>NC_031799.1:32816790-33010281 GCF_001522545.3 Parus major | reverse complement strand
GGGAGGGGCAGGAAATAGGTTTCTATTTTGTAGCTGCCTTGAAAAGCTATTTGTGAATGGGAGGAAAACATGGGACACAGAACAACTCCAAAATATTAGAGCTCATTCTGTTCATGTAACATGAATAAATGACATCAGTGTCCTGATTCTAATCATGAGTGTCCCTATTTTTATGGTTGATCTTCCTGAATAAAGCCAATATGATCTAGGCTAGGTGTTAGTCTAAATAAATCAGCCTAAATCATTCCTACCCACAGGATGATAGTGGGACAATTTTATCCTTTAAATGAAAGGGAAAATTGTGTTAATCTTTCAACTTCATGAACCATTTAAACTGAAGTATCCAACAAATTCTCAGTATGAAAATGCTGTTACATATTATCAGGTAAATCTTTAAGCTCAGATGTGAAATGGAAAGCCATATTTAATGAAAATAGCTTAAAGAGAAGTGGTGATAATTTTAATGCATTTTGGTGCAGAAAAGCACAGCTTTGCTTTATGGTGTTTCACTGCAAAGAAAGAATACAAGCAGAACCCTACATATCTACCTGCCACAGTGTAAAAATGCAAATAGTATGAAATCTGAAATAAAATTAAAATGATAAATATAGGTCTATTCCACTTCACCATTTTCTGGATATCAAAACAAGTGGTATGAATACTTTAGGGCACCCTTGAGTCCAGGCAGTTTTAATAATGTAATTAAATTTCACAATCATTACTTAATTGGCTAAAAATCAGCTTTACAAAATTTCACCTATCAGTTTCTTCCTTTGCCACACTAGTATAAGTCAGCTCCTTTTCACATATTGGCAAGCAACATTATTTTTTAAATTTATTTCAGGCTGCTGAATGAGCATTTGTCACTTCTTGTGTGACTGGCAAAATCAGACCTTAAAACATTTGTTACATGAACAAAATGCTATTCTAGCTGCATGTCATGCATAGCAAACTGTCTTCTCTCCAGTTGTAATACCATCAGAGAAGACTGCCTATCTATTGTGAAAGCCCAGTGGATTAGGATCCTGTCTCAAGAGGGGTACCTTGATACAGAGAATACCTGTGTTGCATGAAATTTGCAACAGGTTTTACTGGAGGCAGCAATGATCCCTTCAACCTTAAAATCAGCTCCTCAGGGCTGGAGATGCAATGTCTGAGTAAACAACAGCTGGCATCAAAACCTAGAACTGCTTCCCTAGCCACAGTGTGTCAGTCACCATCCGCTACAGGTTCGCTGGGGCCCTCTTGATTGTGTCAAATGTGGGAAAATTATCCTAGTGTGTGCTCCTGTGTGTTAGACTTTCTCTTCTAGACCCCTTCTTGGAAATGCTCCAGGTTGTCTGTATTGGCACAACACCCAGCAAAAATAGCAGAGCCTTTCTACCAAGAAGCAGGCATTTCAAGGGAGTAGATGCTTATACTAACTGTGTATTCACAGTGTCCTGCAAGATCACATTGGTCTCTCTTTTATTATGTGTAATCAGTGTGAAAAAAACACAACTCACTTCACTACTTGTGAGAGATGTTTTGGAGGGGGAAAGTCTAAAACTTGTAAAATGCATTTCAGTAACTATGAAAATGGAAACTTCTCTGCGAAAGCCTTATGCCAGGATCAGTTTCATCTGATACATGAAGAAAAGTGTAACTCAATACTAATATTGTATTGCTATGCACAGACACACTGTAATATTTATTTGAGGAAAAAAATGTTTGGGTTTTTTTCAGGAAAGCTTACTCAGAATTTTACAAGTGAGCTGACACCCCCATCCCCTACCAAATGAGCATTTGATCTTGTGTACACATGATGACTCTTTGTCTGACCAGCTAAGTTGGGCTCTATCAAACCTTTGTTGACATCAAAGAAGATGAATCCATTATTTGTTTTCAGGCATGCGTGTGTCAGAGCTGTAAGGTTGTCCCTTGCCTTATCCCAGTCTCTTCAAGCGTCAGCACTGGTGTTTTGCATCAGCACAGCTGGTGACTACTCAGAAGCAAAACAGCAAGCTCCAGGCTTGCATTGCTGCCAATGTCTGCTGTGTGTTTGGAGGTTCCGTGTCACTGCACCGGGGACCTAAGCTGAAAGTAGTGCTATTGCAACAACTTAGTCATATGAGCTTCCTTGAACTTGGAAGCAATTGTTTTAAGGAGCATAGGTTGAGAAATACCTGGCCTTTTCTTCTGGGTAAAGGCTAAGGAAAGGTAAATTCAGTAACAGAGCTGATAACTCGGCATTATGAACCTGATAATCATCAGAGTTAGTGAAACCTATGTGCATCTGCCCAGCTTCACCAATGTATTTAGTTCCTTAGAAAGACATTTTTTCCTTTTCTCCTGCCTACTGTCTAGTGTGAGCTCCTCTACAGGCAAACAGCATATGGTGGCACTCTACATGTGTGAGTGTCAGGTACGCACATACACACACACAGTCAGCCAACCAATCAAAGAAAAAAAAAACCCAAAACACAAAACAAACAAACAAATAAAACCAACAAAGCCACCCAAACCCTGAACAAATCCTACAAACAAACAAACAAACAAACAAACAGAAAACCCCAAACCCCACCCTTCTTTGGCAACTGGAGTGCAGAGCACTGCCTCCTTTGCAATTTTGACAAATTTTGGCTTGCAAATTCAGGGTAATTTCCATTACAAATTTCAGAGGACAACTCAAGTCACTCTGCCTTTATGGGTGGAAGCACAAATAGCTTTGCTTTTTTGTTCAGTGTTGCTCTAGGGTATGATGAGAACCTGTGCCTTACAGTGACTCCAGCTTAATGGCTGAAATTAACATTTTTGCTAAAGCAATGCTTTGTTTTGCAAAGCCCTTGGAGGGCTGACAGTGGTGCTCTGGAATCACCATGAGAGCAAGCTTTTGCAGAAAGACAGTCCCAAACTGTCCTCTCTTCTGCTTCAACTCAGCCGTTCCTTTCTAATCTAGGAATGCTTGTGATGCACTGCTCACCGCCACAAACAAAAGATTGTATGAATTGGTGATAACCAGCAAGTGCCATTGGAGCAAGCAAGGCAAGAAAGGCTAAAAAATGAAGTCTCCAACTGTCCCTGATCTGCCAGGGCTGCAGCTGTCTGGCAGCCAGAGCCTCTGATGCCCTTGAAGCTCTGACCTGAGACTGAGAGAATACCAGCTCCCATATCCCCATCTGAGCCCTGCTTGCTCAGATTTTCAGATTGTCAGACCAGTAGAAATCAGTACAAAACAGCACTTCTGTTATTTCAATCCAAAACCTAATGCAATCTCACAACAATTCTGTTGTTTTGTGCAACTTTCTCGTGACAGAAATACATGTTAGTCCTGTTTTAACATGGTTTCTTGTCTTTCTTATATCTATCTGGTCCTTATCTCTAACAAATATCAAATTCTATAGTTTTTTCCACTTTTAAAACCTTGACTGTCTGCTGATCCTGAACTAAGAATCTCAACTTTATTCGCTGCCAAGACTTGGCAAAATGTTTTTCTCTTTTGTTTTAGTCTTTGTGGTTCTCTCCGGTTTTAGAGTCTTTTAATTTTTCTGTTTTTAACCCAATTTGTGCAATCAAAATTATGTTCTGCCTGCTGGTCTGGATTTCTTTCCTAGCTCTGGTCTTCCACACAGCTGACAAGAGATAAAAAAAGCTTAAATGATATGTTGTTAATGGAAATTAAAGAAAATAGAATCAGGTTTTCCTGCATACAGAGTCTTCTTTCCTCCCCCATGCCCCTCTCAATGGCCTTTTAAAGGCCATTCCTTTTCTTTTAATCTAAAATAAGTTTCCACAATGAGTTCAGCATCTTTTTTCTTCTAGCTGATTGCATTAACCCAGTTTCACAATTCCAGCTGCTGAACAGATCCTTTAGTACACAGAAACGTAAAAGCCACACGTGTTTCAAACAGGTAGGTGCTTTGGAGGAGATGTAACATAAGGGGCAATTTAAAATACCCTCTCCCCCTGCTTCTTAATTCTTAATATAAACCATTAATGATTTTTTAAACTTTGACCAAACTCTCTATCATTTCAGACCATGATTTCAGTGGGAGATTTGACTGAGTTTGAAATGCAAGATTTGGAATGAAAATGGACTTCCACAAGTTAAGAAAATAATTGTGGATTACTCTCATGATGACCTGGCTGGGAAAATAAAACTAGTGGATGGGACTATTACAGTGAATTGTATGGTTTTATAAAAAGCCTCAGTGGGGTTTGTGAATATAGCATTATGTACAGGAAGATGAAAGATGTAGAAAGAGCAGATATAGTTAGATCTCTTGCGTCTGGTAGGCAATTAAAATTATTGCAATATAGTACATTTAAAACCAACAAAGTCATACTTACCTCAAGTTGACCACATGAATAAGATGCAAAACAGAGGTTTCAGTGGCAGTCCTAGGGACTGATGTACTTTCAATATGTCAATACTATTGCTCCAATCCATCCTGACAGGACTTCATACATCTCCTGTGGATGAGCAGGGTCCATCTTTTTCACCTTTTGAAACCAAGATGGTCTCTTAGGGATGAGGAAGGCGTCTTTGCTACTTAGCCAACAAACTTCTAGGAATGAAGTTTGGTTGGCAATGTGTCTCCTTTGCCTTTGAAAACCAGAAGTAACTAAATATGTATGTTTTGAAATGGATGCCATGGCCAGGGGGCAGAGAGGAGAGGACTACCACTGGGAGTCTGGGAATATTGTTCAGTTTGGAAAGTCGGTTATCAAATCCCTGGTCTGAGTTCCCCTGAGTCACAGGTCCAGACTCTGGTCAGACACCTGGAAACAGCTGGTGTGGTGCTATGGGTATGACCTAGGGTCCTGGGTTTCCCACATTCTCCCCACAGATGGTTGCCTCAACTTTACACCTCCTACAGTGCAGGTTCAGCTGTAAGGGTGGCTGTTTGGCAAGTCCCTTGTGCTCATCCCAGGGAGGGAAATCTTAGTGCAGCCCACACAGAAGCAAGGTGCAGCCCTTAGCTGGGTGTTTGCCTTCTGCACCCTGTACTATGTGAAATCCACCGTGTTCATGTGAGACAGAAGAAAATTGTTTCTTACTCCAGCTTAGCTGGCTGAAAAGTTCCTTCTTATTCTTCTCGGGAAAAATCTTACTAGACTTTGCCATAAGAGACAGATGGCTGATGGGTATCTGGGACACTTTGTACTTCTCATCTTAAGAAGTCAGCACACTTTAAGATCAGACTGTCTCAGCAAGGCATTAGAAAGCCTGGTAAGAAAACATTTGTGTGTTTCAAGTTTCTCATCTATTATCACTGCTGAGGTCAAATTCTACCTTTGTGTCATTGTACCCTCAAGAAATATATATGGTGGAATTTCTCCTCACACTCACAAAGGCATTTTGATGGTGTGCGGTTTTGGTGCTGACCTTGTTAGCAATAAATTCTCTTGTGGAGAATAAGTAATACATATCTTAAAGAGAGATCTGAAACACTTTAACAGCAAGTGATAATTCTTATATTAGTTGGCAGCTTTTGAGAAAAATTATGTGTGTTTTCTGCTTCCAGCTCCTTCATTAGTTTTGGGTACAGTGGGAGGATGTTTGTTCTTGTAACTGAGGTACTGTATTGTTTGGAGTTTTGGATTCACAAAACATTCTCTGTGACCTTGAGCAGTCAGTTACCTTTTCTGTTCCTTGCTTCCATTCCATAAATGGATTGCAGACTGTATTCTCAACAGGATATTACTCCTTTTCAAAAAAGCTGATTTTTTTAAAGCACTACTATTTATACCCCTCATTTATGATCAAATGTTCAACAGAAAGAGTTTTTAAGTGCCAGTCTTATCAGTACTTGTAATGAGAGAAAAAGAGGCAAAGGATCTAAATTAAACAAAATATCAAGATATTTTCTACTTGAAAATACAGCTTTCTTTACCACTTCATTTCACAAAGGCTTTTGAAAGTTTTAATTTTTGGTCAATTGAGAATAGTAGTTTTTGAAACATCATGACCTACACAGATTGAAATTCTCATTCTCTGATCCATTCTTAATACAGTGTTCTTCCCACTCAGCCTGTCTTGATGTTCTTGAATGGGAACTGCTCTCCCTAAAGCAATTCCTGTTTTTCATCATAGTCCAGATTCAAATAAATTGACATGACTATTTCCACATCTCTTCCAATAACCCCATTTCCTTCAACTTTCACCTTACTTTAGGAGTCAGATCATTTAATATGACTGAAAGTGTTTGGAAATATACTTTTGCTGTACATATGGAGGATATGAGTAGGAGGATAGTACTATAATAAAGCTAGGAAAATTTACAATCTTTGAAGAGAATTTGGTTGAAACCTGACTGATTTTCTGTTAAGCTGGTAACTATATTTTATACTTGTTTTAAAATTACTTTTATTTGTGTTTTAGCCTTCACTGTTATTTGCCAATACTTCCAAACTTCGCTTTGTATGTTTACAAAACACACAATCATTATGTCAGGTCATCTTTAATGCTTCCCTTTAAATGCCAGAAAATATGAGATAAAAATTAAAAACACATTTCTTAAAAAAAAATAAAATCAAAACAGAGTGACTATTTTGAGAGGAGTATTTCTAGAAATGCAACATCTGTAAAGAATGCAAAGGAAGAGGAAGAAACACAAGACACATATGGTTTATGTTTGGAATTTGAAGAAAAGATGGTATTGTGTGATACATAGTGCCCATTACTTCTGATTTTTTTATAAGAGGACTATGAGAGAAAGCTTGCTAGTTTTCCTCTAAGAGTCTCTGCAGCATCGACAGGCATTCTCTATACCTTTTTTGGTTGATGTGGTGCAGGTGAATGTCAACATGAAGATGGAAATGCAGGGATAGTTTCTTTCTCTTATATCCTGACTATTTAGCTGAAAAGGACTTTGAAATGTAGGAGTAGTTATGGCTTTCAAAACCTGATTTGGGTAGTAGAGGCTTTTCTTTCTCAGAAGTTTCTACTGAAAGGGAAAAAAGGAGCAGAATTTGTCCACCCAGACCATCCATATCGGAAGTTTTCAGAACTTTTTATCTCACTTTGTTTTTAAAAACTATTTTCCAAAGGTGGATACTGAAACATCATCTCTGAATTTTATCCATGTTTCTCTTCTCCAGATTAACAACAAAATGAGATGTACACATATTTGTTTTATGAAGATATCTGTGGTGTTCTTGTTTCTCAGATTACAGGTGCAGTAATTTCTTGAAAGGGTCATATTTGCCTGTGTTTCTGAAACGCTCAATGAAAGTTATGTGCCTGCCATACTGTTTTTAGATCAGGAAAAATCCTTTCTTTTTCTTCTTAATGAGATTCTTCTCAACTCATTAAATGACAGCACCCATACTATGTGCATGAAAACACTTCTATCAGCTTATATTCAGGGGTGTTGAATATCTGAAACATTTAAACTCCCTAAAAACAGAGTCACAACTGAAAAATGGGCAAGCAGCTTCTTTGGATGATGGACTTGAGATCCACGTGAAGACAATCATTGCTGCAAAATCTCTTGAAATATCAGGGTGGGCTCTCAACTGGTATAAAGCTTATGTGATAGATTGCAATCTGGACAACTGCAATTTTTATGTTCGTGTGTGGTCAGGATGTTCTTTTAAATTATATGTGCCACTAATTGACTGCAGTTGGAGGTTCTTTGTCCAGCACATTTAAAAGCCAGTTCACTTTTTTTTTTCCTTAATGTCTAAGTATAACCTGGAATAGTTAAAGAACCTGGGTTTTCACAAACTCTGCCAATTGTTTAAAACCAAAAATTTTAAACATATATATTATATGTATTATATAAGTACATACTTATATATACTTCTATCAATAAAGATGGCAGCATCTTATACAGCTCTTTATCTACCTTTTTTATACAGCATAGCTTCTACCAAGAACACTTATGGTCTCATTGTTGAATGCAGAATATGCGTTAAATTTAAACTATGCATTCCTGACAAAATTTTCCTATATAACTTGTGAGTGTGTTTTCTGTGATCAGCTCCAGCTGGAAACTGAAATTTCCAGCCTCAATTTTTCGATAAAAATTACTGTCTAATGTTACTTAGTCAGAACCATACTTCAAACATATCTTATTGCACTGTTGATGGGTGCTGAATTTTGTAACTCCCTGCTTGTAAAATTCTTGCACGTTTAGACATGGAAAATTCCTATCATCTCTAATGTAGGCTTAGAAGAGCAACTTTGCTGTAGGAGTGAAGCTTAAGGAAGTGTCAGGCTTTTCTACTGAAGCCTTTTACTAAGGATAGATAATAACAACAATAGCAATTACAATAACAATAACATATTATATATGATACGATATTATGATATTATGATATTATGATATTATACTATAATACAATTATATCCATTTGTCTGGAAATAGCAAGATGATATTCACTTGCCAGTGAGGTAGCCTCTATGAAGGAGTGCTACCATAATTTTCACAGTTCCATATGAGGGGAGGGGCCTTGAAAGTATTAGCATGAAGTTAAGCTACTGTTTGGAAAAAACTCAGATCTGTTACTAAGGGTATTGGGAGAGAGAGATTTGTTAGCCATGTGTCTCCCTGGGTCTATCTATGGTCTGTACAGAAACCTTGTTCAAAAATTTTCTGAAGTACAGTGTGGGATACACACTCAGAGAATTGTGACTGGAAACTCCCCAGGATGTTTGCTGATTCTTACTCTAGGAGCCAGCTGGCAGCTGTAAAATTCCAGCGGGAATGAATAATAAATAAATAGAAACAAAGTAAAAATAATCAGAGATAAAGAGGATGGTAAGTCCATCTGTCCCTCAGTCTCATTGCTTTGGCTGTTCTTAGTGCTATATAGTGAGAAACATCTTTCAAACAATGTAGGCAGGCTCCAGGCAACCCAAGGAGCTTGCACTCCAAGGAGAAATGTGAAGAAGAGGTAGGGAAGACAAACACTAGTTGAGGCTGACAGTTCAGCTGACTTCCTGGTTGGGCAGGCAGATAACTTTGTTGGAAAGTCTTAGAAATGAGAGGGAAAAGACCACCTCCCTTGTCTCAGGAAGGCTGTAAAAGACTTAGACTCTGGGCTGAGATAGGAAAATGTGAGAATGTAGAGGAGAAGCAGGCATGCCCTACATCAGGGATTGGCACAAACCTGTCTTGGCTGAATGTGATACTGAAGCCCAAGCAATTGCCTTTCCTGTTCTTCTTGCCCTTCGCCTCTCTTGGGGATGTAGGGATGAGATGGAAGGCTGATGGTTAGAGCATTGCTTCTGGGCAGAAATTGTTTTTCCTCCCTCTTCCCCCTTATGAGATAAACTTTGTTGAAGGAGTAGCAGACATGAGCACATCTCCTTAGCTGAAAGGAGACCTCTGAAGGAATATCTCACTTAAAGATCTCAGGCATCTGAGCATAAGTGCCAGACTTGTGAGCACTTGGTCTGCACCCCAACATACCTTCCGGCAGTGTCTGGGGCTGCCAATAATCATTTAAACCTGAATTTAAAAGCTCTCCACTGGCTGGTGAGCTAAACCATACTGTCATTCTGTGATGAAATGAAGAATTACCATACCTGGACCAGGGGTCGTCCATTGTGGGACGCAGCAGTGCCATTTATACAAGTTTGGGAACCAGTACACCAGGAAAATTACTTTCATATGATCCTGACATTTTGATAAAGCTGAGGCTTGCTTCCCATTGTAACGCCATTTCTACCAGAAGGGTTATTGGAGGCCTTGGCTTACTATCAAGAACAAGAGAGGGAGATTTATTCTAAGATAATTAAAAGGTAACTGATAAAGAAAGGAAATTACTTCTACATCACATAAAATATTTGAATGATGTCACTCTCCTTAAGGAATACAACTTTGCCATTGAACAAAAAAACCTTCCCAATCAAAGAGAACATAATGATAGTCTGAACTATTCAATGTTCTCAATCAAGTTAAAATTAGTGAGCATCAATTTATTTGATGCCTTAGTGCATAGCAATTTGCTCCTAAATGAATAATTACTAAAGGAACAGTCACAATCACCATCTTTTGCAGAAGTTTACTGTTCCTTCTTCACAAGTCTCTGTGATTATGAGTTTAATGATATTTTTAATATTACGGTATATCATATCATAAAGTCATCAACATGTTCCCAGATTATACTTAAAATTCTTCCTAGAAAAAGGGAAACAGGAGTTGATTGCACATTTGGCATTAATGCATCTGTAATTCCACATTATAGAGGGAATAATAACAAAAGAAGCTTAGAGCAAAGTATTCTGGTGGGAAACAATACATCTCTACCCCGTTCTTTCTGCTGTCATTTCCCAGAAGGGAAGTGTTCAAGACCAGGTTGGATGGGGCTCTGAGCTACCTGGTCTAGTGGAAGGTTTCCCTGCAAGGAGGAAAGGAGGTTGGAGCTAGGTGGTCTTTAAGGTGTCTTCCAACACAAACCATTCTATGTTTCTATTTTTCTGTGATTTCTGATTTGTGCTTTATGTTTCTTGGATGAAATTGTTATCTGTAACTAAATTGGCACTAACTGTGAAGTGGTTGCCTCTGGCTTACTCCTGCTATGGAAATCTTTTTTCCTATGAGCTACTAGTTGCAGTTCTGAATGCTCATACTGTGTTTTCTGGGCCTGCCTAAGTTGTTGCTGGGAATGCTACATGAAGGAATTGGGAGGTACAGTGGCAGATGCCTTTGGTTCAGAGCTTTGAAATCAGGAAGAAACTGCTTTTTAGAACACTTTCCTCTGTGCTCAAGTCACTTAGCCATAGTTCTGCTAACTATGCAAGCCTGATTTGATATAAGGGGTTTTTAGGTTCTACATACTCATAGTGACTCCTATCCTTTACATGTCAGAAGCAGATAAAAATGTGCAAGATAACTGGATGGATAAAATGAAAAGTTACTTGACTGTTGATCTCACCCTCATTCTGACATGAGCAAGTATTTCTTCCTTTCTTCTTTTTTTTCCCCCTTCCCCCTCTCTACTTATCAGGGACACCTGAGAAGCCACAGAGGTCAAATGTTTCTATTCAAGTTAGGAGCTACACGTGCAGTTTCCAAAAAGGCTCTAAATCACCTGAACATCTAACAAATCCTTTGGCATTCCAGCAATTAGTTCAAAGGTAAAGCCATCCAGCTCTGAGTAGCTATCCATGAAGGGTTTGGTATTGTAGATGAGGGTACTGTGAAAGGAAAATATATCTAACACCCATCCCCTTTCTTGGTTTATGCTTCCTGATGAAAAGTGAAGTGCAAGCAACAGAGGGATAAGGGGTGAAACCTAGATTATGTTGTCAGTGGTGCTTTCAATGCTGACAGAAAGAAGCCTGCAGTCTCTTTCTTAGAATGTGTTTCTGGCTCCTCAACTCAGCGGCAGCTCCAGAGAAACCTTGATGAGAAGATGTGTGTCGAAAATTTGAAGGAACACTGTCAAAGAGTAGAGCAAGCCCCAGTGCATTCTGTTCTGGTCAGTCAGACTCCCTTGTGCTTGCAACTACTGAGTGTGACTTTCTGTCCTGTCCAGGGCTCTCTCCATGTAGAAAATGTTTTACTTGGTCCTTCCAAGCAGTTCTTCACCACTACTTTTACATGCAATGCTACCAAGAGAAACTGCAAACAGTTGGTGTATTCTCATCCTGTATGACATGTTCTCTAAGTGGATTTGCCATGGATTCCCTTTGATACTGAATAACATCCATTCACAGCTAATCCATAATGAAATAGTTGGTTGTTATAATGCTGATTAGCAGGCGACAGGAGCAGCAGTGCTTGAAAAACCAGCAGTGTTTGAAGAAGTTACTTGATGGATTTGTTCCTCTTCCTGTGAAAGGTGGATGGAAAAGGTATTAGTCTTGAGGGGGAGCTGGACTCAGGCTCAGTTTGTAAGGTTCACATCAAATATATGGCAGTGGGGTGCAGCTATTTATAACTGCAGTCAGAAGGACAATTTCAGCCTTCACAAGCCCAGCTTTGCTTGTTTTTCTATAGGCACCATTGATTGTACAGCACCAGAGCATCAGTGCGAGCTGGCAGCATAAATAACCACTCAGTCTACAGCTGACTTGCTCTGCCTCTGCTGAATGAAGTTCATGATAGTGCTCCTAGATCTATTAACCACGTTAAAATGAAACTGTCTAGTGTTTCTATCCCTGCTGTAGTCATACCTTTGATTGCAAAGCAGCTTTAATAACATGTTTCTAGGGACTGCAGGCCCAGCCAGGAGAATACACATTTCATTTTTGGTTTTTCCATGGTTTTATGTGGTGACCTGGGACACATCCTCTATCTCAATGTCCTTACTTCCGTGATTACAAGAATATTATAATTACTTTCCTGAATCTCCAGAATGCTGTAAGGTAACTGCTGGTGAAATGCTCAGAAAAAGGTTTGAGGGTGCATATAAATAAAACACAAATTATGTGCCAGTAGAATAGTACTAAAATGAGAGTTCTAAAAAGGATTTCCTATAAAAATAAGCACCATAGAAACGACACAGTCAGAGTCAGTCCAAGCACTATTGAGGGAAGTTGATATAACTGAATAAATTGACACCTGTTATGATTGTGCATTCTGAATCATATTTCTAAGTAGAGGGATCATGTTGTGCCTGATTTATCAAGATAGGCACCTTGAGCAATGTCTAGTGCCAAAGAACTTCCCTATTCTTCCTCAGCTATATTCATCCATCTAATAAAATATGCTACCTTTTATCTGTAAACCATTTCTTTCTCAGACAGAGCATACTATTTTAACAAAAACCAAAAGGGACTCCAGTGTTAGAGTACTTGGAAGAATCAGGGATGGAGGTGCTCACCAGCAAGAATATTGCACAAAATTCTTTCCCAAGACAAAGTAGTGGGGATGTGTTTTATGACAATTAGTAATGGTTATGGTTATTACATACACACACACACACAAGGCAAATTAAAGCTGCCTAAAGAATCACAAGCTGGAAAAGGAGTTTTTTCAGTGATACCAGGTAGCCTAAGAAAACACTTAAATAAAATCCCATTTCTACATTTTCTTTGTATCATTAAGCCAACAGAATGATTACAATTGAGGTTTATTCTCATTGCTAATTAAACCACAATGATTGTGCTAATTACAAGACACTGTTAATTACCAGAACTATCTCGGTTTTGTGTGCTGTAGTGAAAAGCTGCAAATAATTGTGCTGTAAGAAGGACACTTGTTAATAATGCTATACTACTCTGCATGCAATAGCAGTATGTGTCTTTCTTTAAGAAAATACTTTAAAATTGGAATATCCCACTTGCTCTGACCTGGACTGCTGGATGTACCACTCAAAGCATGAGTCACTTGAAACATAATGCGGCAGACTGCTGAGGGAGCAGAAATCCTTCAGTGGGATGGATTATTCCAGGACAAAGTAAGCTGGGAAGAATCTAAATGGCTGCACACTCTTTTGAAGACAAGCCTCTCCTTTCAGGGTGGAAAGTGCCTCCCATTGCAGAGGCCAGCTTAAACAAAAGAGAAGCTGGCAAGTCAAAGATCACAAAACCAAACACAGGAGGTTGTAAACCAATTTCAGTTTACAGAATCAAAGAGCCACAGGCTGCTCTGAGTTAGAAAGGGTCCACAAGGATCATCTTAGGCATGAGGATGTCAAGCACTACCATTATTTGACAACAAAAGAATATTTTTTTTTATGGAAGTAGTAACAAGTTTTACGATATTTTTTTCCATTGAAAGAGTATGATAAAGCATAACATCAAAGAATATACAATATAATAATGAAATTATATGCCTGTGTGTGTTTCTCTGATGTCTTATGGTTGTCTCTTCCACTTACCTACTAATTTGATATTGCTCTTTTTAAGCAGCTGACACCCTGACAACAGTTCCACTGGAAGAAAGCAAGATTGTTGTAGGAGTTGGACACTGCCAGTCTGTCTATGGATGCAGATTAATAAAAATTCATGTTTGACACAATGATGTATGCTCTTTCATTTATATAAAATAAAACTCTGAGGATGGTAAAAGCCTCTGAAGTGACCATTTTTTCTAGCAGTTGTGGAGCAGAGCAAGCACTATTTTAAAGGCAAAGTATGAGTGTTTTTTCACAACATTTTCAAGTATAATGATAGATCTTACTACACAACTGCACTTGTGAGTACAGTATACACATACTTAAATGTTGTTGTTGCCTCCACTCAAAACCAAATAATTACATTTGAGTGATGTCATAGGCAAATTTGTTTTAATTTCACATCATTATTCTGGTGGATATTTCCACATTGTTACTCATGTACCTATGAAATCATGTAATTCTTGATGAAGTGAACAAACAGAAAGGTTTGTATTAGTTTGGCTCCACAGAGATATTTTGTCCTTCCCCAATAAAACTTGTAGCTCCTTTTTTTCAATCTGCTACCCATCTGGAGCTTTTTTGTATTTATATTGGTATCTTTCAATACTGTTATGTGGAATGCTGAACCAAAGTTGATTCAATTAGTTAATTTTCAAAAATGCTCAAAACTCACTTTGCGAGATAATTTGCTTAGGGGCTGGTTGCCAAAATTAAAGAAATAAAATCTTCCTACAATTTCTGGCATATAAATATAGTTTCTTTATTTGTAGCATACCAAGATAAACCAAGATAAGATGGCTCAAAATGTCATCTGATTAACCTTATATTCTTTGAGTGAAAGTACAAAATTTACATCCTATTTGTCCCTTTGTTCTCATGTGCTGTGTTTGGGTCCAAAAACTCTCTGCTCTATTTCTCCAACAAACTTTTTTATCAAAGAAAAATGTCAAATGCTCCTTCACAGATGTAGGCATGGAAGTGATCTATGGTTCTTAAAGTGCTTTAGAGGGCAAAACTGTCCAAACCTGCCATAGAGCAGCTCCATGGAATCAGTTCAGTGTAGAAATCCTTCAGTTTAGTGGTATCCACACAAACCAGAATAAAATGTCAACATTTTTGTGACCTGAAAGTCTGCCTTTTAGGGAATGTCTCCATTCAGATAACCATCTTATCCTCTTTCCGGAGTTTTTTCCTTGTACATGCCAGGTTCCTTAATTGCCTTTGTAGTTTCACACTTGTCTATTTATCCTGTTCTTGTTCAGGTCGTATGTTCTTTAATGATTTTTTCATGTAATTCTGAAACTCTGGATATACTCATGTCTACTCTCACATCCTGCATTCTGACATTCTATACCAACCAGACACAAACTTCCCTGGGACTTTGGTTGTATTATACTAGACTCAGTTCTGACAGAATAAATCTAACAGGCTTTCTTGTTCCCCAGTTAGTGTTAAATATGAACAACAATGTGAATATATGAATACACTTCACCTTTAATTTTTTTTGTCCCATGGTAGGTATTTCTGTGAGATAGAGCACGTGTATGTCTGTATCTGTTTGTGTGTATGTGTGCTTTTGACAGAACACAAAGATTCAATGGATTTCATTTTACTTTGTGGGGCTAGAATGTCTGACACTCTCAAAATTATTTTTTCAAAAGCCAAAAGCTAACTGGTATTGAAATATCACTGGAGATATCAATGATACCTCTTTCTCTGAGAGGAAAGGAAAACATGCATAGGTTGATGGAATTTCCTCAAACTGCACTTTTCTAAAATATAGGACTGTAAATAATAGTTGGAAGATCAACTGTTGCAGCAAGTCTCTCAGTCCTTTAGCAATTGAATACTTCAGAAGAAATATGTATACAACTTAAACAAACTTTTCTCCTCCTTTTATGTATTCTTTCCTTCTTGTCTTGTAAAACTCTATATATTCTAGAAAAAGCCCTCCTTATAAAGACTCACTGGAAAGCAGGTAGTTATTCTTAGCGCTGTCAGCAGCTCTGAAATAGGAGTTGAGAAATTCAAAGGAAATAGCAATGGAAACTGCTGGAAACATAGAAACAATTTAATCTAAAGTTATCTTGTTTCTTTAAAACCTGCTCCGGCAAAGCAAAAAACATCCGTTTTTTTTTTTTTTCCTCCAGGAGAGCGCAGTATTTCCAACTGTGATTCATGATTTATTTCTCACTGTACACAGGTTTATTTATTTCTCTTCTCTTCAAGAATACATCCCCCATGTTTCTTCCTCCCTAATGTTCACCAGATGTGAAAAGCAGCCTGAGACACTCTGCAGCATTCCTCACCTTCTCACTTGCTAAACCCATCAACCAGAGTCTCAAAAGGGAAAGCAGTCCTTGTTGTCAAGACTACTGTGATAAGGTGTTGTTTTTCTTTCTCCTCCTGGTTTTCTGGGGTTAATATGTTAATTTCAAGAAGCATTTTTGCCCTGTATTTATCAACAAACTTACAGTAGGGAGCCAAGATGAGCTGTCACACGTGTTGGGTTTAACTTATATGAGGGAAGGGACAGCTACAATTCACAGTGTTCAGGCTGGTCTGTGACCACTATGCCCACTTTCCCTGTCTCCACTTCTCCCAGACAATGAGGAGGTGCTCAAATGTGTCATAAATACCATCCAAGTCTAGTGAGAGCAGATTATTTCACAGACAGAATTTTGCATAAAGCTGGGGATTGCTTGGATGGATCATTCCCATATTTGTTTAGAACATTAGATACTCTTTTTTTACCAGGTGTCCTGGTACCTTTGAGATGCAGTGCAATGTGATCTTACAGTTAGTTATGAGAGCTCACTGTGGCTTTTGCTTAGAATTACACAGACCTGGTGGGCTTCTTATGGTCTTTAAAGCAATGAAAAAGGGGTTTTCTCTCATTTCTTTGGAAAGACATACTTACTGTTGAGGTCAGCCTTGGCTTAGGTTTTGGCAATCTGCAGTTCCATGGACAAGTGCAAGAAGGGCAGTTCCTACTTTCTGGAATTGCACTGGCAAGCCTGGGGGAAACAACCTCATCTTCTTCCTTTTTCAGTCTTGTCTAATCAGCAAACTGTTTATCTTTTATTTTTTCTTTTAATCACATTCTTCTGAAGAGAAATATAATAAATTCCACTCTTCATTTTTATTTCAAATTGTTTAATTTTTCATGTAGCTAAAGCTTGGGCTGAAAATTTGGAATAACATAGTTGGAGAAATTACGAAGAAAATCCTGTAAAAAAACCTCTGGTTTGCTTTATCTCCTCTCACACACAGTTCTTGTAGATTTCAGTGCTTTTAATTGTTTACTTAAGACAGTTTTTTTCCCCCTGAAACGGAAACTGGTTTTATTTCCTACTGATCTTGAAGAAAAGAAGGAAGGATTGTTTATATGTTCATTTGCTTCCTTCAATACACAAATCAGGTTTCACTTCAGAGATACAAGTTCATTACAGTCAGCAAATTCAATGTGTGCCTCTTTCTACTCTTGCTATTTAAGAGTCAAGAAAATAATGGGAAACCTCCCACAATAAGAAATGAAAAACAATCCGTGCCCTTAAACTTCTGTCCAATGTCCATGATCCAAAAGCTACAATTCATAGAATTTTAACAGAGCAACATTGTTCTCACATAGTTTTTCTATTTCTATTTACGTTTCTTTATGTAAACTCAGGTTCTCTGTTGTGTTCTTGCCAGCCACGTGGTGCAATGTGCCTGGAAAAAAAATAGGCACCTCATGGGGAGCTTTTATCCTAATCCCACTACCTGTGTGTGGCTCCAGCAAAGGAGCAAGTGGTTGTAGCACAGCCAGAGTCAGCAAACTCCACTTACCACACAAAAGCACTTGCCAGTTGTGTACTGCCATGCAATGTGCCAGGCAATGGAAAATGGCACACAGTGACAAGCATTTCCCAGCTGAACCACATTGTGGTAAAACTGTTTTTAAAAAAGCGTATTCTTCACAGGGAGAGAAATGGATTTTAGCACGGAATCACAGAACAGCTAACATTGGAAATGACCCTTAAGATCAGTCTGTGCAAGGGTCCTTTCAAAGAATGAGGAAATTTTTGTGCTTTCCTACTCTTCTTCTGTTTTTAATTGGTATTCTGAGTTGACTGGGTGAAAATTCAGAAATATGAATCTTTCCCATATAGAGGAAATGTCTTTTCGCTTCAGAAGAGCTATATTGGGATTCCTAGTTGACTTGGTGTTCTAGATTTCCTGGGGTCCCCAGTAATCTACAGAGGCAATCACAGAGCTGGAGCCTGCAACCCCAGCCTTCTTTCTTGCAGTGTACTTGGATTCAGTAATATCTGAAGTCCTGCCAACCTCTTCTCAGACATAACGTACCAGGTGGGCTGCAAAAGGCATAGGAGCATTGGAAAAGGTGCTGCTAAAAGAAAACTGACAACTTGATTTTTAGTATCGCTCAATAAACAAATAGCTACAATGGAAATAACTACGAAAGAAATAACTGAAATATTTTCATGCAAATTCTTTTCTTTTTCCACCTTTGGTAATTGCAGTGCTATCTTTTCCTAATGGGTGAAATGCAATACTCTTCTAAAAGCTTTGTTCAGACTTGAGACCATAGACTTTCTTTGTGTCTCTGGAACAGCTGTTTCAAAGTGTTTTAAACCATTGGGCTGCTGCCAGACCTCAGTGTTTTTCTGGTTTCCAACACAGTTCTTAAAAATTTTAAATTGAAAACCTTTTAATATATTCCTGAAAACAGCTCACAATGACCTTAGACCATTGTTTTAGTGGAAATGTTGAACACGAAAGGATTGTAGACTGTGAATCTCTGCATTGAAATGCCTTTTGGACATAAAATAAATAGCAGAGAAACAAATTATTTGCAAATGCTAATCCTTTGCAGGAGGCAGACTGGATCACAGCTTGCTCTACATAACTGATAGTGGCAGCTGATTCAGAATCACTTTACAGAATTACATTATTTCAGCATGAAAATTACTGATTTGCCTGGTTGCAAAGCTATCACTGAGCAGTACTGTATGTGTTACAAAAATCTTTTCCTAGGATATGTAGGACAAGTATGAAATTTTGAATGTGATAAGGTTTTTTAACAAACACATTTTTATTGACTTTCACTAAGAAAAGCAAGTGTCTAGCACCTGGGTGACCATTATAGTGCAGCATGGCAGTGTCTAGAATATCTCTTCACTATTTCACACTTTTTGGGAATATATAAGAGTTCAGACTTGGTGGTTGTTCTCCTCCTGCACGTAGTTAAAATCAAAAGTTAAAAATAGAAGATTTTTCTTTGTAGATGCCTGAATTCATTAGTGAAGAATGAAATATGAGGAGATGCAGCCTTTCAGCTTTTGCTGTTAACAAGTTCTATGTTCTCAAGTTGTTTTAAGTGAATCCTACTGGCACAAGCCCTGAACTACTGAAAGAAAGGTGCCTACCTTAGGTGCTGGAGTAGTCTGAGGTGTATTTGGATGACAGTGTTTAAAAACTGTCTGCAAAAGCAAGCAATGCTAATTGCACAGTGAGCTTTGCCAAGATTGCAAGAAAATTCCCAATGCATGTTACAGCAAATACTGTCAAGAGAGTGAACCAGTGACTGGATCACAAGCACAAGTGGGGTATTATTTTGTTAAATTATTAATGCCATTTTCTGGAACTAAAGTGGCCTGTCCATTTGCTGTTCCTCACTCTTGTGTAGATTACCTATGTTGATCACGGGAGCCAAACTTCCACCATAAAAACCCAGAGAATGCTCACAACTGGTGTGTGCAATCCTTGCAATTTTTTCACAATGTCAGTTTCTGCATATGTGCTTTCTGCTCCCCATCTGTGGATGCCAGCAGACTGTAGCCTAGAAAAAGATGTGTTTCTTCGTGCAGCTCTGTATGAAGTGAAAGCATGACATGGAACAACTTTTCTGATTGAGAGAACAGAACATGAAAGGAGTTTAGGGAGGTAAACAAAAAAATTTAAAACAATCTCTATCTCTGATGGCTTTCTCCAAAGGCTTGAGCTCAGCTTCACCATCATTGCAAGGGTTTGCAGCCTAGTGTAGAATAAAAAACCTGAATTCTTTGCCCAGTGATGTATGAGCAAGTTACCTGTTTCATTCAGCCACAGGTTCTATTTCTGTAAAACTACCTTAACAAAGTGTGGGCAGTGCTGAGAATCCTTTGGTTACTATGACTGAAGGAGGGTAGAGTCCAGCATTGTATGATTCCTCTAGTGTTTGTCTAAATCCCTATGACAAATCCATGCAAATAGAAGCAGAAAAATAAGTTAAATGTTTAAAAAAAATAATAGAGACAGAAAACCATGTGCAATAGGTGTTCTAGTCAGAGCCAGATTAATTTTTTGCAGTAGCTGGGACAGGGGGTGGCCAGAACATGGAGCTTATTCTGTATTGCTTAATGTCATTGCTAGGGGTGGGGAAAATGGACTTTTTTCTGAATAGAAGGGCTTCCTCCCTGTCAAGAAAAAGTGGAAGAAGGAGCTGTCTTGTACTGTCTATTATTGGTTTATTTTTTTCATGTGAATATCTTTTTCTCATACCCTCTGTTATTAATATTTTTGCTGTTACAGTTCATTGATGTTTTCACTAAATCATTCTTATCTGAATCCTTTGTCTTTTTTGCTTCCAATTCTCAACTCCATCCTGCCACAATAGGAAGAGGGAGGGAAGGGATGAGCAAGAGGGGTGTGTGGTTTTGAAGATTCTTAGTGGGGGCACTGGATTGGGTGATACCATTCCAAGATGACAGCACGTGGTAATCCTAACACTTGAATTATATATACATACCTTCAGCTGTTATTTATTTGTCATACTAGCTGTCTATTGATGTCTTCTCTATGCCCCATTTGAATCTGTGTATTTTTCTCTGGTTTCTCTGTGTATTACCTGTGGTACTTCATGTAGAATGATGTTGTTCAGCATGGTATATGATTATATTATTCCCAGTAATTAATACCTTACTTTGCTTACAGGCAAAATTAACTGCTTTTTCTTGGTATTTCTACTACTCGTTGTCTGTACTGTGTTCAGTCCTGCTAATGATTTTAAATAAAATGAGACAAAAAAACCTCATTTCATTTCAGGTAAACATAATTTGAAAGAAAAAAAACTACTGGTTTTAATCATCCTGATTGCTATTACCTACCATCATCTCATCAGCTCACCTCACATTTACCATAAAGCTATTCTCTAGAGAGGTAAAGGAATTCCAAGAGATGGAAAAGGTGGGGAAAATAAAACCAGACAAAGCGGTGCTTCGTGTCTTTACTATGCTATCAAATGATGCTGTATTTTAATTTTTTCCCTGTAGGATCATTAATGTTATTAAGTGGATTGATTTCTAAGCCCTTTATCTCTTCCTTACATTGATGTGCCTTCCTTTTGAGAGTTTGTAGAATCAGGTAGACCATACCATTTTCAGTTGCAACAAATAAAAATGCCAGTCATTTGACATTGCTTTATCTGATGGATATTTCCCTTCTTTTACAGTGTACGACAACGGTTGTAAATGAGAATCTGCTTTTGTCCATTTTTTTTTTTTTCTGGCCACTGTTGTAGTATCTCCTATAATGTTTTCTCTCATGTTTTCTCTAAAGAAACTCCTCACAATAAAACTACAATAGCTCAGACAAGCACTGAACTCATCAATGAATTTGATGCAATCAATAGAAAACACAGAGCATCTACTGACAATGCCAAAGCAATGATTGTACTGAAATTGTTTACCACTGACTTTACTCAGGGGAAGACCTTGCCAAGGATCTCCATCACACACTTTGCAGCTGTGTCTCAGGAGGCCTAGAATTTCTGTTAAGTTGTTCTTGGCAGAATGTAAGGTGTCTGGGAAGCCAAGTTTTTAAGAAGAAGATTAAACAGAGCACTTTTAAAAATAAATTGACAAATTCAAGCTGTCAGTCCCAAAAGAAGTTGTTTGTATTTATCTCTAGGAGTCTACTAGACAAGACCTGGAGTTTTGTTTGAGCACTGCAAAGAAAGGCTCAGCAATCGAGCACCCAAACACCTTTGTCAGTATTTGATTAAAAAGTTGTTTTTGCTTAGATAGTGGTATCATATATGGTGGTATCAAGCCAGTACCAGACAACTCTTCATATTCTGCCCTTCTTCTAAAGGGTTCTTCCAGCACTGCAGAAGTCATCTTCTGGCAGATTAAGAGCCTTTTGCTGTCTCTGTGACCATGACCTAGCCTCAAGGGCAACTGCAGGGCAGCTGCAGTCAAAGGTGATCCAAAAGTGGCTCTATAGCTTGGAAATGCTTAAAAAAAGAAGCAAGGGGAGGTAAAAAAATCTAGATTAGGATACATGTGAGGAGTATATAAAAATATTTATGTAGATTATAACTTTGTACCATCCAGTCTCCCGATATTCTCCCCTTCCTGTGACTCCTTGAATAGCTATGAACCTTGGTTCTAGTTACAAGTTGTCTCTGGCTCAGAGTTTTTTCTCTTCATAGTCTTATTCATGCTTCTTAAAAACATGTAAAGACAACTACAATGACTATAAAAAATTCTACAAACATTTCATAGAACCATAGAATATCCTGAGTCAGAAGGGATTGAAGGGGATCGTCAAGTAAAATTCCCTTGTACTGCACAGGGCAGCTGCACAGGGCAGCCCAAGAACCATACCATCTGCCTGAGAATGTTGTCCAAATGCTTCTTGAACTCTGCCAGGCTTAGTTCCATGGCCACTTCCCTGGGGAGCCTGTTCCAGCTTCCAACCACCCTTTGGTGAAGAGCCTTTGCTTGATATGGATCTTAAACCTCCCCTGTCACAACTTCAGGCCATTCTCTCAGTTCCTGTCACTGGTCAGCACAGAGAAGAGATCTGTGTCTGCCCCTCCTCTTCCCCTTGTGAGGAAGTTGTAGACTGCGTAGACTGTGATCCAGTCTCCTCATCTCCAGGCTTACTTTTCTTACTTTTGCCTACTTTTTTGCTCCAAGCAGCTTAAGACAGTCCCTCCTTCACCATCTTCATGGCCCTCCTTTTTCTCATTACCCTCAGTTCAAAGAGGATCAAATAAACTGTACTGCAATACAGTTTTGCTGCTGTGATAATCCAGGGCTGGCCTTTCACAGACTGCCTTCCCAGGGCCCCTTGTGAAGCTGTGTCCTTACCCAGTCTTTCATTAAATGGATTATCCAAAATCAGGTAAACATGGTTGGTGGTACATGTAATTTCAAGCTTGCTCTGTTCCCAAGTCCATGCTGGTAAAGTCAAGGACCAGCCTTGATATTCCTTTGCAGTGACTCCTCCAGTGCTACAGCTGGTTCACATAGAACCATTTCAATGATGAAGATCCCCTAGGCCTGTATTTGTATATGATTCCTCAGCAAATGTCTTCTCTGACTCTGAGACCAGATCTATTCCCACCTCCCCTAGCACAGGATTGTGATAGTGTATGAGCAAATCTTTAACTGTAGCAGATTCTCTTTCTGTCTGAATTTACCAGGCTAATGGTAAATTAGTTTGTGCCTAAACAAACTTTTCCACCTGTGTGTGACAAAGTACATGACTACAAAAGATGGTGATGACTATCTAACAAGGAAAACTAAGACAAAGAGAGATGATGTGACACATCTCACGGTCACTGAAGGTGACCAAGTTTCTTGCACCCTAAATGCAGGAAATGCAGAGCTTTCTTCTGTAGCAGTGTTCTCTTGGCTGGAGATGGCTACTCCAGTATGTGCTTTGGTGTGGCACATACTGAACACTGCAGGTCTTGTCACAAGCCAGCTAGAAATTGATGGGAAAACCTTACAGTGATTTCCAGGGCTTTTGAAAAAAGTGTAGCAGGCAAGGGGGCGGGAGCAATATTAAGCCACTATACATGCAGCTCTCCCTTGTTTTATCAGGAAGGGTAGGAGTGCATGGGAGAGTGGAGTTTGTCTCTGACAGATAGCATCAACACTGCAGCAATGTTTATTTTACTATGGCAATATAAATCTTAC
This sequence comes from Parus major, assembly GCF_001522545.3. Taxonomy (NCBI): domain Eukaryota; kingdom Metazoa; phylum Chordata; class Aves; order Passeriformes; family Paridae; genus Parus; species Parus major. The sequence goes on along the minus strand of NC_031799.1, from coordinate 32,986,531 downwards.
TGCTCCATTTAGAGAATGAAGTGGGAACTGCTTGATGGCTGATTCAGACCCTGCAGTTTTCCTTTGCTTTTACATTGCATGGAGGACAGAGGTGAGCACATTTTATTACATCATCCTATTGGGCCTACTTAAAAATAAACAGTCATTTAAGTTTTGTCTTGAAGTATTTCTCCAAGGCTTACAGGCATGAAATAACTCATCCTTGTGGGGCATTCTTGATGTACGCATCAAGAACATTCTGAAAGATGTTCAGTACTCTTGTTCAATGGTGACACACTGCCACTGAGCTTATTTAAAACCAAATGCTATTTCACTGTAGTCATCAGAACAACTGCATCTGTCTATGTGTGAGAGACTTCTTGGCAATTATCAGAATGGTACAGTATTCCTCCTGCACCTGTATGTGTATGAGACAATAGCAGAGAAAAACCTTAGCATAAAATGTCTTCAATTGTTTCCCCTGTGCCTGTGGAAGACTCAGGTATCTGTACAATGTCTTGCACAGCTTAATCTCTGAAAAAGGAGGGCTCTCTTTCCACTGCTGATATGGTATAATTAGCTTGTGATACTCACTCCAGATAGATACCACTAAGAGCAGACACTTTTGTAGGATTAAATAGACAATGAGAAAGTTTCTAGTTTCAGAAGACAGGAAATGAATGTATCTATATATGTGTTAAGAGAGAGGGAGAACCTCCCCTACTTTCCTTGATTTTTAGCAGAAAATATTACCATGAGTATATTATGCCCCAAAATTATTTTTGTCTGCCTCCAGGATAGCCACTGCCACCTGCAATCAAAAGTAATTTATAGGAGATGGAAGGTATGGTGTAGTTATCTTTATTATGTTAAACATGAGAAATGAGAAAAAACAAATTATCCTAATAAAATGTGCCCAGAAAAAATGTGCTATGAATACTTTACTCTTTAGCACTATAAATATGCTAAGTGTGGGCTAAATTAAACAGACTTAGCTTGCAGTTGTCTTAGAGAAAACCTTCTTATAGAAAATCACTAAGAAGGCATAACTGAGGTAGTATCACAGGCCAATCAACCCAAGCCTCTGGAAAGACCATATAATTTCAAGAGATTGATTTTCATTCACTATCTGGCAAGTTACATACTGATGTAATTTTCACAGATTGTGAAAGTTTCATAGTCTGTTAAAATTAAAGAAGAAATTGAGGTAGTGGAGACTGAAGCAGAGGACAGTAGAACTGAAGGTAGGTGAAGATGGGGCAGGTTTCACCATGACAAGAATGAATATAATGAATGGGTGAATGGAGCTGTAGGATGAGAGGATGCAGGCTGATCCAAGGAAGAGTGAAGCTGAGAGCTGGGTTTCTCCTGAGTGTTAAACACTGAACCTCAAGTCAAAGTTATGGAGAGTCTCTTCCAGCCCCATTTCTTTCCCTTCACACTCCCTGTAATTGTATTTTTGAGTCACCTCTGCCATTGCAATACACAAGTGCTTGACAGAGGGCTGTGCTCATACATACATCACTTTCATTTCAACTGAAACAGCAGTTGTTAGCAGCTCAGATTTTCCCCTTCATTTTCTTCCTTTTAAATCATGTCCTTTAGTGAGAAGGATTGTTCTGGAAAAGAAAGTTATGTACATGTACTTTTTTGCACATGGTCTGCTTTAGCTCAGTTTTGTTAACTTCTGTTTATCATTGTGGAGTTCAGAGCCACCAGCTGGGAATGGCTTATCTCTGACTCATGTGAGCTTTACTCAGTCTCTTGAGCTGTACGTGACAAATGTCTTCAGGATTAAACCTTTGAAGAAGAAACCCCTTCACCTCAGATGGCATAAACAAGACAAGCATACTAAAAGCAAGCTTAGACGGTTTTATTTCCTCTTGTCAAACATCAGAACTAAAAATATTCTGGCACCAGTACTGGAACATCAGGACAGTACCAGGGAAGTGTCTGCCTATGTAACCAGACTGGCAAAGATGTCTGTTAGGGACAGCTGCATGATGATGGATTCTCTGCTTATCAAGGTGGGACAAAGCTTTGCTTTTATCTTAAAAAGGCTCAGCAAAGCATCTCATAAATGGCCTTTAAAAGTCTGAATAAAGTTTCTGCAGGAATTCATACTCACGGTTTCTTAGTTTGGAAGATTTTATGGAGCAGCCATGGGTCAGTCAATATTGCCACTGCTTTAACATTGCATATAGAATGCTAAGGAAGATAAGAACTTTTCTATTGAAAGGAATTCTCCAGATAAACAAATCAGTTCAGACTGCCTCCTTCTCATATCCAGCTGATTTAACCTTTTGGAGATTGCTGCCAATAAAGTGATATATGTAGTGTACCCTGACTTTTCTTCCCTGAAATATTTATTGTAAAGCATTAGACACTGTAGTTTACCCCCTAAGAAGACATACCAATGGCCTAAGAATGTAACTGCTACTGAATTCTCTTGCTTGTGTTTTCAATGGATAAAAAACATCCCTAAGAAGACCACAGACAACCAGCCAACAGACCAAAGACTGACCACAACATTTCACATGAAAATTACAAACTGATATGGACTGATTTTCAGTTTACATGTATACATACACATGTTCCCTAAAACCTCTGTAGTAATCAGGGGTACATACCTAAGGGCAGAGGAGCATCGTGGAAATGCTTGGATTTTGGAAAAGGGGGGGGGGGGGGTGGATTTTGCTTATTATCTTTTTACTTTTTTTTTTTTTCTCTTTTTATCTTCAGTTTTTCTGAAGGACAAGGTCATAGCACATTGCAGTTAACTGAGTCCCTGTGTTGCTGGTGGTAGTTTACATAGTTGACTACATGCTACAAATGTACTTTCTGGGGTCATGGAAGAGCAATGTCATTGCTGTTAAACAAAAATGAGAGCCACTATTTGAAAGAAAATGTTTTCAGCTTGTCACCAATGAAGTACAAGAATATGAAACATTAATTTTGAAAGCAGCTAAAAAAGATCCGAAGAGCTTGGGGACTGAAAAATAAGAATGGGAATGAGGAAAGAAATGTAAATGGTCTTTTAAATTAGGCACAGGTGTTTTTAGCATAGGCACTGTGTTTTTAGTATAGGCTGCATAATCTGATTTATAATAACATGTTCTGCATGAGATATCTTGCTCTGTAATTTTCAAGGCAAAGATGGTGCATGATTAAGTAGTCTAATATAACTGAATTTTTGCCACTTTTTTTCTGCCAGCGAAGCAGATCAGTGGAACATTGTCCACAGAAGGCCACATACATGTAGAGGGAACACCAACCCAGAAGCTGGATGGAGATGGGATGTAAAAACGCCATGTGTTAATCTGCATCTGTTGAGGCTGATGGGATTTTTGCCTGGGTTCTGTAGAAACAGGAACTTCTGCTCAGCATAAGCTTGGCATCTATTTCTTCAGTGCCTTTGAGAACTAAGATGAGTCTTGAGAGCAGTTTGTAAACATAATTTCATTTTGCGTTCCTATCAGCTTCCCCTGATGATTATCTGCTGCCTTGGAAACCAGATGTGTATTTCACAGCTGCATGGAAATGTAGGCCTGTACTAAACATTTTTTCAATGGGAAATTTGAATGCAGATAATTAAACTTGATCCAGAAAACCAAGGCAGCTTGACTGATTGAAAAGCTGTTTCTAGTCCCAGTGGCTTTACTGTCATTCTCTATTTCCACATGGCTTTCCTCACTGCAAGGCTGTTGGTAGTTGTAACCTGAAGGTGTCGAACAGAGGTGATGTCCCAACCGAGTTCCCAAGGAGCCGAGAAGGATTGCCAAGTGACCAGGGAATTGTTAAGGCCTCTTTACCTGCTTTTTTGTTGGTCAAAATCTTGTATTCAGAAAATGTTTCCAGAGCCCAGCTCTGGGTTTCAACAGGACTTACAGGCTCGGCTCCTCAGAACTCTGCTCCTGTCTCTCCAGTATATTGTTGGATCAGTTTTGCCCTGGCTCTCTTTAATCACTTAACCTCAAGACAGATTTCTGGACATTAAACTGAGATACCAATGGCTGAATTCAGAGAACTCTGGCAAAATTGCTTACATCCTAGTAGTAGAGAATATGATCCCCTAATTTTAAATATACCAGTGATATTTTTGTTTCAGTACAGGCACAGCTGCAAAGTGCTAATAGGAGAAAATGTTTCTGCTGAAAATGTGAAATTTTATAATTTCACACAAGCAGTGTCTTATCTCCTTTTCATTCCAAACATAGAATATTTCAGTCTATTAAAATGCCCAGATTTCATCTTTGAATCATCCTGTGGATAACCAAATGCCCTGATTTGCTCAGTCAAATCTGCTTACCATCTTTGTATTCTCAGCAAAATGTGAATACATTTGGCCAGAGGAAATTGCAAAATTTCATTCCCATTTCCCCCTATTTTCCAACAGAACCTTACTGGTATTGAAGAGGTTATCCTGTGTCTTGCAATTGTTCTCAGGAAGGCTTGTGGTACCTACTACTATTAAATCCTTCATTAAGTTACTACACATCAGCTCTGTGCCCAGTATAATCTGGAGTTTGCATTGCAGGGAAGGTGGGATTTCAATTTTTTTGCCTGCAATGAAAATCAGAGCTTCCAGAATCAGGATTAGGAAAGATGGTCAAAGCTTTGAAACCTTGCCAGAATTCAGTGGGTGAAGAGTCACTCTGGGGAATCAGCTTGGGTTCATATTTAGAGAAAACTGAAGACCTTTTAAGTGTCATCAAAACATTCTGCGGTCTACCTAACTCTTCTCATTCACTGAATGAGCAAATATTTATGTGGGGGATTGAACAAGAACTGAAGGGGAATATTCAGATAAAAACAAACTGTCACTGAATCTCAGAGAAAGCAGCAAGAGCTCAACATATCCAACAGCTGTGGTAGAAATAGAAGAGTTCCAGTTCCACAATGGAGCCTGCTGAGGAAGAGTATTGTTTTTTTGCCACTAATTGTCTCACTTCTGCAATCACTGCAGAAAAAGCAGGTTTGTGATAGCTGGCCCCTCCATCATAAAAGAGAAGCACTTATCTAGGTGTTGCCTCTGCTTCTGCTGCAACTCAGAAGAAGCCTTTCCTCCAGTCCTACTTAAGCAGAGTTTGTAGAAGGCAGTGATTTTCTTTGTTTCCACTATGCAGCTTCAATATCTGCAGGTATTTTAGAACCTTTCAGATGAGATCACTAAATTCAGAAGAGGTGTGTTTGACATCTGAGGAGGAAGATGCTGAAATAGGCATGACTTATATGTATGTACAGTTGACATGTATGCATGATATGCACCTAACATCTGTTGTGCATGGGAGCTGCTGGAGCGGTTCTGGCCACATTTAAGCAGCATGGCACACTAAAGAAAAATCAGACATGCTTGGATTTCAAGTGAGTTTGTCAGACCAGCAGAACGGTCAAATACCTTTAAGGACCACATTAAATCACACTGAGGCATAGTGACATTTTGTGGTATATATTAGAACAACAGATATCTCACTGCAGGAAATTCCTTAAGGCTTTTCTGCATATGGAACAACACTACTTGACTGTCACCCTCTGTGTACTAACATTGTGTGAGCAACAGAAAAGAGCCTAGACTGATGTGTAACTGAAGAAGGAAAGCAGTCAACTGTTGAACTGTAAATCATCATTTTTCCAGTATAATTAAATTCTCACTGGGGATTGTCTGATCAAAACTTTTAATCAAAGCAACTTGTTCAGTAAATGTTGTAATTAATGAACCCTGTTTTTCAATGGATTGATATTCTACACTCCCATACCATGCCACAACAAGACTAATTCCTCTGCAAGTTTATTTCAACCTCATGGGTCCTGCTTCTCCTGCTACAGCCAGTTCCTCCACCCATGTCCTCGGCATTGAAAGCTGAATAAGGGTGCTGGCAGATGGGGCCAGTGCAACAGCACTGCAGCCTATCCACCCTCCATGGAGGAATTTAATTGATTCTTTCTAATTTTACCAGCCACTGATCTTCATGGTATTTGTGAATAATTGATATTTCTGAGCCTAGCATACCTCTATCTTGCTCACCAATGGACTTGTAAGAAGGAAAAAAACATATATCTGTGCATATCTTTTTTGCTTTGCATAAACAAAATGTTGAATTGCAGTTTAGAAGATTTCTTGGTGCTATACCCTAATTTCTTATCAAGTACTTCTGCTGAATTCTGTTGTTTCTACACACTTGCTGTTATGTCACCTATTTTAATAGTAACATTATGTTGCTGTAAAAATGCTTCATTCTTGAAACAAAGTAATAGGTATTGAATTTTTAAATTTTTTTCACCATTTTATTTTGTGATTCCCCCCTCATCCCATGGTAGAGGAAATACATACTAAGAAGAAATAATGGTTTGACATTACATATATTATGCAAATCGTCTGCTTTTAATTAAAAGTACAGCATAAATTTTTTCCATATACTAGAAAAAACATTCCAACCTCTACCTATGCAGTATCATTTGCATATACCTGTAATTGCAGCCCTCAGGTACAGCTATTTAGTGATTAATTTCCATAAGCGATCAAAGAATTTCAAACATATGTATTTTTTTTCATTTTATTCAGTGGTGGAAAGAATGACTAGAAGGTACAGAAGACTAACTACACTTTCAGAGCCAACAACACTTCAGCTTTGATATTGCTGTAGAACTATGTGGTTTTGAGATCAAACCTCTCATTTTTCTCAACTTCAAGAGCAAAAATTAAAGGCAGATCCCTATTCTCTTACATAATACTAAAATTACAATTTCAGAATGAGTGATAAAATAATGAGGGCAGACTTTCTACTGTTGTATATCTGGTTTTAAAGAAATATCCATAAGACAGTTGTTCACACTAAAGCAATTTAGTACCTTGCATTATACAGTACCTGTATTTCCTCTGTGGCAAGTTTATGCCAAAGCTCCTTTTTTTATTTCTATATTTTGCCCAAAGGCAGAAAGCAGTGATGAATTTTGCTGTTCTTGGCATAGCCAGGAAGGCTTTCATCACTTTTCTCTTTCTCAGACCTTGTCTTGAGCATGTCAGCTTTCTTTCTTCATCTCCTTTCATACCACTTCCTATTCACATATGATCCTCCCTCCCTTGTCTAGTTCTTGTCAAGCATAACATGGCCAGCTGGTTTTATCTGTGCCGCAAACAATGGTACCAGACTCCACTAAATGATATTCTGCCAATGCCAGCCATGGTTCCCTGTGTCCTTAGTTGGTTTCAAGTTGTGGCCCACCTTTCTTCCCATATTTAAACCCTGTGTTTATTGAGGATTCAAATCTGTGAATGAGTGGTGATGGGGGCGGTGGGAGGAGGAGGAGGTCATTCTGAGTCCAAAGGGAATCAACATTGTCTCTTTGAAAATGTCCGTGTCTGTTTCCCAGACTGACCATCTGGGACACTGCATGGCACTAAATCAACTACAAAGACAAAAAGGGAAACAGGAAAAAGTAATTAAATTAGAAAAAGGAAAAATTTCCCAGAAGTTGCTGTCCAATGAACTTCATTAAGGAGTAAAAGTGGTACATATACATTTCAGAATAGTGAAAAACAGTGACACGAACAGCATTTCCATCAGTAAACAAATATCCATTTAACTGTGAATGTGCCCCTTCTTTCCTTTCTATTTTCCCCTCTATTTTAAAGCATGATTTTCCTAATGGTGATGATGTCAAGAAGAAGAGATATGCCTACAAGCTGAAGGTACTGAAAACACGACAGGTTCAGTCTTCCTGAACCCCTGAAAAACTCTGACACTGGGGATGTATTCGGTCATCATTTGAGAACATGAGGTTTTTTCTGGTTTGGCATTTATCAGAGAACTACGGCAGATTCATAGGATGGGATAGCGGAGATACTCAGCTTTCAATCCATATGGAATTCTGGGTTCTGCATTTGGAAACCAGCTGGGGGATGTATTTGATTCTTCAAGTGACAGTAAAATCCTTCCATTTTCAACACTAATCCAAGAGGATATTCTACAGTATTTTCTGAAGTCAAACACCTTATATCTGCAGGAACTAACTTGTTTACTCACATGAGTTGCAAAAGAATGTTGCTGAGGAACTATCTAATCTACTGAAGGTGCAATGTAATACATCTTCAGTCATTAGGGACGATTCAGAGGGCGTGGGCGAAAACAGACAATGTTGTACCAGCATATAAAATAGGTTTTAGAGTCTTGCATGAAATGATAACGAACCTCAGGCGGGACTCTGTCAGTAATTAGTTTCCATTTTGTGCAATTACTGAAGGCAATAAAATAATTCTATGGAAAGAAGGTATTGTCTGGCAAACTTGAAATTTTGGATGAGTGTGCAAAAAAAAGTTGCAAAAATAAGCTCTAATGGTTGCTTGGTTGCAAAAATAACCTGTAATACATACACAAGATTTCAAGTTATATGATATTTATCTAAACAAAGAAATATGCCAAATGAGTGAAATACATTAGCTATATTAAAAATAAATCAATTGATAAATTTTAAAGATTTCTTGCAGATGTTTAGTTATTTGTCATTTTTCCTATGGAAGAAAATACAAAAAAAGGTCACTTTTTAATTTGTATGATCTCACCAACACAGAGATTACGGTAGTCAAGCAATTCCCTGCAAATGCTGTTTCTTACTTTTTTTCATACATTTATTAAGGTGCAGGTGTAGATTAGTTAGGGTTTTAGTCTTCAGAGTTGTGTGGATAGGCAGTTCACAGAGACTTGTTACTCAGATTATGAGAACTACTGTAATTCCCAGATGACACGAGGGAAATCACTGGTTCAAACATTTTTTTCATCTGAGCTGAACTTCTTTAGAAATTACACTTCTCACAGGTATTATGGATCCCTCTCAGCCTTGTTCTGATGTTCTTGCCTAACTCTACTACAGCCCTTCTCTCTGAAACTTTTCCAGTGTGAATTTCCCTCAGCAGACCCTGCCTACAAAATTCTAGACAAAGTTTTATCGATGAACAACATATGCTGCAACAAAGCAAAAGCACCAAGGAGCGAGGTATTCTGTTACAGAAGTCAGGAGTGAAAGCTGGAGGACTAAGGGGCTGTTGGCATGCGATGAAGCAAAGCAGTGCAGAGGCTCAGGGTGCAGACACAGCCTCCAGATGCAGGAGCAGGAGAAGAGGCTAGTCTGGGGAGAGCAGGAGGTGCACCAGCTGGTGTAGCTTTCATTGCCATATTTCAAGGGTAGGTTCACCTTGACCAAAACATGTATGGGCTCAAGGGCTGATAGCTGTCAATTCCTTGTAAATTTTTGTCTTTGCTTAGAACAACAGTGGCTGCCTTGGATGTATGATTTTAAATTGATGCGTGTTTAAATAGATGTTTTTAAAGTTTGTAAAGCATGGTCTGTAGTAAAAGCCTTATACTTCTTTGCCTCCACCTCTACTCTGCCATACTTCCAATGAAGTACAGTCTGGGTTTCATCCACTTGTTATTGATGGAAAATCCTTCCCTAGATATACTACTTATGCTCAACATTAAAATCTGAACCACTCTTCATCTCTGTTTTCAGTTTTCCTTCTGTATTTTTCTCCATGTCTGCTGTGTTTCATTATAACTGTTTTTTACATTTTCAATCACATTTTACTACAATTGATCACCAGAAGGAACTCAGAAACATTTAAACCTAAGTCAATCTTTCATATCTCTGACTTGCAAGATAGTTTTCAACATTAGACAAAGTAAACTCATCTATCCTCAAATACCAGCCAGAATAATCAGGCCAATTTTAATAAACTGTTGGCATCAGCAATGTGCCTGCAGGGTTTGAAAGAAAAGCATTCTCAACACAAATTATTGGGTTCACAGCAAAGCAAGCTTGCAGGATTTTGTATCAGGCTGAGACTACAGTCATGCTGCAGAGTGTGGAGTGGAGAAGAAATGGCCTGGGGGGAAAGAGGGCCACCTCTGAGTAGGAACTGTTTAGAAAGCTCAGTCAGAGAAGAGAAAAGTTGCTTCCTCCCCAGTTATGTCAATGTGTACCCCACTAGCACTTCCCAGGTGTGGAGGGCAGGACAGATCACGTCAGGAATGCCAGCTGGTTGGCAGGCTTCCCCACAGACAAACGCACACCTGGATGACAGGAAAGCACTTCCCTGTAGCAAAATAGAGTCATGAGTTCATGCATTAAGGGAGAGAATACAATTCTGAGGCTCTTGTTTCACTTTCAGCATTGTTCTTCATAACATTACAGTCACTACGCTGACCAAAGCTCCTTGCAAGATTTCAACAGAAAGGTTTTCTTGGTAAACATACAAGGAACTTTAGTATTTTGGTTCCTGTATCTAATATTTGTAATGTCTCATTATCTGAGATATGAGACATTACAAATTGTAATGTCTCAACACCTGTAACGTACCATTGAGTTAAATACTTTCCTTAGAGACAAATGATAGATATATCTGTTCTTGCTATTTTAAAGTATGGGTTCAGGTTGTATTAATTTTGTTTCCCAAATAACTTTGCATCAATTTAACATGTTGCCCCTACTGACTTTATTCCAATCAAAGGCAAAAAACTTCATCCTCACTCCTTGAATATGCTGGAAATAATTTGAATGTTTTTTTTTTTTAATTCTAGTTGTCAAGTGTTTGTGATGGCTAAATTCCTTTTGAGCAAGAATCTTTGCTGACAAAGAAAAAATAATGAAATATGCTTCAAAGCCAAATACAGCTTTGGCATGTGTTTTTCTCTATGTTAGCTTTGTTAAAATAACTAAAGGTATTTAAAGACTGTAGCACAAGGGTAGGGTTCTTCTTAAGAGCATGCAACTCTCCTGAATAGAACATGGATATAAATACCATGCTGAATCAGGTTGGAGAAGTGGCATACTAATTTATTTCTGAGTATTTCTTAACTCTTACCTGTTTCTCTTGCCTTCTGAGCATCTACATGAATACTGGACTTACATTTTGAAACTTCAGATGGAGGACAGACCTGGAGCAGAAAAGGTGAAGTTAACATAAGCTGTTAGATTTTTAAGAATAAAAGATAAACAAAACCCAAAGCAAATAAGCAAACACGAAAAACCAAACAAACAAACAAAAAACAATTATAAAAACCCCTCCAAACCCACAAAAAACCAACCAAACAAAACCCCCCAAAAAACCACCCCAAAATCACCAGTGTTTTTTTCTGCTTTTCAATTTTAGCAGCAAAAACCACTGCTACTTACTGTGCTTGGAAATACTTCAGATATGTAAAACAGATTCATGAGTCTGTTTTTCATGAGGTGTTCAAACATCTCAATTAATACCAGATGGTCGAGGCTCATTGAAACAGAGCTATAACCAAAATGACAAGACTTTAAATTGATTATAAATAAGATGGTAATTTCTATATTTCTCTTAGGTAACATTCCCCCCTTGTGACAGGACAGTTAAAAAAGGATGCTGTCCACAGCAAGAAACTGCTTGATGCAAAACCGTCTCTGCCTTACAGGATTAGTTTCCTCCAAGCACCAGTATTGTCATCCCAGTCTCCAACAGCTCTTATCTCTCTCCTGCTTCCTTCTCCTGTCTGTGCCTTTCTTTCCCATGTCAGCAATGCATCCACCTCTCACACTGGGGCCAGTCACAGGACCGTAGAAATGCTGATTTGGAAGGACCTATCAGGATCAGACTCCTGGCTCTGCACAAGACAGCCCAAGAGCCACCCCATGTGCCTGAGGGCATCATCCAAATGCTTCTTGAACTCTGTGAGGCTGGTGCTGTGACTGCTTCCTCAGGGAGCTGTTCCAGTGCCCAACCAGCCTCTGGAAGAACAATCTTTTCCTGATATCCACACTAAACCTCCCCTAACTTAGCTTCATGCCATTTCCTCAGGACCTGTCACTGGTCATGAGAGTGAAGACATTGATGCTTGCCCTTCTGCAGCCACTCATGAGGATGCTGAAGACCACAATGAGGTCTGTCCTCAGTCTCTTCCCCAGACTGAACAAAATAAGTGACTTTAGCCACTCCTCATACAGCTTCCCCTCAAGGTCCTTCAGCATCTTTGTAGTCCTTCTTTGGATGCTTTCTAATACTTTAATATCTTATATTGTTTGCAGTGCCCAAACCAGCCCCCAGCACTTGAGCTGAGGCTGCCCCAGCTCAGAGCAGAGCAGGACAATCCCCTCCCTTGCCCAGCTGGTGATGCTGTGCCTGATGTCCCCCAGGACAGGGTTGGGGCACTGCTGGCTCATGTTCAGCTTTCCACTGACCAGGACCCCCCAGGTCCCTTTCCCTGACACTGCTTCCCAGCATCTCATTTCCCAGTCTATACACACAACCAAGGCTGTCCCATCCCAGGTGCAGAATCCAGCACTTTCCCCTGTTGAACTTCATATGGTTGGTACTCCCCAATTCTTCAATTTGTTGAGGTCCCTCCACAGGTCCTCTCTGCCCCTGAGGGATTCAACAGCTCCCCACAATTTCGTGTTGATAGGCAAATTTATTAAGTAGTTCAATTAAGTTTCCTACATTTCTGAGAAGCCTGGAGTAGCCTGATTGCTTAAGTGGCCTGAATTTTTATTACTGAAAAGTAGTGCTTCTGGCACTACTAGAGAGGAGTTGGTTTTTTGTCATTTTATTCTACTCTATAAATTATCCCTCATCTTCTATTTGGCCTCTATTTGTCAAGCTGAACACAGCCCACACAGTACCCCTGTCAGCAATTCAAAGTATTCATTTCAAGTTTAAAAACTTCGAGTTTCACAAACACAGTTCAACTATCACTGACAGCTCAGTCATAGCTGGAATTTTATTCAGTTTTAATCTAAAGTTTTATAACTCCCAATACCAGAAACACTGAAATTTTTCTATCTTGATTTTGAACAATAGTGGCAGAACTAAGTGCCTCACAAACAGTGATATAATCTCTCATTATATCACTGTGAGGCACTTAGTTCTGTGGAGCATTTGACAATCTGGACTTATACTTGTCCTCACTAAAATACTTCTTTTTCCCCCTTTTTTTTGTTACAAGTTTTCACCCTTAGAATCTGTTAATGGCTGTTTTAATTTGATTTTATTGAAGAAAAGGGAGTAATTCTGATATGTACTTTTACAGATTTATTGTGAGGGTATTAGATCCCTCAAAGGAAGGATTCTGCCAATACTTGAATACCAGGTCATCTGTGATGACATAGAGGTTTAGGAAGAAACTGGTTACTGCCTAGTTTAATATTATTTTAACTGTGCTCATTAAAATAATTTCCACATTTAATAATTGCAGTACTACTTATCAAGTCTCATACATTCTAGAGCTCTGATTTTTGGCAATTAAGTCACAAAAATAAAAAGCACCCACAACAAATTGTGGTGGGTATTGTTTTGAACTGTGTTTTAGAAAGAAATTGCAAGCTGAAGAGGTTGGAAATAATGCCATGCATCTTTTTATTTGCAGGTCTGAATCCACTCCAAAAGAGTTGCCATGTAAATAATGCCTATAAAATTCCCTACACAAAAACTGTTTGATCTCAGTCCCATTCCCAGTGGAAAAATATGTTTGTCACAATAAAGCACTAAAAGTCTCACTAACTGTTGCCTTTGTTCCTTGTTTCACAAGGCTTAACAGACCCTGAATGGATTTAGATATTCTCCCCAGACCAGTAAAGAAGCAAGTTAAAACTGCAGGAACAAAGCCATTATTTCTGTGTGTACTTGATATATAGGTAATGTTTACATATATATATATATAGACCAAATTTATATTTGGCCTATGAATTCAGTAGCTTTTATGCAGCTTTTTTGTATATTGAAAATACATATAAATGGGAAGAAAATGTGATTTTAATTTTCTTCTCTTGTGGAGGCCCAATCTGTAGTGTTCATTCAGAAACCTGCCTTGGTACTATTGATAGGACTAAAGAGTCTATGGAGCTATGAGTTTGTACAAGTATTTAAAATCTCAATAGCTTTCCTTACACATGACTTGTGATATATCCCCACACTACAACATTTGGCTTGATTGCCTAAGGCAACATGTATGTATCAGACAATTACTAAAAAAAAGGTTTGGGTAGCTCAGTGCTTAAGCCTCTGGTGCTGGCCTCAAGAAACCTCAGGGTGGCTGTTTGCAGCACCACAGACCTCCTGTGAGCTGCTGGACTAGCCAGTTGTGGTTGGACCAATATCACCTATTTTATTTGTTTTAAAGTAAAATGTGCAGTCTGAGTGAGCTTTCTTGGTCTGATTTTCAATGAGGAGAGACTTGTACAGTAGAAATGCTTGTATCATGAGGCTGAACTGAAACCTGAAAATGACAGTGTTATTTTCACTGAAATAGGACAACACTAATTTTTGAACAGCTGTTTTGAAGTGAATACTACTCTAAGTTCTGCTTGAGTCACCTGCCATATGAGAATAAGAATACATTTGTTACAGATGTATGCTAAGAAGAATATCAAACTGATAAATATGAGTCATATAGCTTTGGCAGGCTGAGAATGATCATCTGATTGCAAAACACCTGGACAAAGTGATGCATACATGCACAGTATAAAAAACTGCCCAAAAACTATTCATGGGACGTGATTACTCCTATTGCTGTTGACACCCCAGCTCCCATGGCAGCTCATGCAAGTGCTTTCTCAGAACTGGAGACTCAAACTACAGTCTTTATGGTCTATGGCATCACTGTTCTGCAGAGACAAGAGTCTCCATAGAGTCTACTATCATTCTGTGCAATAATTTCACAGAGGGAAACCTTCCCTGGAGTAAAAAAGACCCCCTACAACCAAATAAAGTAAGTAAGATTACAGGCTAAATTGAAGTAATACAAGATAATCTTAATCTTGCTGCATTTCTTTCTCCTGAAATTCTGAAAAGCAGAGCAAGTATCACGGGTTTGCAAGGAAAGCCTCAGTGACTGCCACTAAGGCAGCAGGTCTCACTTGAGCAGATGACGTACCGTCCTCTGCTGGCAAAAGAAGGCAATATTGGCTTGGCTTTTTGTGCTGCACCGTGTGATGAAGAGCCTGGAAACAGTGGGAACCCTGTCTCCCTGATTCTGTTTCTGCATTTGGATAATCTCATGGTGAGGTCACCAGAAAGAGACACTTTCTATACCTAATTTGAAAGAAAATGCAAGTCTCAATGGGCCAGAGGACAAAAGAGAAGTCCAAATGCAAGGACACAGGAGAATGTAATGGTTTCCAGAGTTTTATTTCACTTCATTGCTGATCTGGGGAGAATGCCTAGGTCTGTTAGGGGTTTGTTCAACCTCCAGAAACTAGCAACAACACCACAAATTAGTGATAACTTTAGTGACATTTAATTTTGTTTTTATTTTTGTTTGGATTTTGTTTGGTTGGGTTTTTTTTTCTTTTGTTTTGTTTTGGTTTTTTTTTAGCTAACATTTTTTCCACTGGGAGTAGGACTGAGATTAGTGATGTAGTTATCTCTATGCATCATGCCATCACTGGTTTGTTTTGATTGTGTGCTTGCATTGTTTAGAGACAGAGTAGTACAAACATAGGGGTTTGAGACATCTAACACCTACCTCCTTGATAAAGAAGGGCCTGTAATAGGCCTTGCTTTGCTGCCATGCCACACCAAGCTAAAGCATTGCCAAAATCTGCTGGGTGAGTGGGGATCTGGAATTTAGTCCTGACACTGCATAATGGTGCATAGATGGGTGGGGTACTGCTTTTAATTTGTTTTTGTCCAAAATCAC
Organism: Parus major; assembly: GCF_001522545.3. Classification (NCBI taxonomy): domain Eukaryota; kingdom Metazoa; phylum Chordata; class Aves; order Passeriformes; family Paridae; genus Parus; species Parus major. The sequence continues at coordinate 32,970,899 of NC_031799.1, read as the reverse complement.
GAATCGGGCTCTCAGACCCCCAGGTGTTGTTTATATTTGTTCAACTGTTAGGTCACCCTGGCTTGAACTTCTTCCCTGTTGAAATTCAGCAAGGGACAAGTATTTGCTTGGGCTTATTTCGGCAGAAAATATTGTGTCTGTCTTAGAGTTTATGTGTTTATTGGCAAAGTACTTGTCACATGTAAGTGCATACAGTATGGTGTGCACACAGACATCATAGTGAGGTATTTGGAAGGCAACCTCATGGCTTTTTCAAGCAAAGAGTACAAAACAATTTGCCAAAAAAACAAAGCTCTGCCATTGTTTAATATGATTTCTTATGGCCGTGCTTGAAGTATTCAGAACCAAACCAATTACATGAGAACAGTTTCAGGTCCCAACTTCAGGAGACCCTTTATCAAGGACAGAAGATGAAGCATTCAGCTGTTGTGATGCAAAAGAAAAGCCTGAGCACGCATTACACACATCCGTTCGGGATTGCATAGGGCTGCAGTATTGTTATTGCATTCCTTATGACTGCTGCCACAAATCCTGCTATTGGTATTGTTCAGGCTGAAAAAAAATCTTTCACTGTTGCCATCTTATGGCATACTTGGCTTCACTAGCTGTGGAAAAATGATCATTCATTTTGATGCTTTTGGGCCACAGTCACAGCTGGATACATACAGACTTTGATACTCTTGAATGACTTTCACCTTGCTTCCAAGCTTGAAATTAGGCTTAGCTGTTTCTATCCCTGAACTTGAAACACTGATTTTAAATTAATTTTACACTGAATTACGGTGAAAGAGAAACAAACAAAAAAAGTAATATAGAACACATTAAATACATGTATGTTACAATATATCATTAAACTACATTCTGTCTGATTACACAACTTACTGCCATGTTTTCCAGACTGTGTGTGAACTGTTCACTTCTGAATGATTTTTTCCACTGCCCAAAGTTATTTTCTGAAAGGATGTCACTACTACCAAGTCTCAAATCCTGTTCTGGAAAATGCTATTTTTCAGTTCGTTATGTAGTAACAGTGGAAAAATATATGTTGAAGAAAAAAGCCCTTTTAACATTTGATTATTCAATGTCTAGATTGCTTGCAGCAGGTTTAATTTTTTTTTTTTTGAGTTGAGGGAGTGTGATAAATCATATTTTGCAGGTAGGCTGTATTAAATAAAATTTAAGTTAATTTTAGAATTTATAGCTATGTAAGATTAGGAAATTGGTACTATGTAATGGACAACACAAGCTAAAATGACTCATCAACACTCCAGATTTGACTAACATAAGCTCTTTTACAGGTGCATAATCCTTTAGATGAGAAATTTCATAAACCAATTACAGGATTCTGGAAGAAGTTAACATTCATGAAGCTTAGGCATTACAAATTATCCAGCCATGCTATGTAGCAAAGCTGTTCCAAAATTGTTTAAGACCGCTGTGACACTGCACAGGGGCCTAGGACCAGTGAGAACAAATTTCTTTCCGTAGAGCTCAGACCCACGCTGTCCAGTCTTGGCTATCTACTATCTGGTGTGTCACCCCATACTCACTTCATGGACTTCAGAGAAGCAAGTACCATTAAGACACCATTTATTGCCTATCAGAATAGTTACAGCAAAATAATAAATAACAAAGCAATGCATTCCCTACTAGAGTGCATTTTTCCATCTTCCTATCCTTTCAAATCAGGCAACATTAACTATTTTGAGCAGAGATGTGTGTTATGCATGCTAACTGGTTGATCCCAAGATCAACTTTGGAGAAATAAGGTCATGTTTCTACAAGTTGAAAGTAACAGAAGAAAAATGTAAGCCTCTACAAGTCAGAGAACTAATAATCTTCCTGCAATACAACCCCTTTAGTTGAAAGGGATGCAGATACATCATCTCTTCAAAAAGCAGTATGAATGGATCATTCTGTTTAATATCTCACAATTTGCCCTCACAGAAATACTGCTGTTTTTTGCTCTCTGTATTTTCATTTTCAAAGAAGTTTCTTTCCTTCTTTCCTTTGACAAAAGAAAACATATTGTCACTGAATCAGAGAAATTGGAAGCAAAATTGCTCTGACCTTGCTTTGCAATTTATTGTCCCTCCTGCTTGTTTCTGACAAATGGTGACTCTACAGAACAAATTGTTTCTTCTCTGGTGTTCTGACTCTTGAAGTAAAAGAAAAGCAGCTGGAGGAAAGGTCATTCAGCTGTATGTCTCCTTTTCTTCAAAATGTGATTCTCTTTTACATCTTAAACAGAAAAAATACATCATAAGACATATATCATTCTAAAATAGCTTATTTCAAGATTTAATACATGTGAAGATCTATTGCTTACATTGCTATTCCCTTCAACCCTGATTCACTTGTTTTTCTTAGTTCAAACCTTCTGTTGACATCCCACTCATGTAATGTTCTCCCGACAGAACCCACTGGTTATTTACTCTAGTTAGGTGTGTATGTGCTATGTATATCAACCATGCTCACCATGGAGGGAAAAATAGGCCTTCATAGGTCTGCATCCCTACTTTCCTCTCCATTTAAAATGAGAAAGCTTGATAAGATAGACAGCACTTTGAGTTTTGACAAATCTTCCATCAGTGCTGTAAAAGGGCTCAAAGTTGTACTCTGAGCCTGTGGCATCCAGTCTCCTAACAGCCTCTGGATTAGAGGGACAGGGAAAATTTCTCACTTCCAAGTAGTCCTCATCTACCCTCAGAAAATCTTTGACAGCTCTCTTAAATTACAGCAGATGAGTACCACGTGCATATGTACTCTCTTTTTGCTTGGAAATTTTTCAGTTTTGTCTCCAACTGAGATTCACGAAAGCTACCAATTTTTTAAAATGTGTCCCAAATTTTCCATCTGTTATCCTGTGGTTTACCTATTCTCTCTTATCATTTCCACACCCTACCTGTACCTCTGCAGATCACACTTGACTTTGCCAGAGAGCCATCCCAAACATTTTTAAAAATGTGTGGCTGATCAGGAAGAAGCAAGCATTGGTCCTCATATGCATTGAAAAATGAAGAGAAGAAGCAAACCAAAATTACAAACAAATAATAGATTTTGCAAATATGAAATTACTGGAATGTTCTCTTGTAGGAATATGCTCCTGTTATCATTGAAGATGAAGGAAATTTTGCAGATCCCAGTTTCCAAAAAAACTAAAGTAAATATAGAAAATATTAAAAATGTACTGTATTTTCTCAGAATGCTGAGACTAGATCCTAGAGGAGATCCTGAGCAGGTCTCAAGATTTGTGGTATCCTTCTTTGCCTGTTACTTTTTTTTTAAAAGAGGTTTTGCATTAGATTGCAGGAAAATCAAATTTATCAAAATATGAGGCAGTGTCTGGTGGGATTAAATTGTCTGGGAATCTGAAAACCCAAGTTCAATTTCCTATTCTCTCTATTTTTGAGTTAGTTTTTGAAGAAGCTCACAATTATCTTTCAGATATTTTCACTGTCATTGTGAAAAAGGACAACAAAACTATGCTGCTGGCTAGCACTTCACAGCGTTTGGATGAAAAGTGGATTGGGCACACTCCAAAGACAGTAAAGTAAAGAAAGCCTCCCTATTTCCTGGCATACCAAACATTTCTCTTTTCACTGCACTTCTTCAATGTATATATTATTATATATTCATATAACACTGATTTTAAATACCCAGTACTATTCCATTAATAGAAAACAGAGAAGAATATTTTGTTCCTTGTATATCCCAATAAGCTAGTCAAGATGTTTTAAAGCCTGCCTTAGTGTGCTGCTGTAGAAAAGAGTCCCAAAGTGTTATCTGACAAGAATCTTTTTTACAAAACATAGAGAATAATCTAATCTGGATTCACATTGTATGAACAGTGTTTCATGAACAGTATTGTTCATGAAACAATACTGTTATTCCTAAACAGAGTGAGACTATATGTATTTCTTTGGGCCTGTGTCCATTTTTATTTTGAAGCAGAGGGTGAGAAACATCTGGAAAAGAGGTACGGTGCAAGTTCTCATGACCATGTCAGTGACAAAATGCCTCTGCTAAAGGAGTTGCATCTAAACAGGAGGTGAGGAAAGAGAAATGAGGGTAGGAGTCTGAAAGAAAGCTTTAGCTTTTGCCTTGGTGGCTCACCTGTGTTCTATGCTTTTGTATCAAGTGCCTTCTATGTATCCTTCCAGTAAAACAAAATCTGGGTGGGCAGAATTCTTCTTCCACTGGGGAGATTAAGTAGCCCCTTAAAGGTTTTTATGAGACTTAATATTCTGTTTCCCCTTAGAAAGTGGCATTTTTATATTTCCTCCCGCACAGCCAGAATACATCCAGTCTTTAAATCTGCCTCATTCACCTTTGAAAATTTATAGGGGCTTTCAGGCAGGCTTGTCCGAATGCCATTGACCTCTATGGCCTATGTCATTGACAAGAACACAGATTCTTCTGCCCACACAATATATGCCTCTTTATCTCCCTGAAAGACAAGGAAATGACTCTTAGAATGACCAGGATCACAATAAAACTGGGACCTAGCTTCTCAGTTTCCCTTGCACTGCTGGACTCTGCAAGAAGGTAAGATAAGGGATCAATGTACTTATAAAGGAACACTTTGAACTCCCTGACTAGATGGTTGTTACCTTCCTGAAGATCTGCTACTGGCAGCATAGCTTACTAGCCTATTACAACAGTGAATAGTGTTCATGAAGGATAGGCCACATCCTAAAACCATTGTAGGCAGTGCTAATGTTCACTGGAAAAGTTCTTTGCAAGGTGATATCTACTGTGAAGGTTTTCTAAACCACATTTGAAATAGATGGAGTCGCACATATGCTACTGCAAAGCTTTCAGAACCACCAGTTAAAATGTTATCTGATGGCTTGATTTTCTTTTTTGAGGATTCCTGTACATCCCTCAGACCTGTCTGGGGTCTTCAAGGGGCAGGTCTCAGTCAGTTTCAGTGCTTGTTGAGGAAATCAGTACCACCAAGGAAAAAACAGCACAGGTAGTGAAGTACGTGCGGGGTGTTCTAAGCAATTGCCATGAAAGAATGGAGATAAATTAACCATGAACACACGATGGGAAAATAATAAGAATATGGCAAAAAATATTAAGAATTTATGGGAAAAATTAATAATGGAAAAAAATTAAGAATTTATTTTCTGCTGTAACAGAAAGCTGGCATGAGTGCATTGATTTCAAAGCAGCATTTGTAAGGGTGGAAATAATCATTAAGGAATAAATCAAAGAGTAAGGACTCTACAAAAATCAAGGAGTGTGAGAGTGTAAGGACTATATATAAGCATGAAAAAAAACAATATCACAGAAATCATACAAAGTTTTGTCATACCAGGGTACAAAGTGAATCTGCTGAGATATCATTAGCATGGCAAGTGAAATACAAAGGTTTTAATAACTCATTAACACATGGCATGTATCTGTGGGCAGAGATACGTGTACAAGTATTTCTGCACCTGTGTGTATGTATACAGATGCCTGTTTATGTTATCTTTTCACTCCAAAATCTCTCTTAAATATCTGGCTTTAGAATATCTTGAAACCAGTGGGGAAAAGTCAGATTGCATTTTTCAGTATCTTCAAAGATGTTTCAGTATAGATAGAAGAAGCTTAATTACCTCTCTTTATGTATAAAGCATAGGTATGCACAAAAGAAAAACTGATATGTAAGCAAGTAGAAGAATCACTGTTTAAAAACTCCAACTTTTATTTTATAAACATGTTTTTCTTTCAACAGCTGCCAAAACCAGGCTGACAGCAAAATGGGAAATTTCTAAGAAAATGTAGCAGCTTTGTAGTCTTTCTTAAAATTTAAAAATTGAAAGCACTATTGGTAAACCATATTAGCAGTAAATTAAATCCTGTGATTTGTTCCCACTTTCATGAACAGTGAAATATTCAGAAACTGACAGTGGATAGACACAATGGGTGTGCACAATGTGCTGTATCTCCTTCTTTCACGACCACCATGAAAGAAACAAACTTAGTTTGGGGTTCATGGCTGTAACCACATCAAGGGATTGATGCAGCTGCCAGTGCCGTTTTTTCTTTCTCTGTCTTCTTCCCTGCGGAAGCCATTTCTCATTAAAGATTTTTACAGCCCTTTCTCCAGCCACCCTGACCTCTCCCCACTGCAGGATCACACGTCTCCTGCGAAAGCCCATTTGATGTGGTTTTGCGTTAGCCTTGACACTTTCCCTGCAGACGGCTGAAGAAAGTTATCTGAAGGTGCTCTGGCAGACAGGGTCTGGTGGCCTTATTACACTCGGGTGGCTCACAACATGAAGATATTCACAAGTGCTCTTAAGATAACAGGAGCTTTGTACCTTTCCTCTGGCAGAGATAAGGGGAGAGCCACACACTGACTTCCTTGTGATTTAAGTCAAGCACAGCCTTAAGTGAATATCAAGCGTGGTCCTTAACTCGATTACAGCTGCTCTAATCAGCAAAGCCGCTAACCTTTGTGCTTTATTCTGGCCCGGTCTGCATGCCCCTGGGCAGTGCAGACCTGCTCCACAAGGCTTTCCGAAAGCAACACGTTCTAATCAGTGTGCTGCATAGCCCAGACTGCGAGGGAGAGGCCAGCACAGCTGTGGCAGTGGGCTTCAGCTCCCAGCTATTCTGGTGACAGGCACCTCTGTCGTGCTCGGTTCTCACGCAGCAAACGTAGCACTGGAGCTTCTTAGCAGGCATTAACAGCTCAGCTTCTTATCCTGCCTTCTTCTTTCGTTCAGAATAGCCTGCTGTGGTGTTGACTGACTTGCAAAGCTGTGGGACTCCTGTGTCACTCCTTGGGTCTCCACTGCACTACACAGTGCTTCCTGGTAGGGTGCACTGAGAAATATGAATAACACACACAACAGGCCTTCTGCCTCTACTGTGCGGCTGCTGAGCTACCAAGATCAAGGTCAATAAACATCTTGCACTGGGAGATGAACCTGTTAAAAATCTGCGTAATCCCTGAGCAGTGGGTGGTACTGAGCAACCAGGTTCACCTTCCCTTCAGTAATCACTGTGTGTGCGTGCTACACTCTGCCTTGAGTCTTGGTGAAACAACAGCAGTTTATAGATCTGTAGAGGTGACTCCTTGGCTTACAGTGGAGCTCATTCCTTAATCCCTGGCTAGAAACTCTAAAACTGCAGCCTGCCTTGTACGACCCCCAAAGATTTTGTTTGTGTTTCAGAGAAGCAAATCACATTTCAGGAGACCCTCGAAGACAAAGAAGTGGACACTTATTACGTAAAAATTCCTAGAGGAATGCAGCACAGAGAAGAGACAGGAGTTTGGGGTGCTCATAATGAACTTGCCTTAATGTCTTATTCTGGTTTATCTTTTGCCATGTGCTGAGTGAAAAGCTCCAAACTAAATTACCTATTAAATCAGTCAGGATGTACGTTTGTTTGGCTGCAGACTCACAGACATTATAAAGCTTTTTTCCCCCTCCTTCCTCCTCCCACCTCAAAGGCACTGAGTCTTCTCTAAACACCGGATAAGAAATGGATCAGGAAAGTCACACACGCAAGATTGCAAATACAGGCTTGTTTTGACATTCCTTTTATCCAGAGCTTGAGAAATAACTGTCCTAACACCCTTCCTTATGAATCAAAAAAGGTGAAGGATATGCCTTGCCTGAGCTGACAGCACCTTTATACATCATGGTCCCTTTTGGTATACAATGTTAAACTGTTTGAAAATCGTTGTGTAACACAGACAGTTACTGAGTTAAATATGCCAGTGATATTAGCCAAAATACATCTAACATATTTATCAATTTGATTGAATACTTTTAGATGGGTACTGGAATAAAGGCCAGAATTCCAACGATGTGCAGACTTGACACACTATATGTATTTTATTGTTGTATAAGCCTTTGATTATTTTTACTCTGTTAAGTCTTCCACCTTTCCATGTGACTAAGACAAGTGCATTTTGGATTTAGAAATTAGCTAGTTAATAGCTACAAGCTACTAACTTGTAGCTTCAGAAGAGATCAGTTTCTACACCCTATCTTTTCCCCGCACCATAGAGCTTGCAAAATGAATCTCTCCATTCCCAGGCCAGGCCCCAAACATAAATGTTAAAAAAACTGGAAGAAGTACCCCCTTCTGGGTCTCCCCGCACAGAGTGTACCTTCTGTTCTCTGCTTGTGCTTCTCACAGCCATGCTTGAGTCCACAGCTCTTTGGCAGCATGGACTTCCTTCAAATATACCTATATGATCTGAAGAAAATTAGTGAAAAGACTGAGCCAGAGATACATAGAACTGTAACTTTTCCATTCATATCTCTTTGGGCTTTTTATATTGTGCTTGTTTGGCAAAGAAATCCACCTTTTCTTCCACCTCTCTACCTTTTAAAAAATTATTTCTTTATTGTAAATTACATTGACCTTTTCTTTTTTTTTTTTTTTTTCAGGATGAAAACACTGAGAATTTATCATCCTCCCTGCAACATGGCAGTAGTTGAAATTATGACCCTGGATATTAGATGTGAGATAGCCTTGACCTTCCGCATGATATTAAGGTCATTTTATTGTCCAACATGTCTCGCCAATCTACTTCTATGGAACAGTTTTTTCTGCAAGGTACCATGTTTCTTGTCTGTGGCAGTTTTGATCTGTTGTCTAGTTAATCTGTTTTCCCAGTGATGTTAGATGTCTGTTTTCTTTCTGCCTCAAATCCCATGGTTAACAGAAACATATCTGCTCCCTCGAGCCTCTAATGCTCTGCTTCAAATCCATGCTTTATTAACTCTTTGAGCTCAGATGTTTTCTTTTTGAGTGGCAGTTCATGGTGGAATCTTTTGCCTAATACTGCAGGAAACAGTTCAATAGGACTTCCAAGAGAAAGCTAGTATTTTCTAGCATGAATATTTCTCAAGGGTAGAGAAGAAGGAGGTCTTGTTATTTGGATATTTTTATAACAGCCTTCTTTAAAGTCCCTGACTTTGCACTTACAGCTGCAGGAATTACGACTTTCCTTTGCAGCTGTTCACAGGACAGAGATTACACATTCCTTCCAAAAGGCTCCATCGTGTAGTACAGCACTTACATCTTGACAATATTAAGAAGGTCCCTGAAGCCAGAAGTAATAGGTATAAGGTAGGCACCTCCCTTGAGTTACAGTCCAAGGGAACTTTTCTTTCCTTGTATGGTAGGGGTCTACTTTTTCAGAGCAGAGTATTTCTGTTTTAGCTGATGTTTCTTTAATAAATAAAAGAAAGCAAAACAGTAAATGTGTGACTACCCCAGTAGTTCCAGTTTTAAAAGTGTGATATTCCTAGTTGCCACAGTGCCTGTCAGGAAGAAGAAGAAACATCTTTGGAAACAGACACCACTTCAGGGGAAATGTTTTTAATCTGTGCATATAAATACTTCTTTCAAGAGCCATGGTATTCCATTTAAGGCCAAAAAATATGCCATGACATGAAAGAAATGTTTTTTTACTTATCTGCGTAACAAATAAGTAATTCCTGTGTGTTTTATTGTGTGGAATTATATTTTATCAGATGTAGTGGACCTGTAAATCTGTAGGTGTGTTAACCTGCTAAACCTGAAGAGGTGCCGCAATGCAGGCTTGAGACATAAAGAGAGCATCCCAGAAAATAGCTTTCTTGTGTGTTTTTTCTTTATTCAGCAGAGAAATCACTGTAAAAAACCCACCTGTATTCTGTGTTTTCCCTGCACTTGCCTGTGAATTGGAGACTTTAAGACACTTTTGTCACCTTCCAAACTTAGGACGTGGTTTAATATCTGCGTTACTGGATTGGGTCCCACATGCCTCATTTTCTGTTGTTCTTCAGCCAGCACCGTTTTCCACAAAGGAACGGATTTCATTTGTTGCATGCAGTTCATTTGTTCAGACACAATTCTCATGATATTTCTGGTCTGGTCCAGAGATACCCTGATCAAATAGAGGTACAGGAACACTAGGAAAAGTAAAAGTGTAGGCAGGGTGCTCCTAGATATGATGGTTTTCATGTGTGGAAAACTCTTTGGTTAGATGCTTTACTTCATAAAAGAATGAAAAAGGGAGGATAAAAGGAATCTGTTACATCATCTGCAGCCAGAAAAAGAGTTTGTTTATTGTCTCTTCTAAAAAAACATCAAATGTAAATGAGAACTAAGGGCTTCAAAGCAAAATTAATACAATCAAAATGGAACTTTTTTGGCTATCTCTGCCAGCAATAGGCATTAAAAGTTTGCCTGTGGCAGGGCAGAGAAGCTGAAGTACAGTGGGCTACAAAATGCCAGTGCAATCAGTCAGGTTCAAAGATTAGTAAAATCTGTGGAGCACAAGTGTGCAATCTGTAAAAGTAGCAGCACATGCCTGAGTTGTCACAGTGTTCCTGAGTCATCTGCTATTGGTTACACTTGGAAACAGAACCACTAAACAGGACAGACCTTTGATCTGACATGATGTGATCATTCTTATGGTCCCCATATGCTGCTACAACATCTGGCCAGTTTTGTTAGCTTTGTCTTAATAAGGCAGAAGAAATCGAATAAATATTTTTATTACTGTGGCTACCAAGCTTTACATGCAGACCAGCACAATGCCTTTGCAAGGCAATACATCTCCTGGTTTCAGAGTAAAGGTGTTTCAGTGAAGTACTGTGGGAGCTGTGTGCAGGATGGCACAAGCTTAGCACTGATTTTTCACAGTTCACTGGGGCAAAAAAGCAACCATCTAGCTGTTGTGAGTGCCTTAACCACCAGAGAATGATAGCAGTCAGCAAGAAAATGTGGTCCTGTGTTTGCAATCACTACACACAGCTTCCAGGTGGGACTGTCAAAGTAACAATTTTTATAGGTTTTACAGTGGCTAGGGAATGGAAACCCCACAATAACAGAAAATTTCAAAACTGTATCAGTAGGCCAACATGAGGTTCCAAAGGTCAGTTATTTCTTCTGTGAAGAAGCACATAAAAACTGATAGACCAACCAACCAACCAACCTGTCCCCATCCAGAAAAATTTCCAGAACCCAATCCAACCCAACTCAACCCCAAAACCCCAGTAATAACAAAATCAAAGCAAAGCACACCCACTCCAAGCCCCCGGCACTGCTGTTGGTTTTGTTGTTGTTGTGGTTGATGCTGTTATTATTACAACCATCATGAAAAAGGTGGGAAACACTTTCTAAAGAGAAGCCCCGTGTTCTCTGAGCGCGGGTGTGTGTGCCCAGTGGGTACTGGTGGGAGCTAAGCGTGCAGGCGAACAAATCCCTGCTGCCGTGGGAAAAGGGGCTCCGCAGGAATCACCCGGGCCAGGGGGAGCTGCTTCTGCAGGGATGCACCCTGCGGGTCCCAGTGCCGGGCTGTCCCCGCGGCCCCCACTGGGTGGTGGTAAAACGCTGCAGATGATCGCGCTGCCGTCACCTACAAAAAGTAGTTCATGGGCAAAAACCTTACAGGCTTATTCAGATTCTGAGGGATCGGTACGTCTTCACTGCCTGCTGTAACAGCCTTAATCTTCCTGTCTCCCCGGTGACTGAAGGGCCTTGATGTCTACAATAGCAGTCCATGCTGTACCCAGAGAAAGCCCGGTGATGGACACTTTCTGGACTTGTACACACTGTTCTGTAGAATCACAGAATGGCCTGGGTTGGAACTGACCTTAAAGATCACCTAGTTCCAAACCCTCTCTGCCCTGTAGAGAGGGATACCTTGCACTAGACCAGGTTGCTCAGAGCCCCATCGAACATGACCTTACATACAGTGATGGGATGTTAACAGCTTCTCCAGGCATCTGGTTCCAGAGCCTCGTCATGCTCACAGTCAAGAATTTCTTTCTTCTATCTAGTCTAAACCTACTCTCTTTCAGCCTGAAGCCATTCCCTGAACACAGCACTCCAGGTGGGGGTCTCTTACCAGACCAGAGCAAAGGGGTCCTGCTGGCCACACTGCATTGGATACAATCCAGGATACAATGCGCTTTCTGGGCTGCAAGTGCTCATTGCCACCAACAGCACTCCCAGGTCCCTGGTGAAGATAGAGAATCCCCAGTGCAAAAGCGTTTTCCAGGCATGGCAGGGGATAGTGTCTCTTCCTGTGGCAGGAAAGAGCCCTTTTGTCATGCCAAGGATGCTGTTATCCTGCCACTGAAGGAGACAGACAGACCTGGACTGTGTGTGCATGCAGAAATGGTGCAGCATTTGAAATGCTGCCTTGCAGAGGAGAAGATGATCTCCCATGTCTATAGTTAAAGGACTGGGTGTGGATAGCCTGTGGGACACATAACAAGAAATTATTTAAATGCACAGTTTTCATTTAACTCCTGAACATTCAGGCTTAAAAATAGAAACACAAATAAAAGTTTCCTGAAGTTTGAGATAGATGGAGGGTACCACAGTACTGCCTCTCTCAAAGTTATCAATTGTCCTAGAAATAATGTTAAAAACATGCAACAAATAAGTGTACAGACACAGAAGAGAACAGTGAATATGTAGTCAACATTTATCTTACACATTAATTTTCTTATGAACCTCAAAGTACTTTTATTGAAGTTTTTGGGAAATGCACTAAGTTTCTTGTGCCTGAAATTTTACTGGTTTAGCTGTAGACTTTCAGAAGGTCACAGTTGCAAGCTGCAGTGTAGCTGAATGCTGATGGACAAAATTTCTTAGCAGACTGATTTTTTCCTGCCTTGGAGCTAATAAATTATTTTCCAAGAAAGCACTTTTAAATTATCATTTCTATGGTTTCAGTTGGGCCCCTAGGCCAATTCTTTTTCAGCCTTTAGTCAAGGTAACATAGTATTGTGAGGTAACAGAAAAGCATGTTTTGTAACAGCAACATCTGTGCAAAGGTGGCCTTCAGCTTGAGTAAGAGTACAAGGTCAATGCTGAAACCTACAAGAGCTAACTAGCAGAAGACTGAGGAAGAGCATAAGAAAGAACAACCTCAGTGTCAGGACGTGTTCCCAGTCCCTGTGAGCTAGACCAGATGTTTAAAACTAAACTTGTAAATATGAAGCTGGTTCTAGACCAAGAGTACTCTCTTCTCCATATGCTCGGATTGTTATTTATATCCCTGGGATGAAACGTCGTGTCCCCATGTGGTAACTGACACTTCCAGATCAATAGCACAGGCTGAACTGCTGCTGTCTGAAAGCAACAACACGGGGCCTGTGATGCTGGAGAGGACAGGCCATGTCCTTGTTAACACCTCAGGAAGTGCAATCCCATATGGCACTCTTTAGCTAGAGCTTTACAGGAAATAAACTGCCTTCTGGAGTTTGTCATTCTGAAACAAGACTGAGGAAATACTGAAGACAACTTTGTCTAACATTTTCAATTTTATCCTGTCATTGCATAAGGAGAAGCCTTCCTTCTTCAAGGCTATTGAAGAACTAGGACATATTGTGCACTTCAGCCTGAAAAGAAGAAAAGTGGGGACACTATGACAGGGACTGCATCCTTGTGAGTGATATGAAAGGCAGATATCTACATCTCTTCTGTCAAAAGAAGATGTGAAACAGAAGGTACAAAACTAAAACCTCACTTAGCAATTTTTTTACCTCTCTCATGAATAAAGCTGTAGAGCTCACAGCCAAGAGGTAATTTTAATGGGCTTAGGGGAAGAGTGCAGAAGTTCATGACAAACAAAATCAGCAAGACCCTTAAATGGGAAGGAAAAGAAAAGAACCTCTGATTATGTCCTTGAGCATGAAAACACTGCTGTGTGGGAGAGCATACTGGGGAAGTGCTGCTGTGAGCTGGCTCTTCCTTAGGCATCACTCTTCAGCTGCTGGTTTCAATGAACCTTTGATCTTTCACTCTGAGGTGGTTGTTTTCCTCCTGTGTCATGAAGCAATTTACTTTGAACTGTCTTTGCAGACTTCTTAGTTGCCTCTCTGGAAAATAGGCATAATTATTAATCTTACTGTATTCAACAACTTTCTTGCATTTATTGCCATTGGTGAAATTACCTTACTTGGTAAGGTTTCTTAAGCTTGAAGGAGTAGGAAAAGACTGAGACAAAATAGAATGAGGCTTCATCAGGCTAACCTAAGGTGCTGAATAAGATATAGAAGATGGAGTCTCTGTAGCATTCATAATAGTTTAAAAGCTTAGATGCAGTGTATGTCACTCTCAATCATGTCTTTGTAGTATTACTTATTAACAATGATCATAAAAAAGTAATTGGCAAAATTTAAAGCATCGTGTTTCCTACTGGTGGAAAAGAACTAGGCCTTCTGAGTTCGGCATCTTAGCACTGCAAAATGCTTTTTTCTGCCAGTGCTCTGCTGGCAAACTTTAAAGAGGCACAGGCTGTAACTATCAACATTCCACCTGCAAATATTTAACCTACTTGCATTTCTACAAGGATTTTGGGTCAATTGGAGAAAAAAAATACGCTAAAAATACACGCATTTTTCTGTATTTATTTAACCTTATGATTTTGGAAGCCATTCATGTATTTTGGATTTTTACCTCAAAACTGTGCTCAGTAGTCACATTGCCAAAGGTCATACGTCTGCACTGTACCTGTTCTTTGTATTTCCTCTCTAGTGAAAAGCTGCATGCCTTATAAAAATGTTATATATGCATCTGCTATTAGCTCTAGAGGCTTGAAGAGAGTTGAGCTGGTTTGACATGATTCTTTAGCTGTCACTGACACAAGTCTTTTCTGCACTGAATATGTAAGTCCCAGGAGTCAGAACCTCAGTGTAATAGGTCATGGCCCCCTGCAACTTTGCTTTCAGTAACTGATTTATCTACTGATGAAGTGTTCTGCAAGTTTACGTGGCTACATTAGAGAGCAGAGCTCCATTTCCTCTTGTCCTGGTGTTTGGAGGTAAGTCAATGAAATGCCCTGTCGAAGAAGTAGTATGGTCTTTCACACTCAAGGTACACATCAGTTTAGACAGAGTCTTCTTGATCTTCATTTTCTTTTACATCCTGCACCTTAAACTTCCCTCATGCTGCTAGGTTGTTTTACTCTGTGTTTTCCACTAAGCTAGCCCATAATAAATTGAAGGAAAAGGCTGATTCCAAGGAGATATTTCCAAAAGAAATGAGCCATTTATTGCTTCCCCAAGTACAAGTATTACCACTGGAGAACTGATCAGCTGGAATTAGCCTCTTGTGAGAATGCTTGTGAAATCTTCAGCCAGTATAGATATGCTGCAGAAATAAGGCAAATCATATAGCAGCCTCCATTCCCTCAGATGCATGAAGGCCTTCATCAGTTGATGAATTAATTAACTTTTTAATCAAGACCTTAGCAAAGAGATGATGATGAATGTCAAAGAGTGGACACTTTAATCAGAAGTATTACACAGAAAGACCTGTCTGGTGCAAAGGAGGTAAATTTCTGGGTGCTGTGATAATCACCTCCCACGACTCACAGATGCACTTAAGAGTCCTAACTTCCTCCATTACCTCAGCTGTGAGAATGCAGATGCCACTTGAGTGAGAAAGAAAGCAGTTAAATATACAGCTGCAGCATGAAATAATTGCTTCTCCAGTTCTCTTCTCTATACTCCCAGAGGATATTCCAAGAAAGTAGACCAAACCCATTTTTAGCTCAGTCTTGAATTATTGAACGTACTATATACCAGGCTATTAACCAAGGGGAAAAGTGTTTAAGAAAAATACTTGCATCTATAGAAGGACAAGATATTTATTAGAAAAAAAAAAAAAAAGGTATTTTTATCTTGTGCATTTGGGTTTTTGTTTGTTTTTTGGTTTGGTTTGGGTTTTCTTGTAATTGAGTTTTTTTCTGGGTTTTGTTTGTTTGTTTTGGGTTTTGTTTGTTTGGTTTGGGTTTTGTTTGTTTTTTGTTGAGTTTTGTTTTGGTTTTGTTGCTTTTGGGATTTTTCTGTTTGTGTATAAAGCAGGTAAATCATAATTTTAAAACTAAAAGCTTTTTTTATCCTACAAGGATTCAGCTCTCATTATAGGTAGAATTATTATGGGGATGGCAAATGCTATGAAATAACTTTTTATTTATATATTTTTTTTTTGTTAAAGTCTCTTTTTCCCAAGTGGATCTTCCAAAATGTAATGTTAATTCATGGAGCGTATGGCATTGCTAACAGCTCTAATACCTCTTGCAGCAAAGGTATGTCTGCAGTGCAAATCCAAGGCATGACTGCAGTTCACAGAAGCATCCATCTCACAGGTAAAGCAGTAAAGCTACCACAGGGCAAGAGGAGATACACTCAGTGAGTTCTCAGGAGCTTAGTTGTTCCATAACTCTGCTGCTAGTCTGCAAAACATTCAGCAAATCTACATCTAGATAACCTCTCTGTGTACACAATCACTAGTGGTGTTAGTGAGCTGCTGATCTTAAATCATACTGGACTAAGAGAAGGGAAAAGAGACAGAAATGTGTGCCCACGAGCATTTTCTGTATGGAATGGGGGTACTCACAGCACAGTACCACACTAACTGACAGCATGGCATCTGCTCTGACCTTCCTGTCGCCTGCTCCACAATTCTTTTGGGAGCCCCAGGAGCAGCTCCTCAAGGAGAATGGTAGGAAGTGGAGGAGCACTGAAAGAGAGAGGCACCTCCATGTGAAGGTAAAGACTGAAACATCGCTTTAAAACACCTGCAGTGGGCATCTTTCAAAATGGTCACCGTTTCAGCTAACAGCAGCAAAAAGAGCAATGAAGCAGCACAGTAGGACATTAAAAAAGCATAGCTATTTCCCACCACTGCTTGCTGTGCTGATCTGCAACCAGGTGAAGGTTGCTGGCAGCTCAAAATCCAGCCTGACCACCTGGACAATTAATTCATTGTAACTTCCACACCACTTGCAAAAATGCCACATCATGTCAGTGTTGTTGGAGCTATGCATATGAGAGGATGAATAAATTATACAGGGCTTTTTGAATGCATCTGTGCAATCAGTGAGGAGAAGTTACATAAGGCTCCTCTTCCTGGTGAAGGGGAAAGTGCCTTTCTTCAGCACAGTTCATCCAGGGACAGGTTCCTCATAGGAGAGCACTGACAAACTCTCTTGTAAAAGACAAAGAAAATAAGGTGACATTTTTCTGTACAATTCTCAAAAATTTATTAGAAGGGTAAAATCCTAGACCCTATGGAAAGCTTGAGCAAAACAGCTTTTAGGCCAAGGATTTCAACAGGCACAGGTAAAACTTTGAAAGCATTGCAGCTGCAGGTCTCCTGCAGGTTCTGCAGTCCAAGACACTTTTGCAAAGAAGAAAGCCTAAAAAATAGACACATAAACTTGCAGAGCCCAAATCCCATATTAACATAATTTCCATTCTGGCAGTCAAGGTACAACCCTTTCCATGGTTAAGACATGGGTCCCATGTCAAGCAATCTTCAGGACAAACATTTTGGTACAGCTTCCCACAGAGCTTCCTGCATTCCCAAACAAAGCAAAACTTGTCTGGTGGCTTGCAGACACACGAGGATAACCTTACAAGAGCACCTACACAGTGCAAGGAGTATTTCAGTGTCTGCTTCACAGTGTGCAGTGCACAGAGCAGTTAGTGATATCTTGTGGCTAGTAGCAGAGACAGACTTTTTTCCCAGTTGCTTTAGGAACTCAAGAGATTGACAGATGGACAGAGAACTGGGAGATGTCTTGAGACCTCTGCTTGGTATTTGGAGAAGAAGGGGCATATGCCTCTCTGAGAGATGCCAGTGGGAGCAGTTTTATCTCCAAGTGAAGAAGACTAGCTATGCACACACTGAACTGCCACAACTACATGCTGTTTATTAGAAGAAAATGCACAGTAAAGCATTCTAGCCCAGTGGGAGGCATTTTCCCCCTTACCTCTGCAGTGGATTATGAGTACCAAATTACCATAACTCAGCTACTTTTGATGTCTTGATTTAGGAAATAACTTTGTGTTTCCTGAAGCTAATCTGAGGGAAAAAAGTACTTTCTTCTTACTTGTGTGTATGTATATTTATACACTTTTTGTGACACCTGTGCGACAAAAGAAATCATGACCCCCAAGTGTTCTGGGTACTAATGAGAACTTTCCTATACAAAACCTCTGTGATTGCCACTACTTTTCCTGGTTTAGAACCTTTGTTCTGACCCCACTCTATAGCTGAATGCCTGCTGTAACTTTTCTACTATTTTCTGAATCAAGCTGGCAAGAAACCAGATTTCAATGTTTATTTCCAGTGCTATTTGAGAAGAAGAGATTGACTAGAGACTTCTCTGCTGCATGTGTCTTGTTGCAGATGGACTCCAGCCACTGATCAAAAGACAGCAGAGCAGCAGATGTGGATTGTAAAGAAGTCTGTTCATATTTCATAACTGGGAGGATGCAGCTTTCTTCCTATGTGTTTGTAGTTAGAAATAAAGAGCCAACAACAGCAAAAAACAATAATAAAAATTACCTGGTATGGACCAGAAGCCTATTAAAAATAAAAATATTTAAAAAAAAGTGTTAAGTCATTTCTCTACCTCTGTCTCACACTTTTCTTTCTGTCTTGAATTCCTTGGGAATATTTGTCTTACTAACTTGACAATCATCATCAAAATAAAATACCAGAATACAGTAAGAACTTACCTTCACAGGGAGCAATAAGAATCCAGCCACTACTAGGCATTTTATTGATTGTTTTACATATTTCTAATTCTCTGGAGGGAACAGAGCAATATTTCTGTGTTGCTGCTCTTCTTCCTCATTTTTGCTCTGCAGTCATTGACCCAGGGGACTCTAACCTGCAAAGCTCTCTGCCCACTGCAGTGCTGACAGACAGAGTCAGCAGAGCTCTCTCACCACAGTTGTTGCTTGCACAGCAGTGGGCTTCTGCTGCTCACCCTTGAAGAAGCAGCACCCCTCAGGGTAGGCACAAGGCTGAGTATCCAAGGCACAGCTCAGTGTGAAAAAACACAGCTGTTGGTGACGAAATACCATTCTGAAGAGGGCATCTGGAATAACAAACAGCTGCTTTAAGCTCCAAGCTTCTGAAAGGGTCAGAGAAGAACTAGATCTTTGGATAGTAATTGTAAACTGCAGTTTACACCCCACCACTCCAGAGCAGACTTGCTGAGGCTGGGACAGCTGCTAGCAGTTAAGCAGGAGCTCTCTGGCATAAAATTGAAAAGCAGTGTGGCTGCAGCTTGTTGAAAAAGAGATCAGACAAGCATGAGAGCAGACAGGTAGATGAAATGAAAAAATACTGTCTTGGGTGACTCTCTTCAGTGATAGGAGGGTAAGAAAATTATTGTAATGTACTAGCCTGATGAGGCAAATGAGAAACCATATTCTTGTTTAGAGATATCAAAACTATTTTATTCTTCCAGTCAATTTAGTAATACTATCTCTGTGTTGCTTTTTCAACAGTAATACGTTTCTCAAAGCTATTAATACTGTAAACTAGTTAGTAAATTTGCATGTACCAAGACATACTCATTAAAACAAGGGGAAGTGATTTATTAGTCAAATTAGTAGCACTAAAGGACTTGAACACATAGCAGGCCTGGAATTTTCTATACCTAATATTTTCTGTACCTAATCTTTCAGGAAAGTGACAAGACCTAACTGAAGAGATAAATGTATGGAAAATTCTGTAAGTGTAACAGAACATGCAAAGAAAAGGGAAAAAAAAAAAGAAAAAAGGGGAGGGGAAAGGAAACAGAAAGGAAAACAAGAAAAAAGAATTTGCCTACCATGGAATTTATATCTATGCAGCTAGTAATAAAATCAGTATTGCCAAAATTTGAACTAAGTTTGAACTTTCAAAGGAAATTAAATTTTTTAGTCACCAGTTATATTTAGAAAGAAAACAACAACAATGACAACAAAAGAGACATGGTGTGTATCTCTCTGTAAGGCTGAATTGAAGAATAATGTGATTCTATATATGTTTCAAAATAAAATTAATATTTTTTAAAAAGGCAATGATGTTGAACATGGAACCAGAGAATTCAAATAAAAATATGGAAAGGGAAACTATAGTCCAAATTACAGAGTATTTAATAAATAGAATTTTGAAGGTATCTATTATTTATTTACAAAACATGCTTTTTGAGGTTTATACTATGCAACTAGAAAATAGTATAAGTAGTACCTGTATTGAGAAACAAAAAAAAAAAAAAAGAGGAAAATGCAGATCCAGCCTGAAGTTATATGATGATTAAGGTCACATTTGCACAACAGCAGATCATCTGGCAGAGGAAAGCTGAAGTGGACCAGAGAGAATGCATGATTCCCATTTCTGCTGAATTACCCAGTATATGTGACACAGAAGACAACTGAAGACAGCTCTGAGAGACCAGTTCAGTGCTTTGCTTTATGTGGATAAGGTTTTGGATGGGATTTACTGCAACATGACCAATGCCTAAAAAAACCCCCATTAATATCACAATTTTGAACAAGAGAATAATTAAAAACTTGGTTGCAAACTGGTAAAAATGGAGGACAATTGTACACCATGCAAATGAAATGAAAACCTCGTGTTTTTATTTAACAGTGGTTTTAAAAATTGTCGTTTTTTTTTTTAAACTAACACAATTTTCAGGTTTGTCAGATGAATAAAATCTCATAGTGTTCTCTGAGTGGACTTTTAATAAGCTTTTAAGCACTGTCCTTTTCATATACTGCCATATGCAAAATTAGGTGACATAGCAGGGTATTGAACTGAAGATTATCCATAGTCACATGTAACAGGTTTTGCAGCAATAAAAATATAAATGACAATCTGATGATGAGTGGCTGCTTGAGAGAGTTTCTGCTGAAAATCATGGTGAATCTACTAAGTTTTTTAAAATATTGTCCCTTATACAGTTTAATGTGTTTACTGATGGTATAGTAAAATTTTATACACTCTAAACACTTTGTCCTTTGCAGCTCCCAGCTGAGCTTTTTGTCCTTATCCCTTCTTAATACCCACAGGAAGTAAACTTTCATCCCTAAGGAACAGTAAAATATTTGATAGAGAGAGGGCATCTTACTGTAAAGTGCATGCCTTTAAGCACAATTTCTCAGTGCAGTGGTTTCTGAATTTTCTCACTTGCTTTGTTGTCCAAGGAAGTTTCACTTTGCCCCTCTATCGCTACCCACAATGCATCATTAAGAGATCTGGTTGATGGCAATTTATGTACACCTGATTCCTCATTAAGTCTGATCTCAGTGAGGTCAAGGCTAATCTGTTCTAACATCCAGACCTTCTGCTTTTGTTTAATATAGCCCACTGAGATTAAAATAGGATTAGAGCTCATCTGATCGGGAGAATAACCTCTGCAGATGAACTCTTCTACTGTTCTTTTGAAAAAATCACAACAGTGTCTTGCAATGGCCATAGCTTCTATATATCAATAGACATAAGACATTTGGTTGTTTTGTCATTTGTGCCTGGCATAGTTTTGAAACCAAATTTATTATTTCCTGGAGTCAGATCTAGTTGTTACTGTACACATGGAATTCATGATTAAAGATTTCAGAACGGGTCATTTTCTCATTCATCTCAATGCATTTTCAGCTCACTACAGCAATAGAATTAAAACAAATTTAAATGAATTAAAGGAAATTGTCAAGGGATACATTTAATAAGGTTAAATTTTCACATATTTTATTTCCAAGTTTGCATTTTAAATGCTTTTTCCTTCTTTAAACACATGCAAGTGCTAACTGTACAGAACTGTGTTTTCATTTCATATTGGTTCAACATCTACATTATATATAATCACAGAAAAAAGCAGGTCTATCTTATCCAAAAGATATGCCTCAGACTTCATTTGTGACAAAGTCGAGCACAAGGATTGCCAAAAAATTTAAACTAATAATACATTTTTGTGGGCTCCCCCCTCAGTACGTTCAGTAAAACCATTCTTTCACAGTTTTTTCAATCTTGACATGGAAAATTTTATATTAAAGAATATGATTTTGATGTGAGAATAAAAGTAAAGCAAAAGTAAAAAGAGCAAAATTATTTGGTCAAGGTGTTTTCATTATTCAGATTCTAAGAAATGCAAAATAATATAACTGTCAATGATTAGGATTATATAAAATATCACAGGTAGCATGCAGTGAAAAGATCAGCAGGGAGAGAGTTCTGAAAATGTTATTTTTGCACAGACAGGCTGCTTGGCTGCTGTCCCAGATTTCAGCCTGCTCTAGGTGGAGGTCATGCTGTGGCTAAAGTAATTAGCAAGGTCAGTCTGACCAGCTCAGTATAAACCTGGAATAACTCTACTGAAGTGCAAAACAAGAACAACTGAGGAGAAAACATAGTATTTTTATCCTGGGTGCAGAACTACTATCCATACTAGCAATGACACCCGTAGATTTCAGGATTTTTTGCCTTTGGGATGATCCTTGGCCATTTTACTTCACTGGTGCAGGGTATTATCCTATAGGTGATGTTATTTCTTAATAGCAGTCTGAGAACCATTCTGCCACCAAGGTTTGACCCTTACCTTCTCTATCAGTTAAGTTTTGGTCTTGCTTGGGTATCCAAGTGAAGGAAAACCCTCTTAAAAGATGGAAGTGAATAATAAGGAGTTCAGTTCTTAAGGAAGTATCACTGGGAGCAAGAGAAGATACCTTTCATGATCTGTGCTAATTACATTTTCTTAACAGTATGGAATGAGCTCCCATGTTCTTTTTACTTCAAGAGACAGAGCAGCAATTTAAAGCATCATGTATCTCACTAAATGAGAATGTATGATGTTATCAGTGTCATTCCACAAAGGTTCACATTTTTAATCTGATCAGAAAATTCATACTTTATAATGTAAGAGTATGCAACTGTGTGAAAACATGAAGATAAAAAAACCAGCATTATTGCATACGTGTAAAATAGATCTTAGACTGCTACATGATGGTTTAACAAAGTCTTTCTTACCAGACACTCTACAATGCATCCTCCTGCTGTCTGTGGTTCTCATGTAGGTGTCAAGTTTGATTTCTCCATAATGAAACCCGAAGACCACATAAGCATCAAAGATACGTGTGTGTGTAGGGGAAATAATATTTTTGAGAGCCAAAGCAATAATCACCTTTATAATCAGGAGCTGAAAATGCATTCTGTGTTGTACATTGCATCTGAAATTATTACTTAAGCAACCTTTCTCAGTTGCTTCCTGTATGCTAGAAAAAGCAATGCACTCTCATTCGCTATGTATAGAAATCATAAACTTTCTGCTCTTCTAACTCAGTAAATAGTCTTTTCTTTTTTTTTTAATTCTCACAGAATGACAATTTTATTTTGTGAAAACAAGAATTGCCATGCAGATGATATTGCACAATTACAACTAAAATGGAAAGTCTCATTCATAACTCTATTTTTAATTTAAAAAGTTCATATTTTTCCTGTGTATCAGAGGTTCTGGACGAGCCATCCCCAAAAATGCTTACATTGCATATCAGGAAAAATTTGGTCCCTTTACAAAACTTTTATATTTTTGACAGGGAATTTTGTTATTCTAACACCTCAGAAACAACTTTGTGGGAAAATAGGTCACAGACCACTACATGATTGTTTGCCAAAGTTTTTCTTGCCAGACACTATACAACTGACCATGTCTGACAGTGGGATATTGTGTATAATTGTCACCAGTTTAAGTAATTGCTGGGAAGACAGATTTCCTAATTAACAGGCCCTGTTGAAACTGGTTCAAAAAGCTGGTGGAAAGTCATATAGGAATAATAAATCAGCCAACCCAAATGGCATTTGACATGAGAGTTTGAAGGTAGAACTGTTAAAGAAAACATGACTAAATCAGAGCGTGCCACTACAGAGGTTCTTGGTAACATAAATTTGAAAATGGAAATATGTGGTTAAACTGAGGTCTGGAACCTTACCATTAGAAGAATTATGATGAAATGGGCAAAGCTGCATCCAAGAAAAAACAATTTGAAATTATGGGATATGCCACATATTTATAAACTTATGATGGAAACTAATGATTGGAAATCATAGGGGTGTCATACAGATTTACTGAAAGAATAGCTGATACCTTTTATCTTTAGAAAAAGGGGAAGAGACAAGCTATAGCACATGGGAGAGTCCAAATTTGGCAACATGCACATCAACATAACTCAGGATATCAACTGCTATAGGAAAAGACTAAATTACTACATCCTGAAATTCCCAGCAACTGGATGAGATACCCAGAGACTACATGTAAAGAATTAAAAAACCCAATTGTATTTGACAGTGTGTATAATAAAGTGTTAAAGTTAATAATATCTTTAGGAAAAACAGGTATGCTATTGGAGCTGAAGCTTTAGGAAAATCTGGGGATCTCACGGAGGTCTGCTGTAATGGTTGAACTATTGTGAAGAAAAGCATGCGTCCTTCCAAAGCTTTGGGACCTGCAGCAATCTGTGGTTGCTGGTGTTTGCAAACATGCAGCCTTCCTCTGGGAATTCACAGCAGCCTGAAGAATGCAGAGAGCTGGTTCCCTCTGCCTGTGGGGGCCTCCAATATATCATGCAGCATCCCTGGGCCAGGACACCTGTGAGGAGCAGCAAGGAAGCAGGGCTGGTCCCTGTCTCATGCCTCCCCTCTGCAGGACCTGCACCCGCGGGCAGCTCACCTGCCCACGGGCCCTCAGGACTGCCCCTGAGGCAAAGTCTGACAGGGCTGTCCCAGCACCAGCTGTGTGACACCACTTGGCAGCTCCAGCTAATTTTCTATGGGAAAATTCTGTTTTCTATTTCCTTCTTACGTCTCTGTTTCATTCTTCATACATAGAAGAATATATACATTCATATACGTTCATATATACATTAATAGACCTCGAAAGCAGAAGCACCTTGGTCATCACCTCTCTCCCTGCAGTTCCTTTCTCATGTTTGTGTCTTTCAGTCCCCTCTGAAACTCAAGGCACATGTGCTCTGTTTATTTGTGGGAAATCAAAGTTTGCCAAAGAGCAGACACATACTGTTTGGCTTTTAAGTATGTTAATTTATCAAAAGAAAGCATTAATTTCTATTCCAAGTTTCAGCAAATTAACTCTATAGAATCTGAATTTAGTATGCCTACATAAAATGAGTGTACCATGTCTGCATACTTAATTTTTGTTTTTTTAAAATGTATTAGTCACCAGTCCAACCGAATTACAGACAGAATGTGACTGATGAGAAAACAAATCCAGTAAATAATTTCACTTCCAGTTTCTGTTGCCAGCAAAGTCCTTTGTTTCGAAGCAGCCAGATTTTTCGCTGTCACTCCCCCAAAATAAAACATCAGGCTGGGATAAAACTGAATACTGACTAGATTGGCAGGAGTTAAGCACCATACAAACCCCTGGCAATTCAGGTAAATCCCACAACTGAATCATCCATTTTGAAATCTTTGACTAGCTAAGCCACAGATTAAATAAAACAAAACATAGTTCCTGGGCCCTTTAGAAGGGACAGAAATTACTCACAGACGGAACAACTTTGCAGAAATAGGTTTGGCTCTTAAAGTTTGCAGGAAAGTCCACACAGGCCACAGAATTGAGCTAGATCTATTCTAAAGGCACCTAAACTACAAATCCTTTATTTACTCTATCAGCTCCTCTATTGGCCCAAGTGACTTTCAACCCTGCATGTGTCCATTCCAAGCTGACTTCCCACACCTAGCATTCCCACCCAAAATGTCCCCCCAGCAAGGTGCAGCATCTGCCAGACTATGCATTTTGCCTGTCCCAAACCTTTTTTCATTGGTGCATCTGTATTTTGATACAATAAAGCAAATAGCCTGCATGCAAAGGATAAAGAAAATTTCCATGGAAAGCATGAAACATCAGTGCTCATGCTAGCAAAGGCCACATAGATCCCTGATACACATGTAGGGCATCTATGAGTAATGAGAGGCGCAGCCCTTTGTGCCTGAACATCACTGCTGCTGCTGCTTGACCCTGCAAGTTCTTGCTGTGTTTGAGGAATGAGAATGTCCCCTTAAAGGACAAAAAAAAAAAAAAAAATTGTCCAAAAAAGAGTGGATTAGCAATCTGGCCTTTTTGCCAGGAGGAATTTCTAGTCTTTCACTTGAGCTTAAACAAAATCTCAGCACACAGCCACCCTTTTCCCCCGTCATGAAAAATTGCAGCTTAACATGGTATTCTGTTCATTCATTGTTTTTTTTCAAAAAGGTCTGACAATAAACTTATTGCTGGAAAAAAATGAAAAATCATACCATCATAGGCTGTCCAGCTGTGTTCAGTAGATGCATGGAAATCAGCCACACTGTTCTGAAATAAATCACCACACTGATTTCCAGGCCTGTTCTTCCTAAAGAAATGACAGGAGTGTGCATTACAAAAGGTGAAAAAACTTCAAGAAAGAGCTACAGCTCTCATCTCAAGACATCCTGCAGTAGATCTGAACATGTACTTTCAGGTTTTAGGTTATTCTTCTCTTGCTCTATGCCAGCAAGATGACTCAAAAATCTTTAGTTCAGCAAGGGTTGTCAATCATTTGCTCTACATGTTTGGGGAGAGAGGACAAGCTTAATGGACTTTCATTACCTGGGCTGTGCTGGAACAGTTCCCAGATGCATGGAGAGTACCACAAGGCAACGCTTCCCTTTCTTGCTTCCCTGTTGCCCTACAGGCACTTATGCAGAAGTTTCTCCTTTTACAAGCAAAGAGAATGGGAAGAGAAATGCTAAGCATTTGTGTCTCAAACTCTGTACACAGCCCATACTAAGAAAAGCTGCTCTTTCAAACACAAGCCAGTGCCTGTGTGCAAAAACCAGTGCCAGCTGGTTTTGTTAAGAGAGTCATGTTTCTCTTACTTTGTTGAAAACTTGCCCTTGTAGCACCAGCTGTAATATCATCACTGACAAAAAGTCTGTAAAGTCACTCTCCTTTTACCTACCTGGCAGTAGTCAACTTTAGTTCAGTGACAGCATTGATTAGACCTATTTTCATTTTCATTCATTTAGAACATTTAAAATTTGGCTAAACTGATGGATCTAATGTTGTTAACATCAAATATTAAGTTTAAAACTGTTCACTGATCTGCTGAAAGATTGCATAATCAATGGCATACCTGTTTCTTACGAGTACAAACTTTTACTTGCAGAAATGATTTCAAGAATATTTTTAGCTTACTTTCTCTAGCGAGTGCTGAGAAATACAAATCTAGAGTACCAAGATTAAAAGGGACTCAACATGCATTTTATACTACATTTAAAATGCTCAGTTTAATTTTAACTGCATGTGTAATGTTAAGTCTCCACTGACCTGGGACATGGTGCATACCATTTACTATTAAATGACAAGAGATCATAAAAAGACTACTCTTTCCCAATGATTACAGAAATCAGTAAAGATGTTTACTCACTCTTGGCATTAAAATGGAGCTAACCTGAATAAATTTTGCACTTATATGTAAATTTCATGTGACAGCTAAGGAGATAAACCAAGATGCCACAAGACAGTGAATGCCTATGAGACAGTCCAAAATTGCCTTGAAAGCAGTAGTAAAACAAGTTTGGAGCAGCACCTTCTCAGATCTTCTGACAAGAAATACTTATCACTTAAGGCTGCATTCAGGCTATCACTGGCCATTTGGTATTTGGAGGGAGATGTTTAGGTTCTGCAGGAACTGATGCTAGTGGTCCAGCCTCAAAGAGTTGAAAAGTCAACATCTCTTAGATGTGACATGGAACAGAGATTCTTAGCACTAAAGATCACGTATCTGGGAGAAAATAAAAAACAACAAACCCAGATCAAGTAATTGCATCTGTCTTCTTAAATTGTTCTTAATATAATGAACATATTACAGTGACCATTAGAATGTCTAATGGGTGATGCATTTAAGCTTTTTGAATATTTAAGCCACCTTCAAATTATGTTTCACTTGTTTATTTCTACCTTAATCTGTGCACTAAACTGCATCATACCCAAGATGTATTAAAAAACAATGCAACCAGTACATACAGAGAGCTCCAGATCTCATTTTTGTATTTTGTCTTAAATCTCAACTATAAAAATAATTCTCTCCTGTTTCTCTTGAGTTACTATGTTTCTCTGGTCTGTTCTTCTAATTCTTAAGAAAGCTGCTACAGTACATAAAAAAGATCACTGATCTTCATTTGTGAGCAGAATAATTCTACACAATACAGGTTTGTAAAATGCAGAAATTTGAATAGATTTTGGGATGTATTTCTCTATAAAGCTAGATGAATGCAGGAAGATTACACACATTTGAATTATTAAACTTATGACTGAGTGTCTTCCATTGAAAAAAATGTGTTTCTTGTCTTCTGAAAACTTAAATCATCAATTTATTTTGGTTCCAACTTCTATTTTATATTCCAGTTTCAGATCCCATTGTTAGTTTGACAGATCTGGTTTTTTTTCTTTTCATGGGACTAATTCTTTAGTGCTGTTTTAAATCACTCCTTAACCTTACTCTAAAATTCAATATAGCTCAACTCAGCGCTTTGACCACTACCAGATACAAAGCCCACTATGTCAGCTGTATTTTGAAAGATTTTTGCTCCTTTTGCAGCCACTGCGAGTTTTGAAATTCTGCTGATAGTTCAGGTCTCTTGTCTGCTGACCTGGGCATGCCTTAGTCCATGATATAAGCACTTCCAGTGCACGTGTGCAGGACTCTCTAATTGAGCAATACTAATTGGTACTATGCATTCAAGGACCTAGCAATGTAAGAGGGAAATACCTCATGAATTTCCTTCCTTTTCATTGGCAATGTCAAGGGGTTAACATTGACTTCAGTCATAAAATGATTTTCTTATCTCTTTCATTTTGCTTCTTCTGTACTCCAGCTCTGTGCATAGTTAAGCATAGTTCATAAATCCTCACTATTTCAAACCTCACTATTTGAGGACAATTTTTACTTCATATTTATTTACCTGAAATAAATCCAGAAGAGTGTAATAATTTACCTGAAAACTAGATTACTGCAGAGATGAAGACCAATAACTTGTAATTCACTAAGTGGAAGGATTATGAGAACATAAGGATAGAGAAATGGTAGAAAAAGGGAATTGTGATGTGTGTGATGATATAGCAACAAAGACAATTTTGTGAGAGGAGTATGGTCAGTGGGAGACCTTCCCTACCAGCTCTTTCTGGACAGTGGCCTAGTCATAAATAAATTGTGTGAGAAATCAACAGTTGTAGCTAGTATAAAGTTCAACCTCTGCCCCTGAGACACTCCTCAGTATTAGATGTCACTGGGAGCAGAGTGTTTCAAGCCGAGGCTTTAAGCAATGTGACATGTGGAACTGCTGGGTACTTGGCAAGGATGCTGGAGTCCATCCACCAAAACAACAACCATTCCTAACTCTGCTGACTTGCCACCTTGCAGGTGTTATAAATGGGGCTGGTAGACCACAGATTATAGTGAAATAAACATTCTTGTTGATTTCAGGGCAGCTCACTGGGGTTACTTTAGATACAAGAAGCTTCAGAGAAGCAATTTATTCCATCTGAAAGATAATGTAATGTGAAAGCTAAAGATGTGTTGCTCCATGCTGCTGGGGTTTTTTGGAATTACCGTGCAAGTAAAAATAATTGTTTGTGTATAATATACCCAGATGTTTTTTAGTGGAATTCAGTAATGACTCCCACAGAGTATTTTCTTCTGTCATAGCACTGAATATTGGGCTGTTGTGCTGTTGTGGCTCTGCTCTGAGATGGGTCTCTCAAGCCTAGATAAAGAGAAGTAAGATTTATACTTTCAATAAGCTTGAATTAGACTGTCCTTTAAGGATGCCAGCATGTTATAATGACAAAATTTACAACTGCTTTATGTCTAATTAGTATTTTAAACATTATATTAAAAAAATATGTTATTTAAGAAACATGGCCAAAAAACCTTTTATGTTTAAAGTTAACCCCAGTTTATATTTTCCTATCACTTTATTCACTAGCAGAAAATGGAATTTAAAAAACCAATTAGTTTTAGCCTCCTTAATAAAGTTGTTCATAGTGCTCATTGTGCCTATGGAGTACACAGGTACAGTCCCCAAATTTCTCATCTTATTTATTCCTAAAAACAAACAAATAAATTAGACAAAAAAAAAAAAAAACCAGCCAAAAAACAAAAACAAAAAACAAAACAAAAAAACAAAACAAAGAAACAACCAAAACCAAAGACCCCCTCAGAAACTCTCAAAACATTTAAAATTGATTATTATAAAATGTATGTTTTCACTACAACTAATCATGATATATAATAATAGCACTAAGGCTGTTTCAAAAGGCATGTAGTAGCAAGCAATATTTAACCCACTGCAAGTTAAACCGAAATGTCAGATGATCTTTGAGGCTTAATAGTAAGCCAATACTAACAGTTGAAGGTAAATCACATATTTTTCATCTTTTACAACTAAATCCCAAAGTCAGGCTAGTTGATGGTATGACAGCAAACTACAATAGTTACACGGTGATACTTAATCTGCATGCAATTTTAGCTTGTGGTTTTGACTCTAGTGAAGAATGTGTACCATTGTGTACATGCTCATACTTTGTTTCCCAATATGCAGAGTGCTGATAAGTAACATTTCTAACTTAAGGCATCTGTAGGATTTACTCATCACTAAGAATTTTAGTTTATGAATATTAATTTTAGATGTCCTCTTTAATATTGGCTACTGGAAACTTGTCACTGTAGTTAATTTAAAGAAGTCTGATTAATTTTGCTCAATATATTCCTCAAGAACGTATTACTCAGGTAATATAAACAATTTCTGCTCCTTAAACACAATGGTTTATATGTAATGTGTTTGCTTATTATTACTAACAATTAAATTATTTAACATACTTTAATTATAAAGACCATATCCACCCTGTTCTGGTTTTGTCTGGGAAAGAGTTATCCATAAGGGCTATCTTTTGAATTTGTATCAGAAAGAGTGTTGATGACACAGGGACGCTTTCATTACTGCTGAGCAGGGCTTAAGCAGTGTCAGGCCTTTTCTGCCCCTCACAGCACCCCACCAGTGAGTGGGGATGCACAAGGAGCTGGGAGTGGATACAGCCTGGACAGCTGACCCCAGCTGACCAAAGGGACATCCCAGACCATAAGGCATTATGCTCAGCGTGTAGAGCTGGAGGAAGGAGAAGGAAGGGTTCCTCACCCACAGCTACTGTCCTTTGAGGACAGAACCTGCTCCAACATGGCCTTACCCATGGTTGCATACCCCCTCATGGGGCACATCTGATCTGTAGTGGGTTTCTCCCTGGCTACACACATTGAGGTGCTCCAACATGACCTCATGCACGCTTCAAGCTCTTCTTGCTGCAGGAGGGATTAATCCCTGTGCCACAGTCCTCTCAGAGGTGTACCTGCAGTGGTATAGGCATAACCATGGCCACAGAGAATGTGGAGTGCCCTGCTCTTTCCTGTGTGCACTTAATCACCGGTCACAGTCCCTTTCAGTTGATTTCACAGTGGAGTTATAGCTTGCCCACTAAACAGAATAAGCAGTGATGCCCTGGCCATCTGCCAGCCCACAT
Organism: Parus major; assembly: GCF_001522545.3. Taxonomy (NCBI): domain Eukaryota; kingdom Metazoa; phylum Chordata; class Aves; order Passeriformes; family Paridae; genus Parus; species Parus major. The sequence continues at coordinate 32,939,536 of NC_031799.1, read as the reverse complement.
GCATCACCACAGCTCTTACCAGAACATTCCCAGGCCTAGCAGAATAACATGATCAGCAGACAGCTCTACAGCAAGCGTGAAAGCAAAACACAGTCACTAATAAGCACTAGTCTCTAACACACAGCCATGGCAAGCACAGGAACCTGTTGATTAATGGCAAAGCAGCATAACTGCTATAAATTCAATCTAGCACATTCCAATCAAACATTATTTTGCACCCTTTAATAATCACACTGGGTGACAAAAAGGACTATTTTGGTTTAACCCCAGCCATCAGCTAGACATACACAGCTACTGGTTCACTACCCCTCCTCAAGATAGAGGGCAGAAGCAATGAGAAAATAGTGAGAAAACTCATGGGTTTGCAATAAAAATTATTTAAAAGATAAAGCAGAAGCTGCTCATGCAAGCAAAGGACAAAAAACAAGGAATTCAATTGTCATCTCCCGTGGGTAGAAAAGAGCTCATCCATTCCCAAGAAAGCAGGCCTCTGTCATATGTGATGGTGACTTGGGAAAACAAAGATAATCATCAAGAACATTTCTTGCTCCTTTTCCCCAGCTGAGACATGCTGAGGATGACACCGGGATATCTCTTGGGTCAACTGGGTTCAGCTGCCTGGCTGCTTTCCCTTCCAGCTCCCTGTGCACCCTCAGCCTTCTTGCTGGTGGGGTGTGGTAAAAAACAGTAAAGGCCTTGATGATGGCTAATAAAACCAGTAATAAAGTATCCTTGACTTATCAATACTGTTTCCACCACAAAGCCAAAACATAACCCCATAGTGGCTGCTTCAAGAATATTAAAGTAGCTGGTTAAAGAAAATTAACCCTATCTCAGCTGAAACCAGATCCAGTGTTTTAATTTAACTCTATGCTGTAATCTTTTCCATCCCATTTCACTTGTTACAAATGGCAAAGTGTGAAATAATTTTGATATTTCAAATGTCACCTGTTCCCAGCTGCAATTAGCATTTAAAAGCTTAACATCCATTTTCATTCAAATATGCCGCCTCTGTAGTCATGGTAACCTCATCAGTTTTATCTTCCAGCTTTAGAAGGTACTGCTGGGGTACTTAGAGATGTTGTTATTTAGGATTTTTCATTTGACTCCCTCCTCCTTCCCTCTCTAGCACAAAAAACATCTCTGTGCTTGGTTTTACCAAGTTGAAGGTTTACAACAGCAAGCAAATAGACAAAACAAAAATACTGTTCAAAAAAACAAAAAAAAGAAAAAAAGAAAAAAAAATAAAAAGAAAAAAAATTTACTTCTTGGAGCTTCCTGGAAATAGGAATTGATGAAGAAGAATGGCTTATGAATTCAAATGACTCCTCACACATGTTGCAGTAAACTACAGATAAGGTATTAAAAACTATATATTCAGCATGAATATAAATAAACATAAATAAAAATGAAAACCTAGTTACACTTATGAATGTGTAGGAGTAGGTGCAGAGGTGCCTTCTCCCCTCTCTTTAAAGAGAAACATTGAACCAGCCGTGAAGCAAATATTGCTTCATTAAAATCATTTAGTTATTCTGTTTTTAACCAGGATACCAGGTGTTTAATTTTGTAAGGAAAAAAAAAAAGGGATTTCTTTTATTGTTATTATCCTTCTTACACTAATGTAACTGTGCTTATTTCTCCTGATTATTGGGCAGAATTTATAGGAGAATGGGTCAGCTGATTCAAAATGCTTAAGTCTGGTAGAGATATTCATCTATGAGCCACATAATTTTTGTTACAGATATTATTGTCCCTGGCTTGCAACATATTTTTATTGTTGGGAGAAAAACCATTGCAAGTAGAGAGAAACAGATGAATATTAGAATTCAGATACATGGAGTTTTGGATGGTATATAATATCATTATAGGGAATATAGTAGCATAATTATAGGTGGATTTTTTTACATATTCCCCCTGTGGTCATTTGCAAAAGTCACCTATTTCCAATTTTTACTTCAGAAATTGATAAAATTGTGGTAGTACACACATATCTCAGCCTGCCTTTGGGCCATCTGTGAAGTTGTAAAACAATTTTTGGTATTTTTTCAAGTGGCCACTTTTCATAGACTACAAACCAACAATTCAGCAGTCACAAGAAATTTTATATGCACACCTACCCTTAATCCTTGGCACATTGTATAGTGCACACAGGTTGAATTTCTGAGATGAATTTTCATTTAGGTCTTGCATATGTGGATACAGAAGTAAATCCACATTTTAGCTAATTCTTATCTATGTGGGGTCTCTAGAAGCACGGTTAAAAGCAATCTCCACATGTGTTCTTGCATCATCCTGAGACTGAAGGCAAAGACAAGCTGTGATAGTCAATGGGCCCCCCTCCATTGCCAGCCAGCAATGACCACCTCCCAAATAAGTAAGACGAAATAAATGTACGCTGCACGAGCAGACTCTGGCCTTAAAGAGCACTTTGTGTGCATGACTCAGCTATGGCTCTCACTAGAAACCAGTGCAATTCTGGACATATCTTTGTAACCTTTTCTTTTGTGGCCACATAATTTCTAAAATGCCTGCTGTACTTTGGTGTATCTGGTTTTGCCATGTCCTAGGTCTTTACAACTTATGGGCTTCCCATTAATGCCAAGGGCAAACCAAACAGCCCAGGTCCTACAAAATGCCTACAAAATGTGAAAATATAAACAGACTGTGCACGCCAGGCTTATACCAGTGGTCCTTATTTTTCATGTGATGTCGTAATAATACTTATAATATCTGTGTGTTAAGAAAAATTCTTACATTTTTGCATTCTTTGTGAAGCACCAATTAACAGTTATTTTCTGTTTGCCAAGGGATGAAATCAGAGTACAAAATGAAGAAGGTAGAAACTGAAAAAGGTTATTTTTACCCCAAAGAGACTGAGGGTTCACCTCTTACAGTAGGGCTTTTCAGAATGTGCAAAGGATGTCACTGAAAGTGGACAAGTTAGTGAGCTGTTTACAAAACTCTTCACAGATCTCAATGGCTGTCCTACCCAAGCCATCCGAATATCCTTGCTCTTGTCTGGGCTCTGCATTTTTCAAGACTTCCACATGAAGTTCCTCTTAAAGTGCCCTGAACCAATCAGGATCATCCTGGGGTACTGGCCCACCTACACTGGATTGCTTTAGTTTATCCATGTAGGGTTTTTAAACAATGGCGTAGAGGAGGAGTGCAACTGCTATTTCAAAAGCCCATCACCTGTGTACTCTAATAGATCTCCAGCACAGAAAAAGAAATTCTACAAGAATTTAGCTGTGGCAGAGCTGCATTGTAACTGTTTCAAAGTTTGTGAGTTTTGAAGCAATTACTTCATGAAAAACAGCTTATTGGGGAAATACTTATGTTGAAAGCAGAAGACAAAAAGAGAAGGAAAGAGCTCCGGCCAAGGAATTCTCCTATTTTCTTGTCTGTTCAGAGCACCTTTATTGTTCTCTTTGGCAACTTTGAAATGCAGTTTTAAGAAATTTCTTCTCAGCAGTAAATTAATCATGATGAATAGCTTAATCGTGGGTATGTCGTCGTCCTTAAATCAAAACCAAAATGAAACGTCCTTTTCTTTCATTACCTGATTCCCCTTCATTTGACATAAAGGATGTTTTGCTCAGAAGGCCTCACCTTTTTAAAATAATCGCGCTCTTCGAGGCTTGAAGACCTTCGCTAGAAGCGCTGCATTTTACCTCGCTTAAACCGCGCCAGCTAGCCCGGGGTGCAGGGGAGAAGGGAAAGCAGTAAATTCCTCGCCCCCCATGCTCGGCCAGTGCCCCGACTCCCGCGGGATCGCGGCGGGCGGGGGCGGGGCGCCGCCTGCCCCGCCTGCTCGGGGCGGATCCGCTGCCGCCGCCCGCCGCAGTCGGAGCGGCTCGGGGCTGTGCAGGGGCCGCCCGTCCCTGTCCCCGTCCCCATCCCGCTCCTTGCCGTGCCCCTGCCGAGCGCCCGCGGGCCGGCGCGCAGCGCAGCGCAGCTCCGGGTGAGCGCCGCGGGGTGCGCGGGCGGGGGTTGGGCTGCGGCGGTGCGGGGACTCCCATCCGCAAATTCCCGCCTCCATGGGCGGTACCGGCTGCCGAGGGGTGACCGGTGTCCCCAGACCCCGGCCGGTGCCTCCGCGGCTCTCCGCGCTCGGGGCTGGACCCGCTCCCCTTTCGGAGGTGGAAAAAGTTTGTGCGGCGTGGAGAGGAGCGCGGCGGAGCGGTGCGAACTTGGGCTGAGTTAGGCGAGGCTCTGCGGCATCTCCGCGGGGGGACGGGGAAGAAGGCGGGGCGGCGGGGGGCTGCGCTGCGCTCCGTCGGGGTCTGGGGTCCGCCGTGTCGGGAGCGGTCTGGCTGAGCTCTGCCGTGCCAGTGCCGGGGACAGCATGAGCGCTTCTCCCGTATCCCGTTCGCGCAGCGGTGAAGGCAGCGCGGACACCGGCCCGAGCCGCCGGCTGTGCGCGGCTGCGGTGGCGGTGCCGTTCGGCTATCTTTCCTGCTAAGTGTTTCTGTGGCGGTCCGTCGAGTGTTAAATCTGAGGTGGAAAATAAATATCTCTGCTGGGCTACTGCATCTTGCAGATGAAGTATGTCTCTATGACATCTTAGTGTGGAAACTGTTTGAAAAAAATCAGGAGAAACTGCGAATGACTTATTAGCTTATAGGGAAATAACTGAATGTAATAGCTGTAATCTTGTATTTGAGAATATAAAATCAGTTATTCTGCTGATTGTTCAGAATTCAGCTACTGCTACAAATGACTTGAATAAGAGATGTAACAAAGTATTTTTGGGCAGTAGTTGTAAAGACTAACGTTCAGGTTTGTTGAGAAAGTATCTTATCTTTTATTTCATATAAAATACAACTTACTCTGCACAACGTATATGTAACTAACTTCTACATTACAGATATTCTTCAAATTCCTTTACCGAAACACCTGTTATTGTCTAGAGGTTTTCCCCTGTATTAGAGGGCTTTTAGTCAAGAACACTTATCTCTGCCATACGTGAATAGTCATTCTTGCATAATTCTTTACCATTTCATTTGTTTCAGGATCAACTCTTGTGTAAATTTAAACTATTTTCTTAAGTATTGGTAAGAGGAGGACTTTTAAAAGGTACTGCGTAGGTATTCTTAGTAACATCCTACATTTATTCTAAATGCATGACATAAATCAAAACAAAATGAGGGGTGACTGAAAATTTTGTCTTCACTCATCCAAGACAGTGTACTAGGTCTGATCAGAAGCAAGCCAAGTTCTCTCTGTAAACCTGAGTTGATTTTATAGAGGAGCTACTCCCATTTCAGTCCTGTTCCAGCACCAGCGTTCTACTTACACATCAATGACTGTTGCACTGTGCACACATAACATTTCAATTAATGCTGCCTCAGCTGTCTAAAGGTCTGATGAGATGCTTGTTAGCACTTTGATTGCTTTTTTTCTGGCAGTGTTGCCCCTGCATTTGGGATTTGGGCATTACATGTTCATAGTGGAAAGTAATTACAGCAGGTAATAATCTTTGGTGTATCCATTAAAGTAATAGTTTCCTCATTTTTGTACAACATCTGGGGACAGTTTTTACCTTCCACTAGGATATTTTTTTGGTCAGCAACTGAGGAGAGCAGTGGAAGAGGCACATGAGAGGCATAAAATGAGTATTGGTAAATTGTTATCCACGGGGTTACTGCTTAAACAAACATATAATTGCTGTGTCTGGTGGGATGTGACAGAGCTTTATGCTGTGTGTTCTGATTTAAATTTTAAATGCAACCCAGTGTATAAAATGCTTTCAGAAGTTTCTAATCACTTCCTCTTTCACTAATATCAATAATATGTTTGTTCTTTTAAGACGAATGAAGAAAACACGTCCTGTGAAGAGTAGAAGTACTTGATTCTGGGAAGACTCTTACAGCACTTCTAACTTCAAAGCTGGAGAAAAGTATGAAGGAACGGTTCATCTGACTCCCTCAGCATCTCGCACAGAACACGAAATGGCTCTTCAGAAAAAGACTGTTGTTGGTGTCTTGGAGGAGTGGTGTTTGGCGGAACCGCTGTTCGGTTGCAGGTGGCACCAGAATGTTAGGAAAAAACTGAGACTGATACGAATTGTAGGGCTCCTTGTCAGTGTAGTGGCCATTAGTACTTTCTCACTTTCAATGAGTGCCTTTTTCAAGATGGAACCACATAGCATGGCGCTGGTAAGCAGCCTAGATAGCCAAAAGCTGGTGCGTGGACACCAAAGAACTCTCTTGGATTTCACAGAACAGAATGAAAACGGCACTCCAGATCCACATGCGTCTATGAAATATGAAGCTGGGCGCGACAATGAAACAGATGATCATGCGAAGGGAGAGTACCCAGAGGACCTTTTCTCTCTTGAGGAGAGGAGACAGGGAGCAGTGATCCTCCATATAATTGGAATGATTTACATGTTTATAGCCTTAGCCATAGTCTGTGATGAGTTCTTTGTTCCTTCCTTGACTGTCATCACTGAAAAACTGGCCATTTCTGATGATGTGGCAGGGGCAACCTTCATGGCTGCTGGTGGGTCAGCCCCAGAACTCTTCACTTCTTTGATAGGAGTGTTTATATCCCACAGCAACGTTGGCATTGGTACAATAGTGGGATCTGCCGTGTTCAATATCCTATTTGTTATTGGAATGTGTGCTTTATTTTCTAAGGAGATCTTGAACCTTACTTGGTGGCCACTCTTCCGAGATATGTCCTTTTACATCATCGACTTGATCTTGCTAATCATCTTTTTTCTGGATAACTTCATAATGTGGTGGGAAAGCATAACACTCCTGACAGCGTATTTTTTCTATGTGACATTTATGAAGTTCAATGTCCAAGTAGAAGAATTGGTGAAGAAATTTTTAAACAGGAACAAGGTTGAGAAGGTAACAACAGATGCTGAAGGAAAGGTTGGTTCAATTTTTAGTTGAATTATATGTAATAATGTCCTTTCTATAGCATAAGGGTTCTATTATAGTACAGTAACCAATATAGAAAAGTTCTGTGTTTTGCTCAAATGTCTTTCTGTTTAATCAAACTGATAACATTGAAAACAAAAGAACAAATAGCCTGCTAGCAAATAAATAGCTTTTAATTCCAGAATGATCCTGATCACACAGAAAGCAAGAAAGAAAATGCCAGCAAAAAGACATAAACCTTTACTCAGCATTTTGGCACATTGATGAGGTCTGAGCTATTTTTTCCCTAAGCTTTTGGATTAAGCAGTGACAATATCTGGGGAGAATCTTGTGACAAAATTTTGCTTTCTAAAGACTTTTAATGCACTTTCTTCTTTAGAGGAGGTACCAGTAATTCAGAAAAATGTACAAAGGTATTTTTATACCTGTTTTTCATCTACTGATGCTGATAATGCAGCATTAACTTCCTGTTGTAATTAGCGACAATTACATGAAAAAAAACTCGTGGAAAGTGTGACCACAATGGCAAAAGTCATAGGTTCTCTGTTTAAGGAGGATGGTTTCCCATATGCCATTTGCAACTATGCAAACTAATTTTTCTCCACAAGCATATAATGAAATTTATGCACAGAGGGCTTGGTGGGTCTCCACCGATTATGATAATCTTTTGAACAGTTTTCTTCTTAAAGCAAGCAATATTTAAAGGACCCATGAAGCTGAGCTGATTAATACTTTTGCATGTTGCAGTATGTTGGTTGGAATGTCTGTTTTTGTATGACTTTGGGTATATTCATCAGATAAAGCTTTATTATACAGTAATTATTCACATTATCAGGGACCTAGCTGCTCACTGTCCTGTTTCTTTTGTTTAGCAGTCCTATGTGAAATGGTTCAGAAGAGACACAATCCACCAGTATCAATGCACAGGCACATAAACAGGAGGAGAGGTAGATTTTGACAGATACATTGTGTGATAGATACATCCGGTTTTAGGGGAAGCTACAAACCATCAAAATCAAAACCCAAAAAAAGTATCTTTTTTTTTTCCCTCTTTATTTTATTCTCTAACAAGGTTTAACAGCTGTACAGTTACTTGTAACTTTGTATTTTCCTTTTAGGGTTTGTTTGTTTGTTTTCCAAAATCAGCATGCTCATTTTCATTGGATTTTATAAGTAAATGAAAAGAAAGGTCAATACCAACAAAATACTTGCATAACTAGCAAAGAGCTTCTTTCACTACATTAGTTGGTTTCTAAATAATCTAAGAGTTCATAGTGCATTGTAAGTCCTTTGACAGTGCTAAAAATATGTGGTGATAGAAAGACTATGGTATATGGAGCAAACTTTATCTATCCAAAAAAGGACAGAAAATATAAATCTCTAACTGGTCTGAAGCAATCATCAGTATGAAAAGCAACTGTCTTGTGTTGTTGAGGCTACAAGGTAAGGGAGAGTAGCTGTATATCAAGGTGTTTATTTTTGGCTGAATAGAAGAAAAAATCATTTGAGAACCACACTGAGCATTATTTATATTTGAAGAACTCTAGTTAGACTTGATTTTAAAAGGATACCTTTAGGACCACTCATTTATTGTTTAACATATTAATTAGTTAGAGTTTGTTTATAACACAGGTACTCAGATTTCAGATAGGGGTGAAAAAAAATTAAAAATTGGCTACTTTTCCTAAAACCACAAGCTTTGCATCGTATGTTTCATGAAAATATTTCTCCTAAATTAACTTGAATTTAATTAAAATGATAAAATAATGTATTCATGAATCATTGAGGGGTGAAGAAAGATGAAAGATGCTCTAATTTTATTGCAATTTAGCTAATGCATATTTTCTGCTTCCTGAGGAAAATAGCTTTTCAAGGTGTCAGACCATGTTTTTACTCTGTGAGCCATGCTGTAAAGATGTAATTTTGAATATTCCACTGACACTTTGAAATTATAAGCCATTATGAATGATTTTATTCTTTGCTTGAACAACATTAAGGAGGATGAATGTAATTTTTTAATAGCAAGGATGTCACAGATTATGGGCGTTGGATAAAATCGCAGTGAAGTTCTCTCTTAATTTATTTGCTATTATTAGATAATTGGTTGTCTTGCTTTTTGAATTAAAAAAAAAAAAAAGTAAAAAGAAAAACTATTATGTGCAGTCCCAAGCCTAACAGAGATGCCTAGGGCTTTCAGCTTGAAGTTACTCTCTAAAGCAAAGGATAAAATGCTTTGATAGTCTGAGGTCTGGTGCCTCGTAGTGAATGCAAGGCACATGGATGTTTATTTCCTAAACAGTGAGGGTTATAAGTATCACAGAAATGATAGTCTAAAATGGCAATTAGTAATAATAAATAATAATAATAATAATGGTGGCAAAAAATATTTCCTCTCCAAAGTATTAGCTATTAGCCTAGCTTGCTTCCACTCATCAAGAGCATGTATGTACAATTGTATGTATCGAATTAGCATACTGAACTGAGAATCTGTGGTCTCAGTTGTTTCTGATGGAAACTTTTTCACTCTCTTTTCCCCCATTGAGACAGAGAATTGCTAGGCAGCTCTCTGGAACTGGGTGTGTTTAAATCTCTTGAAATATTTTAATTTCAGGAGAATAGAGAAAATTCTCTCTCTTCTAACCAAAACTCCCTCTGTGAATCTGTTGTTGACTGCTGCTGCCAAACTGGAAAGTATTCTGCTAAAAAAACATGTGTGTCGTATTTATCTTTAAGACTGTTGTAATCTGAAAGCAGCTCAACAAATTTGAGAAGTCTAAATAAGGCAACATAAAGCTGGATAGTGAAGAGTTAGGTGGCTTATTAGCAAACAAGCACCAAAGATTAAAAAACTGATAAGATGAGAAACCTCTTGAGATACTAAAATGTGTTTTAATGTTAATATCAGTGCTTTTATTCTCAGTTGTCCTGAGAGGCTGAAGAAAGTTTTATGTTCTCATGGATGGTATTTCCCATGAGGAAAGGCTAAAGATATGAACGTATTTTTTTTATCTAGCTTTCATCTGCTCTAGGTGTATTCATCAGGTTGCTGCAATGCATGCATATCTCTGTAGATGCCTTTTTGATTTCTCTTCCCCATTCTTAAAAATTAAAGCACATTTTTTTTTGTACTAGAAAATAGTGACTATTTGAACTTCTGATCTTGTTTTCTTTAGTGTGTTGGTTCCTTGTACAAATTTAAATGCAGACAGAGTACTCTGTATGAATTTCAATGTGATCACTATTTTCCTTCGCATGCTTTCAAACATATACAGTCTGGATTATTAAAGAGTCCAGGTTGAGAAAATCTGGTGACTTTAATTTTTGGAACAATTTTGTGGCACTGGTGAGGACAGACTACAAGCTTTTTTCATTTAGAGTTCATAGAGTTCATTGGCAAGGTTCTGTTTGAACTGTGGATAGTTCTGCACCTCGTGCCACCCCCTAGGAAGCCTGATGGCAGTCTGATACTGATGAACTCCAGAGAGCACTGTGAGGAGGATGAAAAAAAGGAGGATAGATGAAACAGCGAGACAGCATGAAAAGACAAGATAAAAACCAGATGGCTGGGTTCTACAGTGTAGGATGGCATATGGTATATGTGGATCAAGATAGGTCTCTAACAAGTCACACTGAATGGGCCCTACTGTAGTAAGTGCCATCCCACCCATCCCACCACTTGATATCCCCCAAAGTCCTGTCCAGCCTAACTTCTTCTGTGGCATGATTTTTAGGTTTTATGTAGCTATCCAGCAAAGAACAGAAGACTTTTAGGACTAAGGTGGAGACTTTGGTATTAATTTGGTATCTTCCTGAGCTGAACAAAGATGTTTAAAAACATAAGCCTGAAATTTATTATAATAGACAGGAAGAGGAAAACAGAAAAAGCTAATGGGCAAACTTCTTAAAAATAAGACTTTTTTAAAACTTTCTGCTAAGATTTCAGTCTGTTCTTCATTGTCTGTATTGGTGAAGTTTTGTTGAATGTATTAAGTCATGTTAAAACATCATGTGGAAACTTCAGTGCTTCAGTACTTTTTTTCCTTTAAAGTAGCATGGAGATCATTGCAGAAATGCTTGAATCTGATTGTTCAGTAAATAATTCAAAACAGTTCTGTTTGGCAACTAGGAGAACAGAATGTGGGTGGTACAGGGATGTTGTGCAATGACATCTGTTTCACTGACAGTACCATTTTAGATAAATAGCTTACGGTATATACAAGACAGTTGCAGTTTTTCTACGTTTACAGAGAACTACATTTGGAAAATGAGCTATTTTTACCAACATGGCATAGCTATTATTTTACTGCCAATTTTGTTTTCTCAAAAAGCTTGAATAGCTTTTGTGTGATATTTTAAGATCCACATTGATCTCAAGTGTTGCCACGGTGTACTTAATGGCAGTATTTGCATTCTAAAGGAAAGTAACAGTATTTTAGTTGCTTTTATGCTTGGTGGTTGTATCAGCACTGCACATGCACATTCACTGTCATAATGCCTGATACAATATGTGTTCAAGGTAAAACACAAGTTACCTGCATGTGTACGAGAAAAATTGAAACTTCATCTTCCAGGGCTTCTTAATGTTGAATCCACAGACCCAGTAATTATATCTACAGAATAACCTTTCTTTTCTCACTACCAAGATTTTTTTTTTCGTAGTTTTCATAGTCCGCAGTGTTTCATAGTTCTTAGGAAGATTTGACTTTTATTCTAGACACAATTCTCAGTTGGTCTACTTGTGCAATCACGTGTGTGAATACAGAGCTATGAGTATCTGGATCTTGCAAGACAGATGCATTGTTTTAAGTACATGTTTGAAACATAAGCCTCAGCACTGACATTGAAATATCTTTTGTTTAGATAAATGTCTGGTTTTGTGTCACGTTTTATCTGCTTTTATTCTCTCAAAAAACTTTCAATCTACTTCTGTGTTAATTTAATGTTATTCCAGTAACAGGAACTATGAGTTAATTTGCCTTGCATTTTTAGCATTGTTGTTTCAATTTAGGACTATTAACTGACATAACCATAGGCTGATACTTTATATATGAAACCATTAGTACAGTGAAATGGAAACTATTCTCAGTTTCTTTTAGCACTTGTCAGTAATTTATTGACTGTGAGGCAATGATTATAGTTTTCACCACAGGAGTCTCTTGGTACTTTATGTGTGTACTTTGGTAATGAGCAAAAAGTGACAGCATGCAAATACAGTGTAGGTTAAATTCTCTTAAAACATGGCCATCCACTAAGATGCTTCCCTTGTTAATTATGATGGGGAAAGGAAGTCTAGAACTGTGCCACCATTAATAAATAGCAAGGGAAAAAAATCCATCAGTATATTTAAAAATAATAAGTATATGTAATTAAAGAGAAGATAAATTATACATCTTAGAGGCTGTGCAAAGCCAGCTATGTTGGCAAAATTTACCATGCTGTGTATCAGAACTCCAGACATGGCTAAATTTATTGTACCAGAGGCTGTACAAAGAGAGGAAAATCGAGGGATGTTATAAATGTCGTGTTCTTCCTCAGTTTTGGATACTTTGGTCCATTCCTCCACAGAATGTGAGAGCTATGGGAGACTGTAGGTGGAATTTCACTCCAAATCAGTAAACCAGACCTCAAAATATCTGCCAGCTTTGGGGTGCTTTGCTTTATCTCTGGAAGAGCTTTACTTTAAAATCAAAAAGAGGTTCAGAAATCTTTTTTTGGCTCACCTTGTGTTCAGAAATGCCAGACACAGGTGCAGCAGTATGGTACTGCTTTTCCATCTGACCCATATTCCTCCTATCTTGGGGGGAAAAAGTAGAGACTTTTTCCCCCCAAGATAGCTCTCCAGATTTACCTCTCAGATAAATATTTAAGAAAATCCAAAGGCTTTTACAAGGTCTTCAGATTTTGGGGATGAGAGTGTTCAACTTTTATGAAATTACATACAGATCTCCCACATTCACTTCCCGTTTTAAGTTGGTGCTGCACTCATCATGTAGTTTTGAGAGGCAAGGCACAGCTAACTCCCCTACTCTCCAGGTCTTGTTTTACAAGGCAGTAGTGACCACTCCACAACATGTGTTTTAGACTGTGGATGTGGGATGTGGGTAGTAGGAGCTGCCCTAGGGCTGTGCTTGTTGCAGTGTTGAGAGTGCCATGCCACACACATTTGGAGTGTGAGATGCTCCAAGCACTGCTGACTTCCGAGTGACCTTGGCCTTTCTGAGTGGTGACACTCCCCTGGCAGCCAGCACTACACTGCCAGGGCCACAGGCCAAAAAATTAGGTTTGATGAAGTGCTTCTTTCCTGCTAATGATCTGGGTTTTTGTTGTTTTTATTAGCAGGAGTCAGTTCTCCATTGCCAGCTGTAGAGGTGAGAAAACAGGCTCTATTGTGTTCTTTCTCATTTGATTTTTTTTCCCCCCAAGAATTCATGTATTTTGCTTTTGTAACTGTGGAATAAAATTATAAGCAGTTTGAATTTTTTAGTGTGTAATGACTAGTGTGTTCACAACAAAGAGAGCTCTGCATCAAAAGAGATATAGAAGTGGAGATCAGGAAAGTTCTTAAAAATAAGGTATGTGCCCATGCTTCTCTTGGAAAGATCTGTGTGGGTTGAATGAGTATTAAAAGTGTTTTATACATGGCATATAGAACAGATGGGAAGATGTCTTGGAGATGAGTGTAAATGAACAGCTGTAACACCTATAACTCTTACGACATTCTATCTAGCAACATCTTTTTTACGGTTTATAAAATGAACTTCAATATAAAGAATAAGACTTGCTTATTTGTCCCCAGACATGTACCAAGTTTTGTCTAACCTGCAAATGGTGACTAGTGTGATGTTAATTACTCTGTAAATGGTTTCCTTCACCTCAGCCTAGATCAGCCATGCTCTGTTGTTCTTCAGCAGCTTTTATTTAAACATCACTTTTTATCACTTAACTTAATGGCTGCTTCCATTAATCTTTGCAGCAATAAGTGTGCTATTGGCACAAACCAGAAGTTCAAATGCTTTCTTGGCACTGAGAGGTTTTTTAGAACCTACCATGACAAGGTAGATCAAATACTGGGTAATTGTAATGAATTTATCATGCACAGACATGTACCATGAGATGGTGGCTTAGAAAAAGGAAGGTGGTTTTGTGATTTTATTTTTTTAAAATTCCAAACCTCTCATTAATTACTGCTAAAAATCACTATATTCGTTTATCAGTGCAAGCCAAATACCTTATTAATACTTAGCTGTGCATTTCAAAATGCTAGAAATTTGGTCTCTCAAGTAGAACACCTTATAGAATGCTCCTTACACTGTATTGTTCTGAGACAGGCGCATATTTTTAAAGTATTTTTAATTTTCCTATTGAAGTAATGAGATGATAACCTAGTTTCTCCTAGACTAGGTGCTTAGGTAACTGTATGAAATCACAGCTGCTTTCCTCAGTGGAAAGCAACTCATCATGGGAAAGAGATAAATGTGATTCACAGTACCTGATCAGAAGATGATTTGTCATGTATTCGATTTTATGTTAGCATACCATCAGTCTTTTCATCCTCACCCAAGCTGTCACTGAGTTGCTGATTATTTATTAAACATAGATGTCCAAGAGGTGATTTAAAGAAGTAGCTTATTTCTCTGTGTGATCATGCAATAGATCTTTGCAAGTGTCATCAATGATATATCTGGTAGAAGGCAGCACCATTTTGTATTACAGAACCTAAGTCAAAACACTACTGCTGAGGCCCTGTTTTGCTTTTGAGGAAAATAGTCAGATCATGGTTTGGATTTAGTTTGGTTTTGTTGCAAATTTTTGTGTTGGAAGTTCTTGCAATTGTACTGCAAGGTGCAGGTCAGTCACAGGCAAATGGAAAAATCCTAAGTTCAAGCAGCCTTAGGACATACTTTTGGCAAACAAATTGCATCTGACAGAATATATATTGTAGTACATTACTGCCTACTGTTATTTTGCACGCAATACCTGTATCTTTGAGGAAATTAGCTATTTGCTGTCATTGGTGGTTTATTCATGTACCTGTGTTCCGATCTGAAAAAAAGGAAATGAAAAAAAAAAAAACCCTGCTGTGCTGGGAAAACAGCCACTGCCTTGCTGGTAACAGAAGTGGGCCTCAGGGCTGGGGAGAGCAGTGAGAATTCAGTGTGTTGATCATGTATTTGTTTCTACAGCAGGTGGAGGGTTCAGAGCTCACGTTGCCTCTGAAGCAGCTTTATCTAGCAGTGTAACTACTGCCCTGCCTTAACCACTCACTCACTTTGGGTGATTTTACTGTCCTTGTCAGGTACAATTTCATCCGGGCAGCTCAAAGAACAATTACTGCTGAGTTACAGTGTTTTGCACTATTCCATTGCCTTTCCATTGCCATCCGTATTGTGATTTACATGAACAGCCATAAATAGCTGTGATCTTGGATGACTTCCTTTAAGGTGAATGTGTGAAAACAGACTTAAAGGTGTGTATGTGAAATGATATTAAAACCACGATAAAATCCTGCTCTTAAAAGAATAATGGATTGGCACAAAATATTTTCCTGTATGGGGAAGAATTAAGGTAGCAGGGAATTTTTACTACAAACTATGCTGATAAATTAATCAAAAATTTTCCTCAGGAATTAATCCTGCTTTATCACCTCTTAACTGCTTAATGCTGCAAGTCTAGTCTGAAGTCAGCAGTAATACCAGTGACATTTATTGCATAACCAGCTAGTGTAAACTCTTTACCCTCTCACATTGCTGTAAAACAGCTCTAGCTGATATAGATCACTGAGGAAAAGGCACGTCTGCTGTCACAGACTGTGTTTGGTGACCTTCAGGGCATCATTTGAGACCTGTCTAGTTATGTAGACTTTTGCCCAAGGGAGAAAGTTGAAGTTTGCAAGGATTGTAACATTAGAGGATGAGCAACTCTTTAGGGATTAATCAGATGTTAATTTTGTTGGTTTTTTTTAATTTGTGCTGCAAGCTTTTATTCAATTACTAATTAAAGTCCTTCTGTTGCTACAAGGCACAATCACAAAGTTAACATTTAACTAAAAATTTATGCCAATCAAACGGTTGAGTGGAAGACCCCCAGATTTTAGAACACCAACAATTTCTTTGTCCAGGAGTAGTTTGAAATACTAATACTACTACTGCTACTACTACTACTACTAATAATAATAGTAATAATAGTTATTATTGTCATATTATTAGTGACTTACGGATTTTTAAAGTAAACTGAAATAATTTGAAAGCATCGTGCTGTTACAAATAATTTTGTTTGCATATATTTTTATTTAAATATTACTGGTTTTCTGCTTTATTCCTAATATTAATTGTATTTATTTAATACACTTTATTTTAATTTAGCACGTTATTGGAGTGATTTTGTAACCTTTTGATTGTCTCATTGTCAGGAGCCATTTCTCATTTGTGTGTGTGGGCACACTTACGTGTACATGTGCATGTGTGCACACACTGTCGGTCTGAAAGGTGCCATGTGCACCATACAGGAGGTAAATCAGAAACAGTGCAGCTCTCTAGGATGGTAATTTTGCAGGCTTCCTACACCATTTCACCGGTCTTCTGCCTAGTAACCCTTTTTCGTAAGACTTACTTGAATATTTAAAGTTTCTGAGCAGTACACTCCTCATAGGATTTTTCCAGATTAGTTATTCAGAGAAAAAAGTCTATTTCTTCTTAAATATGGACTCCTTCTAAGCAACAAACAAACAAACAAATCATTCCTGCCTGAGGCCAAGGACATGATGTACTGAACTATTGACATATTTTACTGTACCAAATTTATCACATTAATGATTCCCTATACTGTCCTTCTACAGAGATAGAAACAGTAGGTCTACATCACTGTAGTCAGCTGATTTCTTGCTTTACATTGAGGTAATCATGATCTGATTCTATCATGAGATTGGCCCACGGTGCTATTCTTTACTACATGACATTGCGTGTGGAAAAAAGCCATTTCTTGTTCAGGTGAAAGACCAACAGCTGTAATTACAGTAAATAAAATTTGTTACATAAGTAAGAAACTTTGTAGCAAGTTGGGGTGAAAATTTATTACTTTCTTTATTTAAAGTTTCCTATAAAGTATAAGCCCTTTTAAGCAAAGGAATGGAGATGTTTCTGCACCTATTCCTTAATTGTCTCTTACAATACATTTCCAAATATATTAGTAATTATTTGCAAATATAAATCTTAAAAAACAGAATTTTCAAATAGATTAGTATTGAAATTACTTACTGAATTATTTGGATAACTTCCTGTGTCCAATTCATACTTGCAAGAAACACAATAAGGCTATTTAGGATGTAATATGGTGTTTATGTATTTAGCATTAAAAAAGAAAACAAACCATGCAGCCCCTTCTTTTTAGGGCCATGGGAAATAAATGTTGATTTAAAACCCCATATGTAGACATGTGTGAAGAAATACAGACTCTCATCTTAAAATAACATCAATAGGCTTAGTAACAGGCTGGACTGAATTGCAAACTCATGCTTTATCCTCGGTTTTAAGGGTCAAGATGTGGTTCTCTCTTTCATTTAATTGTCTTAGAAACCTGTGGTTTTCAAGCCTCATAAAACACTGTACAGTGTGCTGTAGAAAAGTTTTATTTCTGCTTGCTTGATTGGATTACTATATGCAAGAAAAAGAAAGGTCACTGTATTAATGGCAAAATGGTCTTAAGGCAAAGCAGGAACATGGTGGAATCTGAGAAAAAGGTGGTCAGGCTTGGTGGAACGAAACCAAATAGCATTCATGAGGCTCTCATTTTGCATCGCGCTTTTTTTTGAAGCATCTTGGTAAGCATATCCTCTTTGCCAAAGCTTTAAAAGTAAGTAAATTTTCTGCTTAAGAATTCTTCCCATCATTAAAATTATTGTCCTTCCTTAAAATTTTAGGAAGGATAGTAGGGAAAAAAGTCAAATGGAACTTGAATAAACCTTATATGTGCAGGTTTTTTAAATATCAATAATTATTTTGTTTTCTTCTTTTGTGAGGGAAAGGACTAAACTCAATGAAAGGTAGCTTTGAAGTTGATGACAAGTTTTCCTGTTGAGATTGATGAAAGTGAAATTAAGCCCAAAAGTCAGGACACTGAGAATTACAATCTGGCTGCTTCTCTGATCTCTATGTGCTACTGTATTATTCCAAGCCTCTGAGCTGCTCTCCTTCCATATTAAATCACCCCTAGCAAACAAAGAAAGCAATTTCTTTTGCACTTGTAGTGAGCAAAACAGGCTTTATCAGCTTTCTGTGCCCTTGGACTCAAACTGGAAAAGGGCACTCAGTGCTTCACAGCATGAACTGTCCTGTCATGTGGATTATTGATAAATATCAAAGCAATTATTATGTGGTGGGATCATAATTGTCTTTTCCCAGACCACTGCTAGAAACCACTGCGGCTTTCATCCTTTTTAAGGGGTCTGTCTCTTAATGGGAAGACTGGGCATGGGAAAAGCCAGTTAATTCCTTTCTTAAAGGTAGGAAAAGCTATTAGCTATTTTATTAATTAGGTACACATACAGGCATGCTTTTGTGAGTGATCAAGTGGAAGAAAGCTTTTCTCTGTTAATTACATGCTCTTCATATAGAAAACTACTCTGCAAAATTACAAAGGCTAATTTTCAGATTTAGTTGGCCTACACTCAGAGTTATCAATGAGAACCTCAAGATGCAGACAATTGCAGAACCCAGCTCCTGGCCCCAGATTCACTTGGCTTAGCTGCACTGCCTGACCTATGAATATAGTCTCCTAATGTTACTTACATAATCACTACAGAGGAATCGGCATTTTTATAGTGTCATAGATTCAGGCTGGAAAAAGCACTTAAGATTACTGAGTCCAATAACCTAACATTGTCTGCTCTATCACTAAACCATGTCCCTAAGCACCACATCTACACAGTTTTCAAAAGTCTCCAGGGATGATGGAGACTTTCCTGGGCATCTTTTTCCAATGTCTGACCACCTTTTCAGTGAAGGCATTTTTCTTAGTACCCAGTTGCAACTTGAGGCCATCTCCTGTTGTTATTTGGGAGAACAGAATGGCCCCCACCTGGCTACACCCTCATTTCAGACTAGTAGTGGTGTAGTGAGTGTCATCCTTGAGCCTCCTTTTCTCCAGACTGAACATCCCCAGCTCCCTCAGCCGTGCCTCACTCACAGGTCTTGTGCTCCAGACGCTTGCTCAGCTCTGTTGCCCTTCTCTGGGCACTCTCCAGCCCCTCAGTGTCTCGCCTGCAGTGAGGGGCCCAGAACTGGACACAGCACTCGAGGTGTAGCCTCACCACTGCTGAGTACAGGGGGACAACCACAGCCCAGGTCCTGCTGGCCACACTATTGGTACAGGACAGGATGCTGTTGGCCTTCTTGGCCATCTGGGCACAGCTGGCTTGTGTTTGATTGGCTGTGGACCAGTACTCCACCAACAGGATCTTTATTGTAATGATAATCCTCTTCTGACCTTGAACTGCAAAAATCTGGGCTTTCATCTGTAGCAAGAGATTGGTAATACCTGAAAAGCTGTCTCCTGTGCTTTTATTGCAATACCATGAGTAATTACCACAGTGCTGCCTCTTCTAGAACCCAGAATTACATCAAGTTGTGTGAGGGTGATAGCCTGATGTCATTTAGCACAGGGTCACCTTTGAGATAGAGGTAATTCAAAGTTACTGTTTTTCTGTGCTACCAAGCAAAATAAAATGCTTACATTTATTTAAGTGTTAATCTAGTCCGTGAATATTTAATTTGCCATCTTTCTATTCAGGTCAGTATGCAGATACTACATATGGTTCCAAATAGGTACTTGAGGCAAATAAGCTATTGAGTCTTACTGTTATTTATAGCAAAAATATTGACACTGCAGCCACAGGCACTGTTACTGTACATGATTCATAGCAGATTTTTCTGGATTATCTTTTTTATAAAATGAGACATCATTTTAACTTTCAGAGAATTACACTATTGGTTAACTACTTAATCCCTTCTTTAACTGATCAAATTTTTAATCTTCCATGTTGATAACTGAACATTTACAATAAATGAGTTATATTGCATAGAGCTCCTAAAATAGCTAGGAAACCCTTCTTAGGATTCAGAAACTCCAGCTTCCAATAGAAAAAGGAGTGGTTAATTATGAAAATTCAGATTACATTATTCTTGCTCCATCTGCTTATAATTGTTTCTGGGTGTTTGTTCTTCACAATTAAATGGTAATTGTTGTTTTCAAATATTTCACAATTTAGTGAGGGAACAGAGCCTGCTGTAAGGAGGTGTGTACATACAGTCCTTAACAAAAGGAAATCAGTTTGCAGTCGTGCCTCTTTCAGCCTTCTTTGTTGAATTTCAGCAAGTAATTTATTTCACAGTGTCTCAGATCTCTTCACAGTTGTAAAATCCTATGCCTGCATTTCTCGTTCCTGAAAAAGGACCCAAACCCTGAATATCCTTGGATGTCATCCCATTAAAATAATCAGTGTTACAACACCTGTGTGAAGCAAGAAGACATTGGTATCTCACTGATGAAATGTGGAGCATCATCTCTTTCTTCCTGTTGCAGTGGTTCTGACCATCACCCTATTTTGACATCATGAATGAATCATCAAAGTAATGATTACCCTGTTATATCAGTGTAAGGGTAAAAGAATAAGGCAGAAGTGTAGGAAATTACTATTGAGAAATGGGTATTTTTTAAAGGGCAGAATCCCTTCTATAACAGCAAGGATTTCATGCCACTCTTCATTGGCATGCCTATGTTACATCATCCACTGATACTGTACCATATATATCAGTGTCCATTTGCCATGGAAAACCTAAAATTTACTGTCTTCCCTCTTTTAACCACCCTTCTGAGACATGAGTACCTTCTTTCTAAATGTAGAGGGTGCTGTGTGGGTGACTGGCCAATGGTAAGCCTCAGTCTCTGCTCCCTGACCTCTTCTAGGGCCAATGCTGGTTGCAGTTTGTTCACCAAGACTCTTAGAGCAAAGGAAGAATAAAGAAAAACCATCAGGTTCTGGTCAAGGAGCCATTACCTACCTGATTTCCTAATATGTTGATATTTCTGTTCCAGTGTGTCAGTTTTGTCAGGTGCTGTGAGGGGCTGAGATTGTTGCATCACTGTTTCCCAAAGTGTGGGCCAAGAAACACTTTCTGGCAGCCTGTGAAAGACTACATAGCAAAGTGCATCTTGACATCAAGAGCAGAAGGATCTGTTCTTTCAACTCCAAATGTCAGCCAGGAATTGTGCACTGCAGAGAGCTGAACAGCTGCATGGGACTGGCTTTCTGCTCACAGTAGATGGATATCAGCATTGTTGGTTTTAATGGGTTTTGGGTAGATTCAAAGTGCTAGAAGGACCTTATGTAATTGCAGCATATTTTGTGCAGAAAGTGCTGACCATTATGATGTTTGGCATCAAACACTTCAGAAAAAGGAAGCAGGATTTTCTAACTTATGATGCCCTGTACCTTTCTGAGTTTATTAGAGGGGAACTATACTGCCCAATATTAACCTCTCCAGCAAGGAGAACTTTGATAGAAAAACAGTTTTTCTACACTTGAACTATTACTATGGTTTAGCCTTACTTAGCTTGAATTATTACTACAGTCTGCAGTGCTCCTGATATAAAAAGCTTACTTAAGTTCACAAAAATATGTGGGATGACTATAAAGCTCAGTGTTGAGCAGAACTGCTAGTTTCTATGATCAGAAATAACTATGGAATGTATCTGTGCTTATGAATTTTACTTTTGATAAAATGCAGCACAATTTCCTGTGAAAAATGCTAATGCATTTCTCAGTTTACTTCCGAAATATGGTGCTGCTGTATTGTCTGCTGGGTGAATTTGTTCCTTGTAAAATGCATGAAAGCTTGTAAAACTAACACAGGAGAAATGTTTTCTGTGTGATTGAACTATGTGGGGGGACTTCTGGCAGGGCTCTCCCAGGCCTGTGGTGGCTATTCTGTTGATTTTGATTAGATCCACTTGGGTACTGAATGTCCAGGGAAGCATGTACTCTCCAAATGGGAATTCAGGAGAAAACCTTTTGTTCAGATGACCAGTAAGATTAGATACAATACTGGAAAGCTAGTCTGTTTTCCTTCAACAAGGCTGCTAGCTTCTCCAGTGCAAGCATGTATGTCAATAATACACTTGTCATGAAGTAAACTTCTTTCATTAACTCTGCTATCACATTAATCCCGTTCAAGATTCTGAAAAGATGACTGCATTTTGTCAGAAAAAATTCAGTCAACCTTGTGTGGGTCAGGACTTGTAACAGTTGGGCGTTTCCATCCGAAGTTCATGGCCTGTTTTTTTTCCTGTTTCACCACTTATGAGTTCGTTGAAGTATAATATATGGTTAACTAAAAAGTTTATTATGAATGGGATATGTGAAAGCAAAATAGTAATTTATTGACTCTGTTTTTTTGTCCTGTGAGTCAGGAAAAGAACTGTTAGGAAGCTTGTGTAAGCTTTCGACAAAGCTGTGTCTGAACGAAGCTAAAAAACACGTACAACCTTGAAGCATTAGCAAGCCTAAATTACTATTCTAAATTACTCTTCTAACAAGCTATAGAGCTAATCATGACACACATATCAGGGATCACAAATTAGTACCCACAGAAATGAGCAGTGGTTTTCTGTTGTGAAATAGACATATCAAGAGTTGTTCAGACCATTTGTACATGTTGTGGCAATTAGGAGTGTTAAGGTTAATATTTCTGTTCACGTTGTTAAAAGATGAGCTGGGGACAATCAAGAGAGGTTCAAATGTCAGCTTTCATTGTGTGCAGTATTTTTCTGATAGGTGTGCAGATGCATTTTAATTGGGTCCAAGATGCACCTTGGATATGCTGTATGTCTGTTAGTATAATAGAGTAGAGAAAAGTATGTATTACAAGTATGCCTAGGGCTTTTAATCTCTCTGTAATGACAGCAGAGGGTTTCTGCTTACCAAAGAGGAAAAATCAGCATAGGCAAATGTCTGTGCGTTCCTGCTGTGATGTGTTCCCATTACATGCTAGTCCTTGAGCAGAGAAATACATAAATAACAGAACAGTCTGTACCTTTCCTCTTTTTATGTCTGTATTTAAACCTGCAAAAGAACATCTGGTTCTCAGAGGACAGTTCCTCTGGAAGAACTTGTTAAGGCTGCAGAGATTAAAACAGAGATGCTGCTCATCACACTTGCCCCAAATAAATGTAATGCTACAGTAATAATAACACCAGTTCTTCCACAATTAAAAACTTTCTGTGTGTATTAAGAGACTGAAATCAGGATGACAATGTGTAATAGTGCCATCTGGTGACCCTCTTTCGGATTGTGCAGTGAAAATACGTGATTCAACATAAGACATTCCACTTAGAATGAAACACAACAGGCCTTTAGGTTTAATTTTTAAGATTCAAATTCCTTTGAAGTTGAGTTATCAAGAGAGGATATTTTATCAGCCCATTAGAGATAGATGAGGATATGCTGTCTAAGCATGTGTATAAATAATTGGAATATTTATTTCTCTAGTGATACTCATATTGAAAAAAGACAACTTTTACATATACTGATGTGTGTGTCTTCTTGCTACAGCTGAGAACTGTGGTATTCATTCAGTCTGATGAGAAATTCAGATTATTAATGCACTGTTTCTTCAGCAAGTCTAATGACACCTCCTGTACAGGCCAGCCTTGCTGCTGCTGATTAGTGCTGATCTGTCACGGCATTTGTCATAGGGCTCAATCTCCTGTGGGAGCAGCAGATTCTCCACACTGCTGCAAGCCCTGGCTCTCAGTCTCTTGCTTGATCCTGAGATAATAAGGCTGAAGATCCTGTTCAACTTCTCAGCTGCAAAGAGACACAAAAAATAAAAATACAGCCTCCTAGCTTTGCAGATGGACCGCCTGGAGATTTCTGTGCCCCTGCTGGGCCTACTCAGAGACAAGATAAGAAATCTGATAATACTCAGCACTGTCATCATCAGTCTTGCTCAGCAGCAGTTGGAAAATGGAAGATCATCTTAAATTTTTTCCAAATATGTTTCCCATGTTCTCCACTTTCTTGTTTCTGGAACAGGGCACCAGTAAAGAAGATGCAGTTGAGACCTTAAGTAAAAGAAAACTATTGCATGTACACTGTTATTATTATAAAATATGGTATCACATGTCGTGCTCTGTAATTATAGTCACTTGTAATAAGAAATGCCCTTCCCCTGTCTATATAGATAATTAGTTATCCACACTTTAGGCCAGAAAGCACTTAGTCCCATCAGAGATCAGTCATCAGGTGTATCATGTACAGCAAATAAAGGCCCAGATGTGATGATTTCCAGTAGGTTACCAATGTTGGAAGTATGAACAGAAATGTGCAAATAAACAAGAGATTTTAACAAGCAAGACTATACTCGCAAATACTATGATTTTATTTAATGGCAGAGGTACAAAAAAGTACTGCAAGGCACACACCAGCAAAAGTACTTTGTCCTTCTAGTCCTTAAATTCTAGAAGTCAGATGCTTTTGTTAAATTCTGTAAGTTAGAAAGACAAGATTAATGTAAGTTCAGTTTTTAGCTTTCTTTTGTTGTTGAAGGAATTTGCCCTGATTGAATATATTGCCCTTCAGAGCACAGAGAGTGTAAGCAAGCTTATTGAAACAGCTTTTATTAAAGTATCTCTAATGAGGTTCTCCATTTAGAATCACACCTGGGTTGAGGCTTACCCACCTCTGGGGATTGTCCAGACTCAGCCCACTTCAGGCAGCTCAGCTACTGTGGGTCATATCAGGGCCATACCTGGTTGGACTTAGGAACATCAAAGGAGAGAGGATCCACACTGCCCGTAGGAAATCTGGACCCCTGTTTGACCACCCTTGTAGTCCAAAACATTTTTTTCTAAGGGTTAAGAAAAAATTTCTTGTATTTCAGTCTGTGCCATTGCTTCCTGTCCTTTCCCTGGGCACTGCTGAGGGGGGTCTGGCCCCTTTACACGCTCCTGTCAGGTATTTATGCACACGTGAAAGCTGTCCCTGAACCTGCTCCGCTCCAGACTGACCAACCCCAGCTCTCTCAGCCTCTCATTCCTAACATGATCTGTTCTACCTACTACCCACATCTGGAATGGAAACAGACAATTATTTTTTCTTTCTTATGGGCAACCTCTTTCCTGAGGCTGAAAACTGACAGTATTTTAAGGAGTTATTTTCATGTCTGGGTATTAATTTTCTGTGGTTAATTACTGTTGTACATTAATATTAATATTGTACATTAATATTGTACAGGATGACCTCACATTTGTTTTATATTTGAAATTAACAGGAAGCAAGAAATGAGACTAGGCTGAGTTACATACACTGCATCAAAGTAAGTAGTTATGTATCAGGCAGAATTCTTGTTGGTAATCTCCAAATCCAAAACCTCTAAGTTTTTAGCCAGGGCAACATGTGTTTGCATATTGTGTATTAAATGTTGTAGATACTCTTGTCCCAGATCAACTTTTTAGATTTTGCAGGATAAATTGATTCCAGTGTATTTCAGCTTACATAACTGTTTGGAAAAGACTGACTTGCTCTGCACAGCATGAGGTTTGGGGGGAAGCTACGGAGAGTTGCTTTAATGCTGATCTGGACTTCTTGCTGCCTGTTTAGGTTGTATTAGCAAAAATGAATGTATGGAGAGGAGATAAAAAAACCTCATTAACAGATGCCCGTGAAGAACATGACAAAAGCCAGATGTGAAAAAGTTGTTCTTCTGTTGCAGATGGAATATGGATGAGTACAGAATGCAACACTTTTCTTACAGGGCCAACAAGCTAAAGACGTTTGTTGGAAATGCTTGAGATATGTTACATTTTAAAAGTACAA
Source organism: Parus major (assembly GCF_001522545.3). Lineage (NCBI taxonomy): Eukaryota > Metazoa > Chordata > Aves > Passeriformes > Paridae > Parus > Parus major. Next base: position 32,913,769 of record NC_031799.1, on the reverse strand, counting down.
ATATCTTCCTGCAGATCACTTCAGCTGTCTTGCACGGATCTGCCTCATGGCTTTCTCTTGCTGGAGAAACCCTGACTGGTGCAGAGCTGCTGAAAGAGATAGAGTTTAGATTGAGAGATTTTGGACAAAAAACAAGGTGCCCTAAAGGTGCACCACTAATGCCAAAATCTAGAGCAGCTGCTGTACATTATAGAAATCCTCTGATTTCTCTTGGTCCATGAGCATGGTATGAGATATCTTTGCAGTTACGATTTAAACAAGTTTAAGTGAGACAAAACCTACTTTAAATTTTTGTGTAATTATATTTTAAACCAGTCAGCCTAATGGCAACATTCTAAAATTTTGCCTTTTTAAATTGCAGACTCAATTTTTCAAATACTCTTGTAACAAGAGGAAAGTTTTTGAGAAGTTTTGGTAGGCCTGTCTTAGCAGGGCAGGTACATTTTCCAGCATAGTAGGAGCTTTTTGGTCTAAGAAAAGAAACAGGAAGCTATACTTTTGCCTATTTTCTGGTAAGTACTTGCTTTTTGCAGTGGACAAAAGTACTTTTGGCATACTGGTTTTATTGTTGTTTATTGTCATATGAAATCTCTTGTGAAAAGCACATAAAATTCGTGTTTATGTAAATGAGTTATTCCAACAAAACATAGAGAAATGCTGTTTTAATGAGAATAAAGTATGAAGCACATGAAAAACACTTACATGAAATGGCAACAGTTAACATTTTGCTTGCAGAGTCATACCCTGCTACCTGGCCAGATACAGGAGGAAACAGATGAAACAATGTGACTGTGTTCTAGAGATTACTGTAAGCAATTTTTTAACCCGCTCACAAATCTCATAGACAAACATACCAATCTCTGATGAACTTTTCTCTAGGCACAATGTAAAGAAGAACTAAATGAGTTCTTTGATCACTTTATACTGTCGTGATGGGCATCACAGTAGAAACCAAACGCCTTCTCTGTGAGCAGTCTCTGAAGTATTAACTAGGACTAACTCAATGGGTCTGTTTTCTTTAGAAGTGACATCTCACTGGAAACTTGGACTTCCAAGCAGCTCTAAACAGCATTAAAATTCAGTGGCCTGACCAACACCTCCCACCCCCCCTATTTTAAATATTTTTTGGTTGAAATTTGTAGGAGCAGAGCTTGTGCCTGAGAAGCTGATATTTTTCTCATGATATGAAAATAAGTTTATTATCACCTTTATTTTATTAGCTGTTTCTTCCTCAACAAATTTATCTTCTGCACCTCACAGATTAAAAACCCCACCATTATATTTACTTAAAGTTACAGCAACATTTAATTTTGCAAGGCAATAAAAATACATAGAAAGCCTCATTCCTCTGCAAGGAATGAAATGTCGATCAATTCATTGAGTCACCCTGATATCAGCTGATTTCCTTCCAGGTACTGGACCCTGTCTGACAGTCCTTAAATGTGAACATCCTTTGAAAGAGACAAATAATCGAGCAGGTACATGAGACATGAGATGAGGTGCGATGGGGTGCTGCACCCCACCTTTTTAGGTGGAACACTCTTCAGACATGGCTTCAGAAACAGTCCTCAGAAGAGTGATCAAGGTTGCTAATACTGGACTGACCTGTGTCTAGGATCTTTTTAGCTAGCAGCCATGACGGGCAGGTAGGACACTGTTTTCTGGATAATGCGTGGCAGGATCACATTGCTATGAACCCTTAAATCAGACTGAATTTCAGTTATTGGAAGAAAGCACTGAGTACCTTCAGTATCTAAATCACAGAGTCACAAAGATTTCAAAGATTCACAAAGATTTAACACCCCCTTTGTTCCCCAACAGGAAGCACATCACCACAGCAGAAGGAGTAGAAAGGATTAAAACAATTGACTAGTAATGAGTGACTGCCAAATGTAAATTGCAAATTATCAAGAGGTGGAAGAGGGAGTAGAAAAATAGCTGGCAGATTGTTGTAGCATTGCTATTTTCTATCTTCTGTATGATAATGATAGAAAAATATCCTCAATCTTTGTGAAAATAGAGCTTGTTTACTGAAGAGTTAAACAAGATGAGTAACAGCTGTCAAGTAAAAAGGTTAATTTCAGTTTTAATGAGTTATTTAGGAATGGTAAGGAACAGGGAGTGGCTGAAATGGACACACAAAATCTTTTACTTATTTCAGGTTTTTCTGCTCACAGCTTTATGCCCATGTCGTAAACACAGAAGTATTTATAAGAAATCCTCTGCAGGTACACCAGTGCTTAAACTTCCATAGATATGACCATTGTAAGCACTAGGACATGATGCTGAGAGCAGTGAAAACTGTGTTTTTCTTATTTCTGTCTCACCAATATTCAGTGCACTGTAGTGGTTTCAGCTGTCTGCACCAGCTTGCTGTGGCCTAGCAGTCTTCTTTGCATTCAGTAATCAAGGGGAAATTTAAAAGCAGTTGCCACGTTCAAATGTGGTAACATTTAAATTGTTCTAGCAGAGAGATTTCTCTGTCTAGGAGTCCTCACTGAATTAGAGCTAACTAGACATGCTGCATAAATCACAGTGGGACTAAGTAATTTAGTAATGAGCTCTGTGGGGCTGTTATTCAGCAAGGGTGGCAGAAGCATATCTTTTCCACCACAAGCTGTCGTAATAGTCTGAAGAGAGAACGCTTTGTGATAAGACATACTTGCTGTTTGTAAAACCAAGTCCTTCTCTGCTAGCTTGTACAGCAGAGGTGTCTCATGCTGATGGGCAGTGTGCAGTCACTCAAAATTGATGGAAATGGGGGAGTATTGTTGAAAAAGCCTGCCCAAAAGCAGCTGTACATCTGAGGATGCTTTGGCATTTTCTCTTTATCTCTTACTTTAAATTAAAGGCAATGGATGAGAGCAATGGAGAGAGCTAAGACTGTGTGATACCCCACTGAAAATGTTTGGGGAAAATTAATTCTTGGACAAGACCTAAATACAGCTGGATCCTTCTTTCACGGAAATGTGCAAAATATCTGTGAAGTAAGTTCTTACAAATACAAATAGGTATTTAGTGATTCTCTGGGTAGAAGATAATCTTTCTGTCCTCACAGGTAGAGAATGGTGTTTCATCTGGTATATATAGAACATGATGTGAAAACAGACATCCAAAGCAATATTACCTTCCATTCATGACCCCTCCTTGACTTAATCTTCTTAGGTTCTTATAGGAGGTTATTAAGACTTGTGTATGATAGCTGAGTCATAGAATGAGAAGAATATAGAGGTGAAGACAACTTTATTATAAAGGTCCATAAGGAGTCCTTATCCCTTGGTACAGGAAAGGAGTCCTCAGACCCTACATCATCTTATTCTTTGCAAAAATCTGTGGAACATTGGTGAATAATAGGTAATTAATTTTAAAGAAGCTAGCCAGCAAGGATAATGATCCCTCTGTCATATTAAAAGTGTAGAAAGCCTAGTAATTACTTCAAGTGAGTATCTACATGACAGCTAGAAATTCAAAGCTGAATTACTTCATTAACCAGCAGGTAGCCACATACCTATCAGGTTAACCTATGATGGTTAATAAAACAGGGAAGGGAGGGAAAGTCACACTTCATAGAATGTTCAGTTCTGAATAGGTTAGTGGGTCCTGGAGATTCAAAGCAAAACTGTCTCTTAACATGCCTTTGTCTTTCTGTAGAAAGATCATTTATTCCAGCCATGGAGCAGGAAGCAGAAGTACTTGATTTAGTATCATTTTAATCTCTTCCTACTTTAGGGACTGCTCTGTACCTTACACAGACTTAGCATTCATCAGCACTGTTATGTAAACTGAATTACAGGCCACTTTGTTGAGTGGAGCTCAGTAAAGCAGCTTGCAGCCACAGTTCCTGGTACCTGAACAAGCACTGCATTCTGTAGGTTTAGCTTGGAATGGAATTGTTGACACTATGAGGAAAGATTACTTGCTTTTTGATTAAAGTCCATATTTGGCAGCACTGTCAGTTGGGAAGGGGGATTCTTTCACAAAGTCATAGCTGTTTGAGTCTCTCAATAGAAGCAATTGAAACTACTGAGTCTCTCAATAGAAACAATGAAATTTTTAATTACTGTATTTCTGCATTACAGTATCTGTTATCTCATTTAGGTATTGTGCTGTTTCTAACTACCAGATAAGCCAGCAGCACTATGATTCCTTATATTCATGAGCTGATTTTACTGTAATCTTCAGTATTATTTGGTTGCTCATAGGTAAGTGATGTTAGCCAAGAGTGAATTTCTGAATTACAGTGAATACTGTTAAGAGAGTTATTTATTTACAAGTGTCTGCACCCCATCATTTTTTAATCCTTCATTTTCATGGACCTGGATTGCTTTGTTTGTGGTCAAGGGAGAGGGAGAGGATGTGGGCAACCAGTGAAGTGAACACAAGGTCAGGGGGGCTACAGTGCTGTTTTTCCTGGGGACCTCAGCAGCAGTGGCAGTGGTGGTTGCATGGTGCCTATAAACTCTGAAGTGGATTGCTGCACCATAGTGCTTCTGGGTGCTTCTGAAATTGGGCAGCAGTAGCAGAAGTGTCTCTTCAGCAGGCAAGAACTTTCTCTAAGCCAGGGCTTACATTCAGGATCCGGCTGTAAGCTGGGGCACAAAAGCAGAAAGTTGCATCTTCCTGCTACCTGGAGTGAGATACCAAAACTTTCTTGTCTGTGTCCTACTCTCTGTCCCAGTAGGTTCCCTGCTCATGAACATGGGCTGAGCAGGACCTCATTTTGATACACTTGTTCCATGCATTGAATGTGAAGCCAGTGGGCCTCAGTTAGGAATTTGGTTCCAGGTTTCTGTCCCTAAGATCCTCTACTCTTGTAAGACCCCACCTGGAGTATTGTGTCCAGCTCCAGAGTCATCAGCACAGGGAGGACATGGGCTTGTTAGAGGGAGTCCAGAGGAAGCCCTCAGAGGGCTGGAGCACCTCTTCCCTGAGGAAAGGCTGAGATAGTTGGGATTGATTGTCCTGGAGAAGGCTACAGGAAGACCTAGCTGTAGCCTGCCAGTACCCAAAGGGAGCCTGTAACAAAAATGGGGAGAGACTTTAGCAGGGCCTGTTGTAATAGATCAAGGGGTAATGGTTTTGAGGGTGGTGAAACCCTTGAACAGGATGCCCAGAGAAATTGTGGATGCCCCATCCCTGGAAACATTCAAGGCCAAGTTGGATGGGGCTCTGAGCAATGTGGTATAGTGGAAGATGTCCCTGCTTGTTGCAGGAACGTTCAACTTGATGACCTTTTGAAAGTCCTTTACAAGCCAGACTGTTCGGTAATTCTAAGATATTCACAGGCCTGAATACTTTTGGGGCTGTCCACAAATCTGTGTAGTCTCTAGTATGCTTTTACTCAGTGTTTATTTCAGTATAGCTTGTTTGCTATGCTCTGCTAAGCAAGAAATATTGACATGATGGTAAGGGAAGATGTGGAAAAAGAGGTTATTGAAGGTGACATTGCTTTCAGGAACTGATAAGCCTGCAGAGGAAGAGCCAAACAGATTTTATTATTATTATTATTCCATATTAATTTAAAATAGGATGGTTAAATCAGGCCTCAAATAGCTCACAATGGCAGTTTTTGCTACAGTGAGACTAGCAGGATTGTTTAAATGAATACTCCTGTTCCAAAAAAAGAAGATGACATGTTTAACTCCCAAAGTTCTTGGCTCACTTGTAGGCAATATTTTTAACTGAGGATTTTCCAAATTCTGCAAAGAATTATTGGTATGCATCTTTATGAGTAACTCCTGTATGTATAAGCAGAATTCTTTGTAAAATGTGAAAAAAAATGCTATGCTTATCTTTAATTTATTGTTACAATTTATCTGATTTTATGTTTATTTTATTTCCTGGCTCTTTTAAGTTTTCACTTGTAATTCATGAACTCAATTTGCAAATGAAAAGTTTTCAGTTATCTAATGTTTGAATGCTCACTTCCTCTGTAGAGAATATTGTAGATGTTAAGTAAAATTGTTTCATGGTGAAATCATTTTGCCATAATATGATACACTGCTTCATGTGATTTTCCAATTTATATTCATTGCCTGTTGTAGATTTATGCAAGTAATAAACTAGGTGCTCCTATTGAAACATTGGCCATAAAATATTCTTCTATTACTAAGATTACAATCTATTTTACTAGATAATAGTCTGCAATAATACAGTTGGTTAGAGTTTGACTGCTTTTATAAATTACATACTCAACTAAATATTTTAATATCATTATATAAAACTTATTCTCAGTTAATAATCTGTTGTGGAAGTATTTAATTTTTAAAGATGAACTTATTTTTTTAAATAAAGTGTTCTTTGGGATTTGTTAACAATGGGATTAGTTTAAAAATAATTAAAATTGAAAAGATGACTTTTAACTGGTGATACAGAAGACCCACAGTAATCCACATATTTTTAATTCACACAAAAATTGTCAGTGTCTCCCCTGGTCTGATGAAAGGAGGAGAAAGACTTTCCCAGGAAAGACTTCACATCAGGTTTCTGTAGCCAGGATTACTAAGCCACTGCTTTTTACAATGTCTATTTCATATAGCTAGTGCATTCTGATGTGTTACCATAAATAATTGCTGAACAGCATGTAATTCCTTGTGCCAGTACTCTTTGTGGCACCACAGTGCACCTGTGGAGGTACTGAGTACAGTTCCCTACAGAGCTCCCCATCACCAGCTCTGGTATTGCACTGATTCATTTATTCTTCTAGAAATCTGAAATATCATTTTTGCCAGAAACTGAAATAATTTTAGAGTGTCCACATTAAAGGATCTCTCCCCTTTCTGCTCTGGTTTTTCGCCCCCAGACATTGGCAGAAAAACTGTAGAATCACAGAATGGTTTGGTTTGGAAAGGACCTTAAAAGATCATGGCTTTCCAACCCCTCTGATGTGGGCAGGGATCCCACTCACTCACTCAGGTTGCTCAGGACCCCATCCAACCTGGACCTGAACACATCCAGGATGGGGCACCCACGGTTTCTCTGGACAACCTGTTCCAATGTCTCCTACTAGTAAATAATTTCTTCCTAACATGTTATCAAAATCTCTCCTTCTTTAGTTTAAAACTGTTGTCCCATGTCCTTTGAAACCATTTTAACCAGTTAAAAAGCATTGTCCATGTCTCTGCCTGTGTGAAAACTCCCTCTCCCTCTTTTTTATGAAATCTATAAATTTATAAAATATTGATGCTATTGATGTTAAAACCAGGGGCTGGAAAATTACTTCCAGTGTGACTAAGTTGTGTCTGTGCATTATCAGATAGTGCTTGGAAGTGGTTGTATTTTATCTTACTTTGTGCATTCTTACATTCAGATGCAATAATGTGCAGAAGTTTTCATCAGCACTTCTTATATCCCCTTTTTTAAAATAACACTAATGAATTATTGGTTCTAGTGATGCAGTGTTCTGGGGGTTTAATAATACTAGGAGCTTGCTACACATGATACCCTGTCAGCAAAATGTCTCTGCTTGATGCACGACAGGTCCAAGGGGAGGGGCACAGAGCAGGAGTGGTCAGAAAGCTGTTGCACAATGGCTAATTTAAGTTGTGTCTGAAGCTCATTGTAAAAGTATTGAAACATAAATCAGGCTCTCTCACCAGGCCTTGAAAAACAAAAATAGGCATTCTAAACCATTATTTTTCTAAAGAAACATTCATGGTATATAATTTCTGATGTGTTAAATTAATTCCTTCCTTCTCCTTGCTCCAGAGACATAACTATTCACTGCTAGAATCTATTCTAGCTTGATTTTTTTTCCCCCATCTCTGTAATAACTTTACTACATGCTTTTTGAAATTTTGAAAGATTAAAGCAAGTCCATGTCTCTTGTCTTAGCCAAAAACTTACTACCATGCCACATGATCACACTGCAATACTATTGCTGGCAAAAGAATATAAAGGCAGAAGTAGTGAAAGAAGTAGGTTAGCTATGCATTTTTCCCAGGACTACATATATATATTTTAAACAGAGGTTTAGCTGCTATTCTTGCTTAAGTAATTTTCAGTCAAAAATTAAAAAGAAATTAATTATACATTGAAATAACTCTGTAGGAATGCTATGAAGAAGTGTGTAGATGCCATCATCAAAAAAGCTTTTTTTTTGCAGTAACTCCGTCTTTAAAAAGCAGACAAACAATAAAATTGGAAGAAAGGGGATAGACACTGGTACACAGTGAAGCCTTGCAGCAAATAATCTCTGAGCCACAGGGATTGAACTTTTGCTCTCTTCTCAAGAGGGGAGGAATAGAAAAAGGGGGGAATGGGGGGAGGAAAATTTTAGTAACAGTTAACACTTTTTGTGATAAAACTTAAGCCTTACTTTTTTTTCCCTGAGAGAGCAGTCTCTGAAGAAGTGGGCTGAGACAGAAGAACATTTGGCCACTGGAAAAAGGCATATTCACTTCTGGAATTTCATAGCACATGTGCAGTTCTTCCCAAAGATGCATCTGCTTGAACTTTCGTTGATCCCATTTCTAAAGGTTTAAAATTCTGCCTTATCAGAAGTTTTGTGGAAAAGTGAATGGGGGTTTTTGGCGGAGGTGGCAGAGATAGGAAGGTTTCTGAGTCAGTTTCCTTGCCTGTCTACTTCTTAAATAATTAGCATCCATGGATTAGGACTGCAGAAGTGTTTTTGAAGGAGTTTAAGGTACCTGCTGTGCAAGGCAAAATGGCACAATGGCTTTTAGGTGTCTTCAGCCATCCACACTCCTTAAGGAGCTTTTGTAGTTTAAAATGTCATCTGGTTTCCACAGTTTGATGCCTGCCAGACCCCAGTGGTATGACTCACAACAGTGAGCTGAATGCTTGCTTTAAAATAGGAAATCAAGGTTGGGGGTGGTGGTGGGATTTTTAAACAGAAAAAAAAAAAAAAAAAAAGAAGAAGAAATTGTGATACCTTCATCTTTTAGCACTGTTTTGAAGTACATTTTCTCAGCACCTCTTGTATTTAAATCCAAGCACCTAGGCATTAGGTGCTTGCACAGTTTAGCATTAGTGGTTTTGATGATGTTTCATAAAATTAGATAAAACTAAATCATTAGAACTAAATGGAGGATTATAAGTTGGGTTTTCTTTTAGCTTTGCTAACTCTTTTTAAAATGGTAGACAGCAGTGTGCCACTGGCTATGTATTATGCCAGGAATAAGAGGTTGCTACATTAGACTTTCAGCTGAAGGTTTACCTAAACATTCTCATTTCCAAGTAAGCGTATTCAAGGCAGTTGAATAGTCCTGTTGCACAATGTTTTATCTCTTATTTATATTTGAAGGGTCATTATTTCATATGAAAGCATATCATATGAGTATGGCCACCTTGCATTCAAATTAATAACTGCATTCTTCTTAAGTATCATACCAACTAAATTTCTTTATAAAACCCAAATTAAATAATCTGGTTTTATATTGAAGCATTCAAATAATATTTATTTGGACTTCCTGTCATTATTTTTAGTTTTGCCATGTGGATTTATTTCACAAAATGTACTACATGGATTTCTCATTTGAACACAACAATTCAAAGTATATAGTCAAAATGTAAATTTTTAAGTAAGTCATATTTGTGTTTCAATTTTTGTTGTGACCTTTTAATATTTTATCTATATAACTAAATATTTTAGTGAACATATGTTGTGATAAATATGATATTGCATTTATATGCTTGACTTAGTAAACCAAATTATTTCCAGGGAAATTATTGCTTCTGCAACATATATATATATATGTAATGCCCTTAATTTTAAGTGCTAGTATAAAACAGTAAAGATGGCCTTCTACAATTCCTAGGATGGAAGGATTTAAAAGGCAATATGAGTATAGCCCCTGCTGAGTCCTTGAAATAGTTGCTATCTTCCATGGCTTAAGCACAAAATATCCTATCTTGGTAGACATGAAATTGCACACAGTCTTGAATTAATGCTGATTGTCATTTCACATCTAATTCTGGTTTGCTCATAGTAATTCTGACTATAGTAAAAACCTGCAGAGGTTTTTGTTTCAAAATTGTCATTTAGTGTACACAGAGAAAGCAATTATAGGAACCTTCTTTCTCTTCCATCATGAAAGTAAGCAGATTTCTCAAAGTGACACATGAGCATCACTGAGATGCAAAAATGTACTCACTTTCTGTCACTGAGATTTATTTTTGTAGATGACTATAAAGCTTTCTAAAATGTCCTTTCTGTCCAGAGTTCCTTCCTGGGAAATAATTTACCCCAGTTTTTCAGTCTTCTCTTCCCCGTTACCATACTTTAAGTGGGGAACAGTGACAAGATCCCATCCTACCAAGAGTCTGCAGAAGTCTAGCAACTGTTGAAGTGATGAATCACCAGTGAATTGTGTTGACTAGAAGACAATTCAGAAAAAGTAGGTTTTGCTTATAAAAATAACAAGTTGTAAGAATAGTAATAACAAGAAGAAGAACAACAATAACAACCACCAAATCAAAACCACAAATCCTGTTTCATTCAAAATGTAGTGTTTTGGAGGTTGGAGGGGAAGTGTTTACTTACATGTTTTGTATTTGCTGCTATGAATATCAGCTGTTAAAATTAAGTAGAATTCTGTTACTTGCATGTCACCAAGCAGAGGAAATGCTCTTTTGATAAATCCTAGTAAAATTCAAATCTCCTCCTGGATATGCTGCAAATACTCATTGCAGAACCTGACAACATAACACTGGCATGGACTTATTTGTCCTGGTGCTTGTAAACAGAGGCAATTATTTTATGCTGTTCTTTGTATACACTTCTCAAAGCCACAGGAAAAAGGCAGATTCAAGTGTGGGTGCTCAGAATTTGACCATTCCTGTATGCCAAGCCCCTTCTTATTTCAAGATTATTTGTTTCTATGTTCAGCTTATAACCTTTTGTCCTATCCTTGTTTCACTGATAAGTTTCGAAAATGGCCTTTGTGTTCTCATCATCCCATTTCTCCTACACAGAGAAATAAAGCTTTGAAGTCTCCTATTTTCTCCTTTACTGGTGTCCTTCCCAGCACATGTCCTAGTCAGAACCTGTATTTCCTCTTGGCATATGACTAGAGCTGTTCACCATCTTGCTGCTGGGCCTTTGTTAGTGCCTTTTTGAAGGGCTGCCAGTCTCTACTGGAAACACTTTTATTGGCACATCCTAGAATTTAGCTTTTCCACAGTGAAAACGTACATGGCTCATCATCATCCTGTGACAAAATATGACCTTCCTCCTTTTCTGTAATTTCGTACTGATAGTGCCTTGCAATGGTTGTGTTGCTACTTAATGAACTGTGATTCTCTAGGTTTTGATCAGTTTCGCCTAATTGAGGTAATGGAATGTCTTTATAGAACCCTTTCTCTATATGGATGTAATGGTAGAGACCTATCCAAAATATGCAATCTGTTACTTGCTTATCAAGGTAATTTCAGTGATTTTCACTGTTCACTTACTGTAGCTGAATTCCAAAATTAGATGGCAATCCTTATTTTAACAGTAAGGTGCTGAAGCCACTGAAGTTCTGTGCACCAAAATGTCATTAGAAATCATGCAAAATAATTCCTTTATAATTTTGCTAAATTTTAACAATGTTAAAAAAACCCAAGACTACTGGGTTCACAGATTTGATTAGAATCTGGCTTGGCCTCATCAGTACTGAAGGACATAAAAATGCTTAGGCAGAGAGACAGGGACAATGTATCCTGATTTGCAGCTTTCTGCCCCAGTAAGTATCTAAGGACAGACAGCATGAGCAGACTTTTTTTCCATTATCTTCTCATAGGTGTTGTTGCTGCTGTACATTTTGTAACCAACATGTACCTTTTAAAGGGCTGTAAACTAGATTCTGTAAATTTATCAAAAGCTTTACAAATAATAAAAAAATCAAACTCATCCCTTGACTCACACACTCCCTTTTTCAGTGTCACAAAACAATTCAAGTGAAAAACAGTGATATCTGAGTATAACTGAGTATTTCAAGGCAACATTCAGTCTCTTTCTTTGACCTTTTCCTGTCCATTGGGGAGCATCTGCGCTGTTTTCATAAAACAAGGACAGATTTTAGTCAGTGTTGTCAGCCTTATTTCACAGCAAGAGCCATATTATAACACATGCAGGGAAGGATGTGGACTGATTTCCAGCACATTGTTAGTACAAGGAACTCATCAAATAACTGATACTACCAAATGCAGTACTTAAACTTCATCATTCTTCATGAAGTCCAGCAAACCAGAGAAAAAGCTGTAACATAGTTTTGGGGAATGAATAAAATATGTACTCAAACAAAACAAATCAGAAGGAAAATAAAGAGCCTTCCAGTTTTGAGTTTTCTTTGCTTGAAATCAGTAAGTAAAGCCAAAGAAACACTCAAACAATTGGAAGATGCACTGTGCATACACCTGTGAATACAGTAATTTGTGCAGAGCAAGAAACAGCTGTGACAATGCACATACATTCAGGAATTGAAAACTATACATATAAACTTCTGGAAAATGTGAAAAGAATGTTATATAGCACTCTGCTGATGATGCTGCTTACATTGATTTGGTCCTTGCTTTTAACAGGTTACCATGTTGGTACATGCTTACTGCTGGTATGACTTATGTTACAGTATTGAAAGAAATGTTTGTTTTGCAAATTTTATAACATGAAAAATAAATAGTTCTGAAAATATTTCTAAGATGCTTTGAATGTCTTCTTCAAATTTGTACATGCATTGCAACAACAAAAAGCATTCTGAGCATCACACAGAAAAAGTAGCTCTTCAAATGTTTGTTTTCATCACTGACCAAAAAACATTGCCCAAGATGCATGGGATTTAGGTAGGAGCAGATGGAATTAGAAATATTGATTAACAAGGGACTAGTAAGATGCTGGATGATTAAACCAAATATTTAGCTCATTCTTTGAATTTTGTGTGTGTGATTAGCAAAGCTCTTTGTAAAAACATCCATATTATTATCTTAAATTTGCAGATGGGGAAACAAACAGCAATACATTACATAGAAGCGGGTGGTCCTTTGGTGTAGTAGATAGTGCTGGTTTGTAGAAATTTAAAACTTTGTAATTTGTTCTAAATGTGCAGCAATTCTGCAACCCTCTCTAGAAGGAAAATCATCACAGAGAAGACAATTTTAGCTCTTGGCAGGTAGCTCTTGTTCTTGTGATATTTTCTGTGGCTAATAAAAAAGCTGCATATGCACTGAGGACCTGCTTCACAAAGGTTGTTAATCACACATCTTAGTGAGATCAAAGATACACTTAATAAGATTTTCAGTTTCAAAGTAGGCCCCTCAGTTTCCACCATTTGGAGCAAGCATTCTGCAGGGCTGCAGAGCTTACACATGGGGAAGAGAATTTGTCAGTAATGGGGAGAAGGCAGATTCGGATTTAGGGTTCATCTAACATAGTATGACCCCACTGTTCTACTGTATTCTGTTAGATATATAACAAGAAGCACTTGTAAATATCTCTGTTCTCTTCTCCACCTCTGCCAGGACTGCCAAGGTCACTCAAGTCTTACCTGTCTTAATAAACAATAAAGCTCTCAGTAAAGCCAGGATTCTCCTACTTTAGATCACCATTGTCTGTGCAAGACTGGGAAAAGTGGCTAGAGAATATTCTTAAACCTCACATTTACTGTCAAGTGAAGAAGAGCTTATATCAGCTCTTGCCTTAGAGGAACATAACCATATTGCCTCACATAGTAATGTTCATCATTAAATCAATACTGGTTTTCATTTTATGTTTTAATGAATTAAATACATGCACAAAGTCTACATAAGTGCCTTCTTAGGTTCTTTCAAACTGTAAATTGAAAGCTTTCACTAGCTTGTATGACCATTTTCTGCCCTCAAAATTGTAGAAATTCTGTCCCTGGTTTTGCTTATAAAGGTTGAGTGATAGGACATACAAGATTCAGCAGCACTAACTAGTGTTGTGTGGATTTCTTCCAACATTTAACCCAAGAATTTAGCCGCAGCATAAAGAATGTAATTCCATTTTCTGCCTAGAAACGGGAAAACAAGATCTAAATCTAGGTCAAGGAGTTGACACCTTATTTGTTAGGTTTCATGTTTCTTTCTAGCTCTTCCTTATTGTGCATAGTTGAGACCATTTACCTGCCCAACATGAAGGAAATGCAAAAATGCAAACTTACGAAGCACTGGTATGAAATGCTGTCACTGCACTTCTTGTAACCACTTTAGGACTTTGTCTAAACCCACTTTGACCACTCCCCCAGCTGACAAATCTGTGACACTGCCTTCACTTGTAAACAGCTGTGATCAAAATGTATAGACTGGCAGCAGAGTACCCCCTTTTCAAAGAGAATGTTAGGAAGATGTGGTGTACTGAGCCGAGTTCTGTAACTATCATGGGAAATCTGAGGCTGCTTTACTGAGGTGAATGGAGTTCCTCTTGTGCACAGTTGTCTGGCATCCATGTAAACCTGTGAATCAATATAGTTTGAATAAAAATGTGGGTTTATTGAGGGGAAGAAAACTTTCTTATTATGGAGCTAGCATTGGGCTCCCTTGTCTCTTAGCAGACCAGAAATGTAGATATATAAGGCTATAAGAAATGGATATTCTCGCACAGCGTGGGAGTAATTTTTGTCTTTAAAAAGTATGTGAATAAGTTTTGAGGCTTTTAAGAGAAAAGTACTGTAGTACCACAAACCTGTGCTCGTACACTCAGGAGATGTCCAGGGTTAAACACAATCTTGTTCTGATAGAAGAAATGAAAGTGAGGTCTTGTTCCCTCCCGTGTGCCAGGCAAAGTTATGTCCCAGCTCTGTCCCAGCAAATCTCAGGGAGGAAAGAGATGTCACAAATTTGTCTGGTCAAGTGCCAGATCCTGATTATCCTTTCCATTTGCATAAGGGACAGCACAGCTGATCTAAGCTGACTGTAAAGCACCTCTGGTAAGAGTGATTTGGATAGCCTAAGGATCTTATATTTAAATGCGACTTAAGTCTACTACTAATTTTATTCCATTTGAAGGAAAGATGTTTGTGCAAAATGATTTAGAACTTATCTAACTTGTCCAGCACAGCAAAATCCACATACACACAGCAAGTGAGATTTCATCATGGCTTCTGTGGTTCCTTCAAAGGTGGAAACAGTTTGCAGTTTTCTTCACTAATCCTGCTATTCCCCTTCAGTGCTCGTCATCTGTGTGGGAGGAGCAGCAGATCAGTGTTTTCCCCAAAACCACAGAGGACTACCCTTGTTCTTCTCATTTCAGTAGTTTATAGTCAACTGCAGTAAAAGAGACTTAGCAAAATTTCTGGTATGTTGGTCTAATTTACTGATTTATACAGGCTTTTATTGACTTTAGATGCAGGAGGGCACACAACAAGGAGAATTACGTGACTCCTGCCTTTGGTTGTGTGTAGCTGTACCAAGGATGGTACATATGAGAGTATGATGAGAATCAGTATACAGCAAGGAAAGAAGCCTCATTAATCACAGTGTGGATGTGGGCTTTCACTGACATTTGGCTTAGTCTTTCTGGGACTTATATAAAAGTCTTTTAATAATAAAATATTGAAAGGAACAATTCATGTTATCCAGAAAAAGATTCAGTATGAGTAAAATAGATGTAGAGTACCTCACAAGCCACTTGACAGATGAGTGAAATTCAAGTGAAATACAGCAGCCATGTGGCAACATGCTACAACAGTCTGTGACAATTTAAATAAAAATAAAGGAAACTGTCACACTCTTCAGTAAATATTTAATATAGACCAAATAGCCCTGGTTTTCTCAAGAGGTTTCTTAGTCTCTCCATGTCTCAAATTATTGTGTTGTTTTACAGTGAACTGCAGCTGTCTTTGAGAGAGAAATAAAGGGATTTTCTTTGATAGACAGAGATAACTAAAGGCATTAAAGTCACCAGAAGTTTAACTTCAGGAGCAGGCTTAGTGGTTTTCATTCCACTCTTTCAAAAATGCTTTATAAAATAAATGCAATCACTACATTACTTACACAAGGCTTAAAATAAATGAAACTATGGAAATTTCAATGTTACAGTCTCTCCTCCTGCAAGCTGAACAAATCAAAGGCTTGGTGCTGGGATATGGGTACTTGATTTTACCTCACGCTGTAAAAATATTTTTTATCCATTTTGTGTCATTGAAACCAAACCTGGGGTATCTATATATGGAAAATATGAAAACCATCTAACAGTACACTGAACAAGTGCTTATGATACATTCTCTAGAAATCCAAACTCACCGTGCTCACTTTTTCTGAATACTGCTCAAACGTGCAGATGGTGAGCACAATTCAGTGACAATAAAAATGATAAATATGATGAAGGGGTTATTTTTGTGCCTTCTCAGTTCATCCTCCAAACAAACCATCTGAACCACTATTCTTTGTCATCTAAGACTTTCTGACACGTACTGTCATTTGACATGATGTGTTGTTACAATATCAGCTGGTATGAAAAAGTAAAGAGGAAAAATAAGAAAATCAGCCTTACTTGAGAAGATCATCTGTGGCCTCTTGTTGGAGTCAGGCAGAAGATGGTTCTCTTTATTGCTGCAGTACCCATGTCTAATACAGTAGTTACATTTTACCATGGAAACAGACTAATTTTTTTTATTTCCAATCATAATCAGTATAGTATTGTTTGGTGGGCTTGTCTGTAAAGCCTTTCTAGTTGTTATTTTTGGATTATAATTGCACATGATCTTGGAAGCTAAACTTTCTCAGAGCTGGGAAAGGAAAGACAGTTAAAATTAAAGAAAGTGTAAAGAAATAGTTTGCCAAAATGGGAGCTTCACAATTAAGTGATAAACAGCACATAATTTTACTGAATGGCTTCATTATAACCACATTTACTAAAAGGAAAAAAGAATGGCATTTCTCTGGAATAGTAAAGTTTTGGAGATGAGAACTACCAAACATATTTGTGACATGAATACTGCAGAAATTGAGTGGCATTGCAGTGATGAATGCATTACCATTTTTCCTGTCATCTGACTATGATTATTTTGAGATATGTGTATGAAATCTCATGTCTGAGAATACAATTTCACGTTTACAAAACCAGTACTGTAAACCAGTTTCATCCAGAGGCATGAAAGTTAGGTTTTCAATATAAATTAATAGACTGCCATTAAGGATAGCAAATAAGCACCTGTATGCTTATGGCAGAATTATTGCTTGGGATTATTGCTTGGGATGTTAATACTCAATAAAAAACACTCAATAAAAAATTATAAGAAATGTATTCTAAGCTAGCTGTATCTCTGTGATTTTCCCTACTTGATACATCAAAAGGAGACAAAGGCAGAGAACATTAACAATTCACTGAGTTAAAACAAAATAGCTAGGATGCAAAATGACAACCTCCAAAGAACATTAGCTAAAAAGTTCAGTTTAATTTAGTTTTGTTGAACTTGCCTGTTATGATGAACACAGAAAGTTATCTTTAAGCAGATTCTGAATGAAAGTGAGAAGAATAAAAAGGAAACAAATGCTTGTGGAGAACATCCAGAAAAGAGTGTGGAGCAGTAGTCACAAGTAGTAAGGGGAGCAGAGATGGTGATGGGCATAGTGCCTCTGATGCCTTTTGTAGCAGGTGAAATAGTGCAAACAAGTAAAAATATAAATAGGCTAAAGGAAGCAGTGTATTTTATCCTCTGTCTTAATGAATGAAAAATCATTTTAACAGTGAAAGCATTTTCAAATATTTAAAGCATGACACTGACATAACATGTTGTAAGAATGGAAGAAGTTTCTGGGATTTATATTCTTTCCTAACAGAAGCTGAAACACAGAAAATTGTCTTACACAGAATGATTTCTTCACTCTTTTTTATATCACTAAGGAAGCTTCATGCTGAGCATTTAGATTGGAGACAGATCAAAATGCAGATGCTTTATTTGGTTACCTTAATAGCTTAATAGGCTTTATGGATTATTAGTCTCACAAGCCTTTTTGAGCTTATAAAATCCTAATGTATTTGCTATTAGAAATTATGAGCTCAGTCCCAAAAACTGTTACTTGTATGAGCCCCTTGGTGAATTGCCTGATCTTTAAGGGTCTGCAAGACAGCCAGTCTGTGCTTACAAAAATATTGCAGAAGACAGGAAGTACAAGA
This sequence comes from Parus major, assembly GCF_001522545.3. Lineage (NCBI taxonomy): Eukaryota > Metazoa > Chordata > Aves > Passeriformes > Paridae > Parus > Parus major. The sequence continues at coordinate 32,895,693 of NC_031799.1, read as the reverse complement.
AATTCCCAAGGGGAGTCAGCCTATAAAACTACCTTATTCCACTCCCCTCAGTATCTTGCTAAGCATTTTTTCTCCATTTGCATTCATGCTAACTAAAAAACAAATGTATTTGTGTGGTAGATGTTAATCAAAACTGCATTCATTTAAAAACTGTGGGTTTTGGTGACACACAGAAGCAGAGTCATCACCTAGAGTAGAAATATCAGGCTACTGCATTTTAATTCTGAAATCCAGCTCTTTACATGGAGACACAAATCTACTCTACAATACATCTCCCTTAATTTGCCATGGTTTTCCCATGGATAAAATTACACTGCTGTTATCCCCTAAACTGCTGGGTGACCTTCCATTTGTGTATTCTAGCCTTGCTTTTAGTTTTGCTTTATGGTGTTGATTTTTTTGTACTGGACCAAATCTCCTTGACCTTGAAGTTTATATTAAGTCCCTTTATATTGTTATCCTTGGTTCAAAATTGATGCTCATGAGAGTTCTGCCATAGGACTACAAGAAACATCTTGGAGTGGAGTCACTTGAAAAGGTGTAATGAAGAGTTAGTTAGGAAAAATAGTTATGAAACTTCAGTGTTGAGGGCTCTCTAGTTGACAGGCTGCTTTTTTAGTTTAACACTGACAACTGTTTGTTCCTTGGATATTTTTATAGGCTTTTTTTCCCATATGTCTCCCATTCACTGGTGTAATTTAGGGAGAAGAGAATGAGCAGCCATTGCTGCAGGATGTTCTGGCTCCAGTAGCATAAATGTGTACATTTTGGGGTGAACCAACAGGGGTCATAATTGCATCTCTCCACGACACTTACTCAAATCAAATTCAACAGACAAATTCACTGCCAGCAGAGTAGTACTGTTGATCTCTTGCGAAGAAGTGAGATTTGCACTGCATGGCATTTTCCACCCAGGTATTTAAATTATCACATATTTCTGACCACAGCAAAGGTCATATGTAACTTTCAGTCCTAAGACCAGTGACAGACCTTGCAGAAAACCTGGCAGTTTTACAGAAAAATGCAGGACAAAACAGTGAATATGTTAGTGCTGTAAAACTTAAAAATGAAAAAAAAAAAAAGTAAGAAAGAAGTAAGATTGATTCAGAAAGTGTTGAGGGAAAAAAAAAAAACCCACAATTAATTGGTCCTTCTGAGAGTATTAGATTGAAGACCAAAACAGAACCAGACTAAGAATCCTGAATCAAACCTTTTCTGCAGGAAGTTTGAAACCTTTATTATTAAGCATGTAGAATCGATTATTTCTGTTTAAGATCCTAAAATTGAAATTCTCTTTAAAGAACTGTAACAAGGCATAGTAAAAGTTATTTTTTTTTTGTTCATGTGTGAGAATGAGTCCCGTTCTACTGGAAGCTGAAGTTTCCTTTAGAAGAACCTAAGAAATTAAGAAAAAGCAGCTGTGAAGAAGCCAATACCTTTTACCCATAACCTTTTAAGGAACCATTGGTCTTGGAGCAGTCATTGCTGAAAACTTTTGCTGATACCTTGGGGGAGATAAATTCAAAAATATAGGATATAATATAGAAGAAGGTTTACTTCTCAGTATATACTAGACTAGCTCTTGCTTCGTGCCCCACCACCATGCTCAGCCCTTTAATGCAGAAATGAAGCTTGCTTGCTTTAACTTGTTTAATCCTAATAAGTGGTTTATGCCCATCTACGTTTACAAGGTTATCCTCACAAGGATAAAGCAGCAAAAAATAGCATTTTATAAATGAAACTGAGATTCACCTTCATAGTTTCTGAAATCAGAATTTGTAGGTATTAGACACTAGGCATGACTTTGAGTAAGTGATAAATAAGGGAAATTTAGAGGAGAAAAAATGACTTAGATGATGAAATACTTTTATTTTCACCAGGAGAAAGAAGCTCATAAAATTTAGAACACAAAGCAAGATTTCTCTTCAGCTAATGACAGAAGGGAACAAATTAATTAAGAAAAGCAAATGTATTTTTTTTCTACAAAAAATAGGCATGCTGACATCACAATAAACTGAATAAACTGTGAGGTCTTAGATGACAAAAACAAAGTGTAGAAATTATTCCAATTCTCCTTTCAGTAGAGGGCTGCACATTCTGAGAGAAAAAATGCCTGAAGTAATTAAGCAAATTAGTGTTCCAATTATTTGTTGGAAGAATTACATGAAAATTGATAATAAAAGACTTGCTGCAAAGGCTTTAAGTCATTTTCTTTCAATTAAATAGCAAGCAGGGTATGATTATAGGAAATTCAAAGTGCTGTGATGCCAGTGAAAAAAACTCTTCTCTTTCTAAATACATTTTATGTAAGTAGAATCCATACTGCCACATCTGTTTTTCACAAGTCTGTCCGTAACATGACTTCTTTTTTGCAGAACTTGTGATGAAAGTGATTAGGTTTTGTTTGTTTGGAGCATTTCTACTTCTGGTTCTGTTGGTGTTCTGATACATTTAATTGTCTTTAGCTACAAGGTATGCAGTTTCTTTCTTATTAGGCTTTCACAGAGACATGCGAAGGCCCTTTTGTTGGGTATTCTTTCATGGTCCCAGAAGGCATAATTGTAATTAACTTGTGCCACAAATTTTCCATGATCACTATGGTTTTTGTAGAAAAAGATGCAATCATAGGTCTCAGTCTTCCTTGGGAAGTCATGGTTAGAAAGATTTAGCCAGCGGGGGTACATTTCTCTGGGAGATTTTTGTCCTGTGTTTCTGAGAGATACATAACATAAATCAGTGCCTTCCCCCAAAAAATCAGTGGTTGGAGTTCACCCAACATGGGTCTGTGATTGCTTCTCAGGGACAAAAGAAAGTCATTATAGACAGAAAATATAGGCAGTCATTTGATCTTTTGTTTAATAAGAAGATAGGTAAGAGAAAAGCATTGACTCTGTGTTTCTGTGTGTAGCACCCTTTATTCAGGCACACAAAAATTTGTGCTTTTTGTGTCTTGGCAGCAGTCCTGTCTGTTTTAGCTTTCCATCTCTTGCCTTGTTTCCATCCAAGATACCATGTCATTTAGTGTGGCCTAAACCAAATGATGAATTCTTTTGTATTACATACGGTTACAAATTAAGCTGGTATAGTTGTGTTAGACAATTTATTCCCATCAGTGGAATTAATATATGTAGCTTCTCTACAGAACTAATAAGAATCCGAAGAACAGTTTTTCCAAAGGGCGAACCAAAACTTTGATTTTATGTTGCCTTTTAGGTCCAAAGTCTTTGGTGAAATGACAAGTCATTGCCATGCAAATCGGTATTTTGCTATTCTCTAGCTGCACCAACCAAAAGGTTGCTAGGGATTGGAAATGCTGTGATAGATTCTGTTAGTACGACAAAATCTGCAATCACCCAGGTCGATTCTCCAGTCCTTTTTTCACAGATGGCATTACTAATCCAGCAGACAGGAGCAGCTCTTGTTTATACCCAACCTGAACAAGCCTTCAGCTAGAAATGAGACACAAAAGGGCTGGAATCCTGTTATAGTTCCTGCTTTGCCATCCTTTAATGAGCTCAGAGAGTAGTTTATAATGTTGTCCTTACTTGCCTGTGACTCTGGCTGCGGTGGAGGCCAGGAGTGAAAGCAGTGAGTGGCGTGGCACATGGCTGAGCCGCAGCGTGACTGCTTGGTGGTGTGTGAAGCTGCTCTGGATGCTGTGGCTGGGAGTGGCCAGGCATTCCTTTACTGTGGGGAACACTAGCACAACTCACCATGATTTGCTATAGCCTTGGGAAAGCAATTTTAATAGCAATTTTAATTGTTTTTTTCAACAGCCATTGCTGTGAGAGCTGACTAGAATAGGTAGGATATTGAAGTGACTTAAGTGCTTTTTGCAGAAATAGTCAGGCAATTGTTTTTGTTGGAGCAGTTGAACTCTCCAGATCATCAATGCAGTTTGATCTGGCTTGTTAGGGTAAGTAAGTCGATGTTGAGCCCTCCGTTTTCCCAGCTCTCAGTGTTGTGTGTCAGACACTTGTGACTTTAAAATACACCAAAGTCTTCACATTTTTGCATCCTGCTGTTTGCTTGGTGAGGCTCCAGGCTGAGCTAACAAAACCCAACAATCTGCAGGGTCTGTATAGAGCCTGACTGTATGACTTCAAAAGCCCTTGTTAGGAAAGGTCTGGGAAAAGGTGTGAAATAGGAGCACATCCTACAGATAAACTTTATTATAATCATAATAAAACCATAATTTGCATTGCAAAATATGCCTTTTATTTTCACTGTATTTTTGCTTTTTATCTAACAAACTATGAGATGGACACCTTCTTTCAGCATGCTGTGGAATAAATATCACCTCTTTTCCTGCATGCACAATCAGATCCTGTTCTCAATTAATTTGGTTTTATGCTAATGCCATGAAATTAATTCTGAGTGGTGTGAAATAAGACTTTGAGACAGTATTTTTTGTTGTTTTGATCTGGGGGCATATGCCAGTGTCCCCTGTACTTGTGGTTTTTTTATTAAGATTATGATTTTACCTGATCTTCTTAAATTTTGCTTAATCTCTGTGAACCAAAATACAGAGGTTTTGATAATTCAGATTTAACTAGAATATTTAAAAACATTATTGGTTTGAGAGGAGATTTCTGTGACTGTAAATAGGAAAGTTCCGTTTGCACATAAAACATGGTTAGCAGGAGTTGAACAATGATAGCTCTGATGATTCTGTCCCTTTCAGTAAGCATGTTTTTGAACAAAAAGAAAAAAAAAATTTAATAAAACAAGCACACTTCAGGTATTGCCATTGACATCTACAGCACAACTGCAGGAGTGCTATTTATGAAGCATATTACAAATGTCCATACACAGAGATGTCTACTGTAAAACAGCCAGTTAAAGCAAACAGGAAGCAGACAGACTTTGGGAGTTCTAATCCGTGCTTCTCCTCATTCTGTCCACACACCATTTTACAAATGGAAAGATGACTCTACAAGATTCAAATTCTTTTATTCCTTTGACTCTCTTGGTCAGCATCATAAACACAAAAGTGTAATGCAAAAGACCATGTATGGAACCCCATATAATAAAATGTAACTTAAATTCATAAAGTCCTGATTGGATACTCACGTGAAAGAACTCCCACATGAAAGAACCATATTTACTGACAATTTACCTTGAAACAGACTGCAAATATCCAAATCTCAGGTGAATATTGTGAAAAGAATCATGTGCATTGTTCGCTGAAGTTTTTACATGCTTGCAGTGTGATTGCAGAATCATGTTGAGCTAGAAACATGTAGATTCATAGCAATGGGATTTTTCCTGTTTATGGATTACTTCCAGACAGATTAACACTGCAAAGCATATAGTGATTTCTGTTTTGCCTTAACTAAAAGTTTTCTTTTCATTACTAATTTAATTGTATTAAAATTGTATCCTAGGGAACTAGGTTGTTCCCAGCCAGATTTTTGTAGATCCAAGAGAGTGCGCACTACCTGGAAACAGATTTATTTTGGGATGTTAAAGCCAAAAACATGCTACCATAGAATGTAGCCACTGAAACTGGAGTCTGGCTATTAAATAATCACCAAATAGATATACTAAGGCTCAGAAAGCATTTTTATTTGTCTTAGTAGAATTCATAACCAGTCTATTTCATTTATGAGGGCCCAGCTTCACTATGCAAGTTCAGCTCTTAGTTTCAAATCCCTTCTGTCTTGGATGACTTCACTCAATGTAAGGGTATAATTTTTGTTAAAAACTCTCTTCAGTCCTTCCATTTAGTGTACCTTTTACACTGAAGAAGGACTGTTAGGGCTGGGCGATATTGAAAGCAGTGGGATGTAACAGCCCTCTTGTTGCTAAGTGCAGAGTGTTATGACCACACTTCTTATTGAAAGCAGATAGCTGAAACAGTAGGAACATCCCTCTAAGATACAGAGGTGTGCCTGTCCCTGAAGCAGAATGTTCCTAATGGGCTGGGTTTCCGTGGGCATTGTGTGATGTGCTTGCCAATGAGATAGAATTAAAAAAGAGGTAGCAGGAAAGTCTAAGATACAATGAAGATACAGGTTCTGGGGGAATAGTCATGAGAGGAAAAGACCTCATCACTACCTACAACTTCCTCTCAAGAGGAAGCGGAGGGCAGGCACTGATCTCTTCTCTCCGGTGACCAGTGACAGGACCTGAGGGAATGGGCTGAAGTTGTGACAGGGGAGGTTTAGATTGGATATTCAGAAAAGATTCTTTACCTTGAGGTGGGTGGGCACTGGAACAGGCTCCCTGGGTCACAGCACCAGCCTGACAGAGCTCAGGAGGCATTTGGGCAGTGTTCTCAGGCACATGCTGTGACTCTTAGGGCATCCTGTGCAGGGCCAGGAGTTGGACTTGATGATCCTTGTGGATGCCTTCCAACTCAGCATATTCTGAGATTCTGTGATTTTATGACAAAGGCAGACTGTGCATTTGGGGAGTAACTGATGGCTAGAAGGATGCTTACAGCTGGGGGTAATGGAATGGTCTTGTGCTTGTGACTTCTGCAGTTAGAGACTGCAGACTTAGAGATACCAGACTTTAAATTTTATTGTAGTGGAATGGAATTACATAAAAGATGGATGGAGTTACTGTGAGTTTCCCTTCTCTTGCTAATTGAAAGACCTTGCAGATTGTTATTTTGGCTGGTGTCCAAAATAACATTTCTCAGAAAAGTCTCAGAGAAATTTCATGTTTTGCCGTGAAGCTCATCTGGCTTCACCTTACCTGTTATTCAGGTAAAGAAATGCTTTTTCCATAGACTGTAAATGGGATAAAGAGGTGAAATACAGCTAAGAGCTGGACGTCAGTACCATCAGTAGCTGCTTAGACTGCTGCCCTCACTACTTCATGAACTCTCTCTGGATTTCCTGTACTATGGTCTCTTATTACATCCTTGTAAGTCCTTCCTAACTCCAGCACATCTGCTTTTCCCAATGCCTATCCTCTTTGATCACAAGGGAACTATCTTTGGAGCTGGATGTTTAGCTTAAATATTAATTAGGAAGCTGTTTTTGGAGGACCAGACTTTGCAGGGAAGAGAACAGCTTCTGCACAGGCAATGGTTTCCCTACAGGCATCTGTGTCATAGTTGTAGGGACAAATCAGTACTGCAAAAGACAGTGTGAAATAGCAAACTGATTAAGGAAGGTGAGCACAAAGACTTTTTTTGTCTATCCTGGGCTATGCCATGAAGAACACAATTTTTCTGATGATCCAGACAGTGAGAGCCAAAATGGGGGAGGTCTGATTTACGTTCTGAAGGTTGTAAGCCTTCATTTAGGAAGAACAGTGTCATTTAGGTCTTTCTGCATGGGTTCCATCTCTTGGCTTGAATGGAGTTAAAAGTAACTTGGCACATGCATACTGAACATTGTCCAGAACACATTTGGTGGTCTCTAGAATCTCAGCACACAGGGATGCTCTTGATTTCAGAGCACAAATCTTTGATCTCTTTCATCTTAATGCCAAGCAGAACATTGTAGAAAATAGTCAAAATCGCATGTAATCAGAGTAAGACCGAAGTTAATGTGGTCCTCTTTTTTCTTCTCCTAAACTGAAGAAAATTTTTTTGCTTTATTTTATGGTTGTAGATGAAATTTGGATATCTGACTTGCTTTTCTGTCCACACCTCCATTGGGCACGCTTGCTGGTTTCTTATCTGCAGGTTCTTCTGTAAAATTTCATCTCTATTTCTCCATAAAATATTTTCTTCCTATCCCTGCACCAGGTAAAAGACAAAACCTTAGATGGCATTTTCATATTTCATTTCATAAAAGGACCTAAGAGGCAGCGATGGAAAAGCTGAAAATGGTTATCTGAAGGATAAACATAGAGGCAGATGTAGTTAGGACGACAGTGAGTCTTAAATACTGTTGAGTCAAATAGGTAAAATTAAGATACTTTATTTTATTAATACTTTGTCTTGGACATGATGTCTAGTTTCACACTGTAAAACTGAGAACACATAACATAATCCAGTTAGTGGATGAATAAAAAAATTAAACCATCATTTTTTCAATTTTTTTCCCTCTTACTGTGTTCAGGAATTAGTCTAACATCCTATGGGATGTGAAAAGCATTAGTGTTCTGTGTGTTTTGATTACATGAATTCTTATATAATTTTGTAAACCCCTAGGTTCAGATTTGTTAGAGACATAAATAGTGCAAAAAGATTAAAAATTAAATGTTTATTAGCTAACAAAGCATTGTAGGAAGTACATTTTGAGCCTTTACCTATAGCTATTGGAGATGCTGCTCTCAAAGAAGATTTGCTTTTTAGCTTATTGGAATGAACCTCTATGTTGTGCTCAGCAGGAGATGCCAAACCCAAAGGAGCACAGTTAATTGCTGTAGAGAGGGCAGTCATACCCAGTAACCAGCCCCTAAAGCAATCAGCCCTCTCCATAAGAACAAAGTTCTTTACAAACTTAGACACAAAATAGTGTCTTTACTCCTAGGTAATGAATGAGGAAATGGAGGAACAGAAGCTGACTGATAGATTTTACCTATTACTGGTGTAAAACTGATACCTATGTTACTGCAGCACATAGCTGCCAGCAAGCTCCCAGAGATGATGATTGTATGTTTTGAAACACGGTTATTTGAAATGTTTGTACCTCAATACCAACTGTATTTTTGATGCTTTCCTTTAGCCCTGCTCTCTCTCTCTCTTTTTTTTTTTTTTTTTTTTTTTTTTTTTTAATGTGTGAGTTAGACCACTTTAAATGTTATTACTGTTTCACGGGAGAGGGGGTCCCAGAGGACAGCCAAGGCTTTCCCTTTGGCCAGTGCTCTGCATTCTGTTCTCTGTCCCTTTCCAACACTGTGGGATACATCCACTGCCAGCAGTACTCAGCTAGCTTTCCCGGTGTCATTCATTATATGAATATGTCACACATTTGTATGTGCCCCTCACACATTTGCTTATATTCTTCCTGCAGCCACAATCTGGAGGGCTCAGTCAGGCATTTCTGCCAGCTGAGATCCTGGTAACAGAAAGGTCGCCTGGAAGGGAAAGACAGCCATGAAAGAAGAGGAGAGAAGTGAGGAGATCTTGGTGGAGCAGGGACTCGACGAGGGCAGCTGAGGATGTGCTGATTCAGCATTTCCTCCCTATGGGCTGTGCCGCCTGGTTTCTTCTCTGCAGCTGGAGCTGTCCTTCAGGATATCCAGGGTGCTAGAGGTGGAAAGGCAGTGAAACTGCAGCCTTTTTTGTCTGTGTGATGAAGCCACTGCAGTATATAGCCAACAGACTGCAGTGAAATTTATTCAGGAGCTGCAAATCAGCATAGCAACAGCAACAATTGAGACTTTGTCAAACATTTTTCCCTCTGGGAATTATTGTGACCACTTCTAAGGCAAACTCTGAAACCTCCATTATCTGTTGCAGATCCTTTGTGTATTTAGGCAAGAAGTATCAGGAAATGCTTTTTTTGCTGGCTTCTTGCTAAGCCAGTCATGTTTAATTGAGTTGCAAAAAAATGAAGAGCAAGCATTTCCTGTCAGTAGTCTCTATGGTGCAATTGCAGTTCAGATTAGAACCTTCCCAGTCCCCTCCTTACAATTTGCTTCTTGTTTCATAGGTGATTTTAATTCCAAAATTTCTTAAGTTTTGAGAGCTTATACTTGGAGCACTCACTAGTGCTTTCTCGTGTAATGTTGTTGATGAAGTAGCAGCATATTAAAGGCTTTAAATCCATGTATTTTAAAGTTAGCCACATAAATCCATACTGAAGTACTTAAACTGTCACTTGTGAACACATGTTCTCTGCATGTGTATCTAATGACTATTAAGTACATAGATTTAGATTTTATTTATTTATTAACTTATTTATTTAAGGATTCTTTTGCCCTCCTGAAAGTTACATAGACATACAGAGCTGTGGTGGGTGCTAAATTATTTGAGTCAAAAAATAGCAAAAGGTGACTTCTTTGGTAAGTCTTGAAACGGGGATAAGAGGGACAACTTAAAACTGCATAATTACTTTTGACACTAAGGTGATTAAAAACTCATGAAGTCTAAGCTTGAGCTATTACATTGCCACCCTAAGCCAAAGATACCTGACTTTAAGCAAGTTCAGAGAAGGTAAGAGACATGGGGCAGACTCTTCCTTACACATGATGGGGAACTAAATACCATATAATTGGTTATACAGTCTGACTAGAAGAGAGAGCCTTATTTCACTCAGTGGGATACACAGATATCTGGAATTAAATCAGTTGACCTAACTTTAGCATGTGATTTAGCAACTGATGGCTTACACCATCTATTTGTCACTGCTCAAATCAGCTATGATGCATCTTTTCTGAACATTTATGAGGATTCACTATGTGTATGCACATTGGGTAATTGCATGGACAGACTGGCGTAAAAGAGACAACTGATCTGAATTAACAAAGCCATTTTGCTTTTTCCAGAGCTACTACTTTCACACTTGGTGCCTCTAAAAAAGCTGTTGTAAATGGAGCCAGATATTCCATTTTGGTGGTCCAGGTTAATGTCTTTGGAAGTTCAACCTCTAATTTAATACAGTCTTCATTTTGATGAGTAAAGCAACTCTACAACCTCACTTTAATTTTGGATGTGGTTTTGTGAATCATATTTACTTTCTTCGACAATACAGAGGTCTGTTTCTTTAGGTAAAACTCCGTGTTTTATTTTACTTTTAGAAAAGGGAAAGGTGAAAAGAAGAAAGAAGGCAAAATGAAAGAGAACTTTAGTGTATTTTTCTACAATGTGGTTACTAAAGCTTTTTCTTCCTGTGTTTTAAATAAGATCCAAGGTCCTTTATGCAGTGTTAATTCACAGTATGGATTCAGATACTGATGTCTAAGCAGTAATATACAACTTAAAATCCTTACTATCAGTTTACTATAGCTTAAATACAGAGGTATTCCCTTGCAGCTACTTACAGCCTTTTTACAAAAATTGTCTAGAGAGTGGGGTAATGAGTTACAAAGTTGTACTGCCCCACTGCAGCACCTGACAGAGGTACTGCAGGTGGTGATGGCCAGTTTTTATTCCCATGGATACATAGAATTTTAGTTTAAGATAATCGAGACCACTAGGATTTGATCTTTCCAGCCAACCATCAAGTAGGTAAAGGTTAGAATTGTGGATTGTTTTGGAGTAGTCACAGAAAGGATGTCTAGGGGGTTCTAATTTGGTAAAAATCAATAATTTATGTATTAAGAGAACTAGATGAAGTATTACCTTCATTTTTGGTTCCCTCACTAAGCTTATTAGGCTTATTTCTGAAATCTGCCTATCTGGTTTGTTGCTGGGGTTTTAGTTATGTCTTAATCTGACTTTCCATGTAATTTCAAAGAAATGCAGAACGGTTCAATTCCAATTGCATTACTAGCACTCCTTAGGATACTGGTTTTAGAAATAACGTCTTATGTTAACTAGATTGACTTCAGTGACTGCCTTTGAAATCTATCTCATTTTTCTGCAGTCCAGTCTAACAAAAAAAACCTAGGAGCCCTTAAGTGCAAGATTAGAGAATCCTAGAAATATTCTGGAATTTACTTGAGGACTGACAAGTGGTGACTCACCACCAGTTATAAAGTTGCTGTGTCCAGATGCCACTTTTTAAAGTAGGAGTAAGAGAGAGCAGCAGAAGTCCTGTGCTAGAAAGCATCTTGAGACAGTTATGCAAATTCCTGTCTGGGCGCATACAATACAATAATTGGAGACATCATATTGCATTTAGCACCACACTGCCACCCAACAAACACCACTAAATGCCATTATTCCCAGAAAAGCTGACTGACTGATTGATTGATTGATTGATTGATTGATTTTTAACAGCTTTTCATTATTATATTTGGAAAATATTTATCAGGTAGAAAAGAGATGTGAACCCACTCTGCAGAAAGGGTGTTGAAATCCCATTGCATTTTTACTTGCTTTGTTTGACAGCTTGCATTTCTCAGAGAATGGGCAGTCCAGCTCACTGATTGTTTCTGGTTACTGAACCTTTAACATGGAAGCTTCAATTACAGCAACAACAGCTTGAGCTGTGGACAGTCAGCTCTCTGATTCTGGCTGTGGACTACACACTCTAACAGATGATCCAAGTTACTAGCCACCTTTTGCTAACAGGGATGCTCTGTGTCAAATACCTAGAGCTCTTTACAGATTCTGCTCCTCCTTTGACTGTCATGATGCTCTTTGTGTCAAAGGAAAGCACTGGTAGACTCACCAGGCACTTAGTGAGCCATCACCTCCTGCATGAATTACTCAGAAGCCTGGTTTTCTACAACATATGTTCCCAAATAAGGCAAGGAATTTGTCAGGCTCAATTACTGATGGACTTAGGTCACTGAGGAGGAGAGATGTGTGAAAAGAGTACCAGAAAACATTTCTCCATAGCAAGTAGATATTTTTTATGTATTCTTCCTGAAACTAAGTCTTTTAAGACTTTTAGCTCATCTGAAGCAAGTTTGATCACTGATGGTGGCAGGAGGATGGACAAATTCTGATGGCCTGCCATGGGGCATGGGAGAAGTAACATGAATTCTCTAAAAAAATTAGTCATCTGTCTAATGATTAGTCATTTTATAATTCTGACAAAAACATGATAATGGATTGTGCCCCAAATACTTTTGAATAAGAAGGTATGCTAGAATGCAGTTTTTTTTCACTTTGCAGAATCATAATAAATTCATGGTTTAAAGAAGTTAAAGTGTAAAATTGCAGAAGATAATTTTCACTAGTAAAACCTTCAGAAATATTTGTACTATATAAGACATGGAACCTTCATCTCTTTCTGATCCTAAGGGAACTAACATGCAAAAGTTGCCATGATTTAAGAAGAAACCTATATTTACAGAAAACGTGTATTTTCTTTTAAATGTCATGGTTGAGCGGGTCCACAAGTGCAGTATTCATTCCCATTGCAAAGAAACACCACCAGCTGGACCAGTTTTTAAGTGTTGTCTCAAAATAAGACGGCATAAAATACCTGAATACTCAATGTTTCTGCAAGGAAAAAAATGATACTTTAAGATACTTTCCCATGCAGTATATGATACCAAAACTAAGTAGCAAAGACCATGTTCAAAACTTGCTATGAACAATAGTAAAATACTCTGACTTTTCCATCCTGGTGCAGTCAAAATGCCATCCAATACTGAATTTTTCACTGCCATAGTTTAAGATGTTATTTAAAGGTGGGTTTTTTTTATTGTTAGTCCAGGATAAAATACAGGAAATATAAGTATTTAGTATCACCAGAATGTCAAACTATTGTTTACATTCCTGGTTTTGAAATTGTCCTGAATACTTTTGCTAGAATATAACTCGACTGGCAAGTTCAACTCAGAAACAATTGCATGGCTAATCATGTGTGGAAAAAATAATTTAAAAAATCCATTTCATGGTGTATGCCCCAATTTGTATTGGCAAATAATTAAATTATTTCACACTTCTGCTTCCTTAACGCATATAGAAAATGTGTTTCATTATTCTTTCTTTTTTTTTATATAATTATCTTTTACTAATCAAATTATATGGTGAAAATTATCAACTAGCTGGTTTTATGCATTCTTTTAGCTTCATCCCATTATTTTTCAAGTAAATGAGAAGTGTTTCCTTCAACATGAAATTTTGAAAAGTGATAGTCTTCTGACCTTTGTCAGATAGAAAGTACAATTTACTCAGTTTCACCAATTCTCATATCTTTCAATATTAAAAAAAAAAAAAAAAAATATTTCCTATCTTCAGAAAATCAAGGTATAAAGAAAAAGTAATATTTTTTTTAAACTTCTAATCAAGTACCAGTTCTGTGCATTCATCCATCTATCAAAGACTTCTATAACTATAGCCACTGATCCTTAGGACTCAACTACCCTAAACTGCTTCTTTTTGGAGACATTAAAAGCTTTCCCAGCTTCTCTTTTTCGCTTTCTTGCAAATTTTGCTGTCATATGGATTTTTTTTCCATGAAGGTCCCTCAAAATACCCACATATAAATTGTTGATTTGCTCATTTGTATGGGTTTATATCTGAAAGATGCATGAATATGTATAATATATAACCATATATATGTACACCTTTGGCCAACATTTTCTAAGACACATCTATTTTTAAAAGGACCTTTTAGAGTACAGATTTTATATTTTCTTTTTGTTTCATTTTAATTTTATTCCTTTGGACGTTCTTTTTGTGGTAGTTTTCTTCAATACAGCATAAAACTTTTTTCCTATTATTTTCTCACACAAGTTTAGATTTATTTTAGAGGTGACAGGTAGTTCCTTTATTAGAACAAAGACATTCTTGTTGTCTGATTATCTTTCTTTGAGTTAATAGTTCAGAGCTGTAGAAGCACATTTTTGATAGAGAGTTCGGTTCTCATTACTCTTGTATTTATTATGGAACGTAAAGGATGTTTGTTCTGTCATCAGTGTTTGTTCATAGCTTCCACTTAATCTTCAAGGTTAATTAACCCAAAAGGCATGTCTAAAAAATTAGTGTTGATGTGTGTCCAAAAACTGGGTTTAACTGAATGGGAGACATTGTTCCATAGAACTGTTGTGATGTAATTTGTTTTCTGTGTATTACATAGCAGTAAAAAAGAATCCTCAAGATGGAGAAGATAATTTAAGACCTATTCAGGGTCTCATTTTCCTTCATGGCAGGGCAGTGTGTACCATGTTGCTTGCCCTTAATCAGAGCTGCCAGTTTGAGCTAAATGGTAATTTGTAGGGAGTGGTTAAACTGAAATATATTTTTTCATTTCTTTGCCTAGTCTCTTCATGCAAAATACCAAGGTTACTCCTTTTTAGGCTTTTTGTGGAACTCACTCTTTTCTGCTCAGTTTGGTCAATCCTGAGTTTCTCGTTGCCCTTAGTCTTCTATCTTCACTCTCTCAAACTGGTTGCTGTACAGGGTACTTGTATAAAGTGAACATTGTGATCTGCAGCCCAGCTGCTGTGCCAGGCCCTGAAATGACAACAGTTTCCTGTCCAAGAAACTGACAAGATTAAAAGATGCTTGCACACTGCAGTGTGAATTTACTCTGATTTACTTGATCAGTAGGATGCCTTGAGTGGTTCAAAAATCTGTCACAACATAATTCATAGTATCAGACATGTGTGATGTTCTACTGCCTTTCCATTCCCTATGTGCTCCATCTGACACTTCTTTTTGTTCTTTTTCCCATTCATGCAGTCACCTAATGCTGGAGACAAGGATGACCAAACATTGACGGTAGGCAGCAATTATGCATCTGAGCATTTGTTTCTCAGGGGGGTGGTGAGGCAAGCTTTACCTTACTTTGACGTGCATCAATGTTTTTTTAAATTGTTGGGATTTCTTTCTTCTCCTATGCTGCTATAGAATTTAAATAATGTATTTCCAAACATAAAGCAGTGAATTAATCTTCTTTATTGGTTTCTATAATTTATCATTTTGTATGTGTATGACACCAAAGATTAATCCGTGTATTATTGCCAAATATTGTTTTCTTCAGAGGTTTTTTTTCCCCTCTAATTGTATTTCAGAGTTGTTCTAGTCAGTAGTCTGTTGGCTCTCACTATCCTTTTTATTGAAACGAACAGCCACAAAACAGTCTTACTCTATGAGGTAAATGCAGTGCATCGATTATTGTACTAGACAATTGCATGGGGAACAGAATCTGAGAGTATGTTTTATATTTCATTACAAGCATGCAAAAGAGACTTGTACATTAGTTTCATTGCTGTAGATGTCTGCACTGCCTCACCACACTTTCAATCTCTTTTTGCCATGAGACTTCAGTGGATTGAGCCAAAGTGAGGAGCGTGTTTCTGATTGAGTGCCATTAAAAAAGAGTACTGTCTGCCCTTACTCTCCATAGTTTTGATCATACATGCATATTTGCAGTGTACCAAAGTAATAAAAATTAGAACTGACTTCAGTGATTCAAACAAAAGGTTCTGCAAAGAAACACATTATTAGTTCTTCCTGATGCAAGTATGAGGTTTTCATTTTCTTGGCACTTTATGAGTTTTCACAAAGACAGACGCTTTTTGCCCTGTTTTTTTCCTGAGTCCGTGTGAGACTAATGGCTGTTCTGACAATCCATCCCCTCCAGAGAAATTGCCTATATTTATGACAGTGGGTGATAAAGCCTGTGGCTTAACGTAATCTGCTATAGGCTATAGTTCAAAATGTTTCACTGTGCAGTGAGGTGTGAGATTAATTCGTAATGTTTCAGACGTCTTTCCACACAAAAAACAAAACCCCCTAAATTCTTCACAATATTTTTTACCCTAGACCAAGCCACGTCTCCAGCGAGGAGGAAGCTCTGCATCTCTTCACAACAGCCTAATGAGGAACAGCATCTTCCAGCTCATGATTCACACTCTTGACCCACTTGCTGAAGGTATGCCTATTAATTTTTATTGTTTTTGCTTTCCTGATGCAAAAGCAAACAAATGCTTTATTTTTCCTTTCTCACCATGAAACTATTTTTTGCATTTCTCTTGCTTTCATCAATCTTTTCTGAATGTGTCTGGATTTTCTGAGAGTTCTGCACTTTTATGGTGTGATATACGTACTCCCACCAACACTTTCAACTTAGGAAACATATTCATTGCAGTGAAACTAAAACTGATCATTTGGTTGATGCATAACTACTGATTCTCTTCTCTTCTGGCTTCAGCAGCAATGTAAAAGTTACACAAACTGTACAGTCCTGTACTTTCATAAAGATTTTCTTTTGTTTTCCTCCCTGATTTTGACCTTATTTTTAAAAAAAGTCAAAATGATGGATAATTTGTCATGTGCACTGTAGAAAAGAATGAGATTCTGTTGATTTGACTTCAGGTTGTTTAATGCTGACATTAATAAAAATGCAGCCAACATACCTCTATGTTACATGTAAATGGTTTACTTGCTTTATCCAAGCGTGGTGGGATTTATTATTTCTTTGACAAATTATCAAGAAGACCACTGCTTTGGTTGGAGAAGCTGGCAGGAAAACCATATGGGCTTTGTAATTGTGGGATGGTTTGACTCTCGGATTCTCATAGAAGAACCAAAAAACTTCAAGGCCATGTGTTATTTGATGTCTGTGTGTCTGTGGGACTTCTCTTGCTGCAGTAATAGATGTCTTGAGAAATAGCACTTGTGAAGGAATAGGGAAGGACTAAAGAGACCTAAAACATTACTGACAGACCTTTCAAACTTCAGTGACAAAAACTGTATAGCACTTCACTCGAGCATACATGACAGATTGAAGACTAGACTACAAGAAAGCTAGAATTGTTGACTGGAGCACAATTTGAACCTAATGTAAATTGAGAATAAGATCATCTCTCAGGTATTTTTCCATTGCTCAAGCTTATTTCACTTGTTTCCCATACATAGCTTGTTCAGTGTTCAGAGCTGTCTACTTTTCTGCTGTAGTAAGCTTGCACTGTGTAGTGTGATCCAGAGGTTTTCCCCTTCACAACAGTGAAGGACAAAAGGAGTTTGAAATCTGAAATTCATCTTGGGAGAGACAAAAGTGCTACATTTCTGAAAATTAGGTATTACTTATAATTAAGTTTGTCAGGTAACTCAATCCTGGTTTTCATTATGTCAGTAAAATGATGGAGATCACTGTGGATTGATACAGGTGTTTACAATGCATAAATCTTACTTAAATTAGTCCAGTAACATTTTCTTCAGGGTTTCCTCACACATAATACTTCACTGTTCG
The DNA here is from genome assembly GCF_001522545.3 of Parus major. Taxonomy (NCBI): domain Eukaryota; kingdom Metazoa; phylum Chordata; class Aves; order Passeriformes; family Paridae; genus Parus; species Parus major. The sequence goes on along the minus strand of NC_031799.1, from coordinate 32,878,021 downwards.
CAGATTTTTTTCTTTCCAAAGTCTCATATTTGTCCTGGAAGTAATACTCTTTAAAAAGAATGGGAATAGAAATATGTTGTGGCTTTCAAGTAAGTACAAGGCTGTAGCCATTTCATTATCTGGACATTTCATTAAAACTAACACACTGAGTTAAATTTACAAAGGAGGGAAAAGAATCTACCTACATTTACAATAATTACTGTATTTTAATGCAAAACTTTCATGAAGAAGTGGCCAAAAAACTGGCATTTGCAGATATTTAAGTTGGTGTATATAAAGAAGACAGCATTTCAAGCTTTTGCTGACTACAGAATTCAAGTTTTAGTTCATGAGAGCATGAAAGTGCAATTCATTCAATAATTTGTTTTTGGACATGGAACTCTGGTTTTAGCTTTTTATAAACAGACTTACAACTGCAGGAAAAATCTGAGAAAAATGCATCCATGTTTCTGTGGCACATTATTAACCTTTTCTGAGGCACCACCTCATTTGTAGAGTCTTGGGTTTCAAGATCTTTTTGCACTGTAGGCAGTTTGGAGGGCAAACATGAGCAGTATTGGATGTCTCCACTGAACACACTCATGTTGTTTTCTGAGATTTTAAGCTTTTAAGTGTCCATATTAATTATTCTGTATTCAGCTTACTCTGCAAACTTCTGTGAAACAAATGGTTTCTTCATTTGATATAAATACTGTGTCTGGTCGAGCAAGGTAATACTAGTTAATAAATTTGGATGTCATTGTATTTTAATCTTACATTCACTTAAAAAGTATGTGTTAAAATGGATGTGGGTACCTATCTTATACAGTATTAATTATCTACTTGGATCTGTATGAATTTTATCTACAAGATTCTCCCCATGTTTTCATGTTTTAATCTGTGTATAATGACCTTGGAGAATGAAATTTGTGCATCATCTTTGTTTTTAGAGTCTTTTGCCAGCTGATTTTTTAAGCTGATAGCATTTAATTATTACAAATTGAAAGAAATAGTATTTATTAAAAGTGTCTGAGAAATGCAGTCCTTTGCTGTATCAACCTATTGTTTGGGGAGATGTAGAAATGTAAAGGATTATCTGATGCCTTCTCTGGCCCGTGTTGCTCTCTCCAATTTACATATCCTTTCCTCTACCAAAAAAACTCAACATTTTTGAGTTTTGTGTCAGTAAAGAAAATTAGCTCTCCTGCACTCCTGTAATGAATGACGATGGACCTGCTGCATGATCTGTGAGGCTAAAGGGCTTTTTCCAAAACATTTGATGCAAGTATGGGTCAGACTCAAAGGAATAGCAGAAAGTTGTAATAAAAATTTTTCAGTCTTACTTTAGTCAGCTTAAATTTCTTAAGTATTTCTGCCAGATGATGACTTAGATCAATAGGTCAAAAAATTGCATCATTTGCTGAATTTTTTTGATTTGCAGAAAAAGAACAGTTTATGAAAGCATTAAAAAGTGCTGGTCTCACAGAAAAAGAGTTTGAAGGGTGTCTATCAAAGTTAGTTAAGACACACACGGGGACTCTGGAACCCCCTGCACTTGGGTGTACTCCTGACGTCGTCATCCTCCTCCGTGTAGCATTTCCTTTTTCCCCGTTTCTCAGCATTTACTTCTTTGCCTTCCTCATACTGGAAGATGAGGAAGATGATGACATATACATCTCACCCACCTCCACCCACCTTCTTTCAGTCTTCTCCCATAAGATGTCTTCTTCAGGCCCCACTGTCTTTCTGGACTGCTGGGTCCTTTAGTCAGTTCACTTCCCGATCAGGCACCAGCAGCACTGCAGCTGTCACAGCCAAGTGAACTGTGTTTTCAGTGGCTGGGAAAGCATGGGTTAAGTCTGGGAGCTCTGTTCTTGGTTCTTGAGGGCTTCTAGATCAAATATTGCCTTTAGAAGCTACATTTCTAATTTTCTGCTGAGAGATCCAGCTTTTCTTTCTCTTTAAGTCACTTTAATATCACTGTTACATTCCCTTGAATAATTGCAGGGGAAATGGGGGCATCAGAAGGGAAATGGGAGCATCAGAAGGGAAATGGGGGCATCAGAAGGGAAATGTGGGCATCAGAAGGGAAATGTGGGTATCAGAAGACACACTGCTCTGTCATTTAGAGTTGTGCAGATTTTGCAAGCGTGACAGAGAAGTCCCATCTGCATCTTCTTGGTAGCAAAAGCAATATAGAGTGTATAAACAGGCCATGTGACTATAAAAGATCAGCTTGACCTACACACCATTATTATTGCATTAACATTCAGTGTATTTATAGAAAACCAGCTCATCAAATTTACTTCTGAATAATTCATTTGTCAAGTCAGAACCAACTTCTGCTGCAATTGAAAGCATCTTAAAAATGCACTTGATTGCAAGTAGGATAACATGAAATGAGAGAGTAGGATTTACTTTCCACAAAATGTGGATAAACAGAGCAGGCCCAATATACTATTACACACTTGTGAACCTGCCCTTCCTTTTCCCTTTTCACATAAATGTGGTTTTGGTTGGCTTTTGTCTGTCTTTTGAAAGCCAACTTGTGAGCTCTCCAGAATCAGTAGGCTTGCAAGGTGTTCAGCCCACCCCTGACAGATGAATGATATCTGAGATCATTGGGAGCTGCTGGATATTTGGCTCTTTGTATTCAGGCAGGTGTGCAGTCATGCTGTGGATTTAACAGTCTAGACAAGGAAGGCTTCTCCCCTTCAATATCTTGGTCGCAGCATAAAGCTTCTAAGAAGATAAGAGTTCAGCCACTCTAACAGGTGAATGTGTAGGTTGCTTGTTAGTGGGACATGAACTTTACATTACAGTTGCGGCATCATCATTCATTAAAAATACAAATATCTATATGACATTAGGTTTTTGTTTGCATTTATTTTATTACAGAAATAATGACCTTGATAGAGATCATTTCCTGAGGATTAAGATTAATGACTGCCTGTGTTTCAGGTTATCATCAACTCTCAGCCAGTCATTAATCCCCAGGAAATCCTATGCCATATTTGCTTCTGCTTAAGTGCTAGTCTGGCAATCCAGCTGGTCTGTTCATAACAACCTTACCCATATGAATAAGGATGGCATCATCTGACCCGCTGTGTTGGTCAGACCCCAATCCAAAATCCAAGCAACCCGCAGATAAATCATGACAATCACTGATCATTTGTAGCTGTTTTCTCCCGAGTCCTGTACCTCAGATACCTTTGTCCTAGTTTTGAAAGGGATATTGCTAGGTTATGAAAGCCTAGGTTCTACAAAGATCTCTTTACATTTTTTAATAGACAATGGCTGTTGTTGCGCAGTGGGAGCAAGGCAAGAATAAGATGGTAAGTATTTTTTATGAAAGTGTGCCACAAGTAGTAATCCTGTCTTCTTCCTATAAGTTGTTTATAGGGTTTCTTTAAAAAAGATACCTTCAGGAGTGTGGAGAGAGAATTTTCTCTCTGGAGGCTTCTACAGCAGCCCTGTTGAAAAGGAAAATACCAGCACTGGGGTGAGGATTTAGAGCAGCAGTGCTACATTGTTTTTCTTGCACAGCTTTATCAAGACACAGGAAGAATGAGATCTTTTCATTATCATAGCACCCCTTTTCTGCCTGCTGATAAGGTGCCACAGGCCAGCAAAACATCTCCCACAAGTGAGGATTTAGCTAGTTGCTGACTTTCTTGCTCCTGTGTGACAAGGCTATAACTCATATGCAAATGCCATCCTCTGCATGAAAATGAGTGTGATATAAATCTCTGTCATGCCTTAGTCCCCTGTGAGAAGTAGGTATCTTTGGCAATTTTCTCCTATTCCCATCTCGAGTCCTATTTCCAAAATGGAAAACTACAGGATGTAATTCTGCAGAAAATGAATCGTTTGTCTTATATGCTGTACTTTTTTTTGAAGATATAAATATGGTGCATGTTATTGGTGAGAGAAGTAACCTTCTGTTACATAAAGCTGAGCTTACAATTCTGTCACTTCACTGAACATGGAAAAATACAGTACTGTCACTATTCTGACAAAAAAAAACAACCAGAAAACCTGCATTCATACTTCTCAGGAAAATAAAAAGGAATCCTCAGAGTTTTTGACATAGTAGTGAATGATTTATAATTGCTTGACAGATTCTGTTGTGTTCCTACATACTGGTCTTAAGAATTTTCCAACTTTTCCATTCACTGCAAACTGTTCTGCTTCATTTGCTGCTGCTACTTCAATACTTTTCTTACATGTCAGCGGTACTGTTAGCTCACCCCAAAGACAGGCTGGGTAACCCTTGCCTGCAGTTACTCAGCAGCCTCCCATCTTTTGCCTCATTTTGCAAAAATCTTAGGTTCTTACTCTTCCCATGACATAGGTGAGCTGCACCATCATGTCTGTGCTCACTGCCATTGGTGCCATTGGAAACTTTGTTTGCTTGAAGCTGTTCATTTGCAATATCCTCAGAGAAGTAAGGCAGGCAGCTCAGCTTACGCATGGGTAATGCTCAGCTCCTGCATGGCTGAAGTGATCTGAGCACTTCCGCTTTCTTCATCTCCAGAACGTGGGTTTCAGAAGTCGTTTTTCAATATTAACCATTCTTTGATTCTGTGATGCTGCAGGACTTCAGTGCACTTTACAGAATCACAGAATCAGAGCATCACAGAGTCACAGAAAGAATTAGGTTCAAAAAGACCTTTGAGATCATAGACCAATGACCTAAAACCTCCTCATTAACTAAACCATGGCACTGAGTGCCATGTCCAGTCTGTTTTTCAAATACCTCCACAGACAGTAACTCTACTACCTCTCTAGGCAGATAATTGCAGTGCCCAGTCACTCTTTCAATGAAGACATTTTTCCTGATGTCTAACCTAAACTTCTCCTGGCACAGTTTAAGACTGTGTCTTCTTGTTCTGTCCGTTGTTCCTGGGAGAAGAGACTGACCCCACCTGACTACAGCCACCTTTCAGAGAGCTGTAGAGAGTGATAAGGTCTCCTCTGAGTCTCCTTTTCTCCAGGCTAAACAACCCCAGCTCCCTCAGCCATTCCTCACAGGGTTTGTGTTCCCAGCCCCTCACCAGCCTCGTTGCCTCTTCTGGACGCACTCAAGCGTCTCAACATCCTGCCCAAACTGAGGGGCCAGAACTGGACACAGCACTCCAGGTGTGGCTATGCCAGAGAAGAAATATATCTTCAGAACTATATAAACACAAAAGTGTTTTATTTAACGTGAAGAAATATGCAAGTCTAGACAAAACTAATAAAAGTAGTTTCATATGTTATTAACTATCTCTACTTTAAATCATTCATCATTCTTGAGCATCCTTTAGGCACGCCTATAGGCCTGCAAAGAAGCTGAGCATTCTTCTTCTTCTTGCGCTCTTGTTCTTACCCAGCTTGTCCTTGGTTCCTCTTCTGTTCTGTCAAGGAAAAACAGTACTCTCAGCACAGTGCTCAGACCATTTTGGCTCTCCTCTCAGCTGCAGACTGAAATGTTTGCAAGGGACTTCTGCCAGAGAAGATGGGGGCTTCCTGCCAGGCTCACAAACACATTAGTAGCTGTTAATTATTACACTGTCTTCTCTTTAACTCCTTCCCGTGGTAATTCAGTCTGACATGATGGTGGTAAACCAGTGAAAAAGACAATTGGACTGACCTTCAAAGTGTAGTGTCGTGTCAGGCAGATACTCATACTCTTTTTATGCATCTACCTTTCATAAAATTGATGTGGTTTTTCTCATGTAGGTTGGAAGTGACTTCTTGCATTACAGAATCCAGCTAGTCCAATCCCCTGCTCAAGCAGGATCAACTCCAGCAGGTTGAATATGACAGCTTCCAGACGTATTTTGAAGGTGTTCACAAATAGAGACTCCACAGTCTTTCTGGGAGACCCATTTCAGTGTTTACCCATCATCCCAATATGCATCTGGATGGAATTTTCTGGTTTTTAGTTTGTCTCTACTGACTCTTCCCCTGTCAGTGGGCACTTCTGAGGGAAGAGTTGTTCCCTTTTGTTCCTTCTGTCCCATCATGTGCTTATATATGGGGATAAGATCTCCCTGAACCTTCGTTCCTCAAGGCTGGATAGTCCTAGCTCTCTCAACCTCTCCTCATATGAGAGGTGCTACAGTCCCCTCATGATGTTTCTGACCCAATGCTGGACTTGCTCTGGTATGTTTACAACTGCCATGTACTGATGAGCCCGGGACTAGTCCCAGCACCCACATATGACTCATGAAGGTGGAAGGAAAGTGTCACCTCCTTGAGCTGCTGGCAGTGCTCTCCTTGTGGAGCACCCTAAGGGTGCTGTTGATCACCTTTGCTGCAGTGGCACTTTCCTAGCTTTCAGTGGCATGACCCTTCACACAGTCATTAGCAAGAAAAAAGCTTTTTCCTGGGGGAGTTTTCAAACAGCTAAATGAGATAAGTGAAGCAATGAGGCACATCATTCTCCAGCAAGGTCTTCTTTCACCTTTCACTATGTTTCAATTCAAGTAGAGACCACCAAAAATGTGTTCCTAATTTAGATACCTGAGATTCCATGATAATGTTGACGACTATTTTAAAAGTATCTCCAATATCAAACCCCCTACACTACCACAGTCAGCAACATCATACATAGAGTAGAAATGCATTTGGGTTATATGCAGCTAAGGGCACATCTATTTAAATAGTCAGAGACAGTAGTTTAGATAGCCTAGTTAATACCTGTCAGAAAGAGAGAGAGAGAAGTTATATAGGTGTTTCCTCCAGTATTAAGAGGACTTCAAAACCAAGAATGGATTTCAGTTGTATTTACAAACTTCCACGTAACATACAGAAATAGATGTCACTGTAAGAGCTGTGAAACCTGAGCTGTCGATAAAAATGTGTGATTCTGGCATAAAGAAAAATCATATCTCGGGCTAGTGAAGAGAATTTTATTATGAGGTTTTTGTTCAGCTGATTTTTTTATAGGTCAATCATAAATATATAGTAACAATCAAAGAAGTAGACATTCAAAGCGAATTATTTTACTGAGTGGGTCTATTAAATCTACAAAAAGGAACCATTGCATTTTTGTCATACTTTGCGGATATAGGTCTACACTTGCATGACTATAGGGTGGGTGGGCTTGCAAATTTTATCCTACCCACATATATTAAAAATTTACTGTGTTTTTGTTGAACATAACTCATGGGCAATGAAGGCCTTGCAGATTTCTCTCAGAAGGGGCAGTTCAGTGTGAAAATTCAGCTCTTTTTTATAATGCTCTCCAACTCTGTAGCAAGATGTGTCAGATCTGCTTCAGAGGTTCCCAAAAATCAGAGGGAAGGCACAACTCATTGTTGTACTAGTTTCACTGAGAGAATTTCTAGTTATATAACTAGAAGCATAGATCTCCCTTTAAAATCAGTGTTGATCTTTGTAGGTGGAAAAATTTAAATTATGAAAGTTTTCTGAAACTTTTTTCATTTAGTTTTGAATCCAAAATATAATCCATGTGTTTGTTTTGTTGTCAATTTTCACAACAATTTATTTCTGCATGCCCTGATTAGTTGTTTCAACTGTCATCTACTTAAGTTGTACACTGCAGGCAGAATTCTTGTTTCTCTTCTCCATAATATTTTCCAGTGATGCCCTGTTCTTCAGACAGTGTATTCCTCTTGGGGTTTCCTACAGAGAATGTGAGGAAGACATAAATATTTAAATACAAACATGATCCCAGCACAGGGTACAGCTGTCCTGACTATGTATTTCCATGCTTAATGACTTTAGCTTCATTTTAAGTTTCTTCCAAAGCCAGTATTTCTTTGTTAAAAATATGAACAACAAAGATCATAAATAATGCATAAACCTGTGGAGGTCAGGGAATAGTAGTGTCTGTGAGGGGCTTTTCATTGAAGCTGAAAGTGGGAGATTCCCTTTAGTACAGTTTGCACATGACAGATGACTTCATCCACAGGTTGGTTGGATTTTATGACTGGCTAGTGAAAGGAAGACATGCTGTCCTGTTATTCTCCTTGGATATGCTGGAAAGCAAAAAAGATGAAATTTTTTCAGTTGGAGTTGTAGGTTTCCAGACCCTACAGTGCCTGGCCTAACAGACACTCAAGGAAATCCTCATCCCACTAGAATCAGTTGTTGAACTCCCAATATCATCAGCATAATGAGGTTTTCACTTCTACACCTTGGAATTCCTATTTTCATGAATATTTGAAAATTGTTTGAAGATAAATACTATCTTTAAAATCAGCAGGAATTATGTTTGATCCAGGCCAAGTAAACTCTGTTGTATTAGTTGTCTCTTGGTTTTACTACATTATAGAGAATGTTTGGCACTTGTCTTCAAGATTAGATGACAGATTGAACAAAGGTATCTTATGAGGGAAGAAGAAACAAAGCTCTCATGAACAAGAAATTTCATGCTTTAATTTAAGAAAAATAAAATCACCTAAAAATATCAAAATCTGGGCACGACATGCAGTAGTAATTTAATTTGCTTTCTGCTCCATTGCATATGTCATTGACTATCCCCTTAAAAATATTTGCTCTTCAGACCATAGCAATTAAAACCCTGACAAATTTCCTTTTGTCACCACGAGAATATTTGTTATATGGCATGGAATGAAAACAGTGGATTTTTCACTCTTCATTTTAAATGTTGCTCTAAGAAAAAAGTAATGGGTAGATCTAGATTTTGGATGCTGTCACTATCTTAAGCTGCCCAGAACTCTACTGATATGATTGTAAAAAATTTAGTTATATTTCTATTCACACTCTAACTTGATAAAATTGCAATAAACCAATTATATAAAAGCAGACAACTCTAATGAAATTATTTTCAGGGAAAAAACACCTTAAAAAAAAATAAAAAAACAAACGGGGAAAGGACACATGAGGAGAGACAACAGGAATAGATGGCTTGCAATTTAAAGACAAGATGAAAGGTGATCACATGTGTTTTTAGAGCTCAGATATGCAAAGTACTGAATTATTTATTTACTCCCAATTTACTGCCCAATAGCCAAATACCTGAAAGGCTTCATTTATGTTATTTTCTGTATTTGTTTAGGATTACTAAGCATTACTAATTTAGCATTAAAGCATAACTGGTAGTAGTATAAGCAAAAAAAGGTGCAATTCTGAAATTCAATGCAATTTTAAACTGTATTACTTATATCCAAAAGGGACCTTTTTGTATTTTTGACAGAAGCAGCTCAGTGGCAAGGCCTCCATTTTTGAAGGACTAGCAGCTGGAAGGTCCACAAGTGAAAATACAGGGTACAGCATCTGATTATCCAGATGTAGTAGGAGAATAAGTATTTTACTTTTTAAAAGAATATTGGTTTTCTCCCTTCTGCATTCTGCAATGATACTACATACAAACTCCTGCAGCAGTCCCTGTCTATCCCAGATGGAGTATAGCTACTCAGTAAGAAAGCAAAGAGGTTTATGAACTTTGTCAGTGCTAGGAATCAGAATGAGATTCACCAGAAAAAAAAAAAAAAATCTAAAGTTTCTTTCTTTTTTAAAATTAACAACTCCTGTTAGCCTTCAGTTGGTGGGTTCTTTTGTGTTTTTCCTCTAATAGTGTAAGTACAAAGGCATTTTCTTTTGTTAAAGATCTCTTAGAGGTTAGGACTGTAATTTTAAACCTGCAATGTTAATCTTCACTAGATCTTTCACAAGTTCTTAGCATCAAGAGATCTTTGTTCCTAATCTAACACCAATGCTGAAATCAAATCAAACTTTGATTTCCAGTTTATTTTGGATAGTTACTACAACTTATACAGAAAAGTTCTTCAAGTGGCCCACTTTTTCTGTTTATGGATGAGATCTAATTAAATTTTCTCTAAACCATGATGTCCAGAAGAAAAAACAGTAAAGACATCCTTGTGCTCCTTGATGTTGTTACATGAATTCCTCTAATTCCTTTGGCCTATTTTTTGTCCTTCTTTTTAAAAAATGCAAATAAAAAAGGACATCTTGTTCAGCATGATGACAATGATAAGTGCAAATCAGAGGTCATATTAAAAAGATGTGAAGGCAAAGAATGGGTTTCCAATATAATGTCTTGATAACCAGGAATTTGCTGACTTTTAGAATTATGTGTATAACCTTCATACAGAAATTCTCTTCCATCTCCAGCACTCAGTTTACTTATAAAGTAAACTTTGTAAGTTTAGAATTTTTCATAATTATTTACTTACTTCTAAGTTAAAGTTCTTTGCTGCATGCATATTCTTAATTTAATTACCAGTTGGAAGCCCTTATTTTCTAATTTCACTTCTTGTCTGTGTCTTAGGTATTCAACCTTTTGGTAGTTTGAATTTATGAGTATGAGAACTAGAGAAAAATATGTGTTCTCCATCTGTTTGTTCCAGAATGCCTCAAAATTTCTTTTAAGATAAGCTCCCACTGATGCAGATAGAGGATTAAGCCTTGACACCTTCATGACTGTAGAAGTTAAACAAAAGCTGTGTCTAGGAAATGCAACGGTGGAATTGTAGTAAAAAATTATGGGATTGCTGTCAGTAATTTCCCATTACCAGTTTTGTTTCAAATAATAGACATAGGAACTTTGAAGCTTTTAATTACCTTGGAGGAGTGTGATATGAATTCTCATATAATATATATGATATATAACAAATATATTTTTTTCATGCAAAGTGAAAGTCTTATGCTTGTTGAAGAAATCCACAATGAGTTTCTTTCATTTGAGAGTCTGACTTTGCATTTTTGAAGGTATACATACCTTTAGTAATGCAGGTTGCTGTCTCTAAAATGGCTGTGTGGCTTATGAGTAGTTGGAGAAACTCTGAGACAGGCTCATTTCTGACCTTACTAGGGTCAGCTGCAGTCTGTATCTGAGATCTTAGTCACAGTGAAGAGAATTACAGGTTCTGCTTTTCTTCTATGGCAGCCTGAGGCTATATACTTAAGAGACAGAAATGAGTATTTCATCACAGACAGTGTGTCCTATACTTAGTGAGTGTAAAATAGAGTGAGTTATTAGCTGTCTTAAGTAATAGAATCATAGAATAGTTTGGTTGCAAACCAGATCATCTACTACAATCTCCCTGCAATGAGCAGGGACATGTTCAACTAGATCAGGTCAATCAGAGCTCTGTCCATCCCGACTTTGAGTATGTCCAAGCATGGGACATTTACCACATCTCTCTGAGCAACCTGGGCCTTTGTTTCAACATCTTCCATATGAAAAATGTCTTCCTTACGTATAACTAATGTAGTTTCTTTCTACCACAGTAACTCCTACTAAAAAAGTTCATCCCCATCTTTTTTGCAGTTCCCTTTTAAGTGACTGCTCTTTGGTCTCAGGAGCCTTTTCTTCTTTAGGCTGAATAACCCAAATGTCCTGTTTTCATAGGAGAGGGGCTCCAATCCTCTAGTCATCTTGGTAGCCCTTCTCTGGACTCTCTCCAGCAGTTCCATGTCCTTCCTGTGCTGGCACCCCAGAGCTGATGCAGCCCTGCAGGTGGGGTCTCAGCAGAGCAGAGCAGAGGGGCAGAATCCCCTCCCTGGCCCTGCTGCCCACACTGCTCTGGATGCAGCCCAGGACACGTTTGGCTTTCTGGGCTGTGAGTGCCCATGGCTGGGTCATGACAAGCCTCCCATCCACCAGCACCCCCAAGTCCTTCTCCCCAGGGCTACTCCTCATCTGTCCATCCCATAGCCTTTTCTGGAACCTGGGATTGCCCCAACCCAGGTGCCATGCACTTGGTCTTGTTAAACCTCAAGAAATTCCCAGTCCCACTTGTCCAGGTCCCTCTGAAAGACATCCTGCCCTTTGGATGTGGCAACTGCATCACCTAGCTTGATGTTGTCTTCAGACTTTCTGGGGATGCACTTGATCTCCCCTGTCAATGTAGCTGATGAAGAAATTAAATAAGACTGATCTCAGAGGGACACCACTTGTTGCCAGCATCCATCAGGACTGAGAGCAGTTCACCACTACCCCCTGGATGCAACCCTCCAGTCAATTTATTTTCACTAAACAGATTCATCTCTCTCCAATTCAGTGAGAGGGAGCATGAGGAGATCATACAGAAGTCCAGAAAACTAACATTATTCTTTGTCCATTGATGTAGTCACTCGTAATAGGTCACTAGGTTGGTCAGGCAGGACTTTTCTGTTAGTCAAGCCATGCTGGATGTCTTGAATGTAATTTGAAATCACAAAGAACATAGCCCCATTAACCAACAATATTTTTTTGTTTGCTTTGATGAGGTGTGACACCTACAAACACAGTAGAGAACAGTAAGTAGGTAGTTAGACAAAGTTGCTGTAATTCTTCAGGAATGTCAGACAGGGTTATCAGGAACCTTCTGTTCTTTTCTAGTGTAAAAATATGCAGAAGGGAACAAATTAAGTCAGTGACTCTGTTGGGGATCAGCTGTTAAGCTGCATCTCTGCATCCTCTTTGTTTCATGTGACCAGCAGGGATGTAGGTACTGGCTGTCATCCAGTCTATCTACTATGACCTCACCATGGGAATTGCATAGCATGTTCACAAAAATGGAATTGTCAAATTTTAGTTGTATTGAATTTGGGGATAATTTTTGAAGTACCCTTTTCAATTCCATTTCAAACAAGTTTACTTCTAAAGCTATGAAATTTTTACAAAATTACTTTTTTTTTTTTTCCTGAAAAGTACTTAGTTTTCTGTTTACTTAAAGTCGTATTAAACAGAATGTATCATGGTATGGTATAACAGGAGAACTCAAAAACAAAGAGCAGATTTAGTCCAAATTTTACAGCAGAAGTACCATATATTGGAGACAGACTGTATAGAGGCAGATCTGTCATGGTGCCAAGAAAGCATGACCTAAGTAATCTTAAAACCCTTAAATATAATTCATGTGAGTATATGCAGCTGTTTTCTGGGATCACTGTAGTGCACTGCAGTCAGTGAGCTGTTGATTGTATAAAGTGTTCTACTCTGAGTACAGGACTATAAGATTTGAAGAACATAATCTCACCAGCAAGATTAGAGTTTTCCTGGAAATTTACTAACTGCAGGAATTAACCTAGTTTAATCCTTGCTCTGTTGAATTGCTGAAGTGCCCAGAACATGATTATCATCAGCATCATGCACTGTCATGCATCACCTTGTTTCTCTTCTTTTTTGGTCTCTGTAAGGTCAGATCAACCCTTTTTTTTCCTCCCTGTTTGTCTTTTATCCCTCGCTTCAGATGGGAAGCAAACAGATTTAAATGGGATTGCCAGTGTGTGAATGTCCTGCCTTGCTGCCACCCTGTTATTTTTGTTTGAAATTTAGAATTCACAGTTGTTGTTGGTTTCCTCTGAAATCTCTTCTGCTTCATCTACTGAGTCAGAAATCTCATGCTATTCTGTTAATTCTCAACCTTGTAGCTTGCATGGTGCAATGTTCTTCTCAACTTCATTCATGCAGTCCTCCTCTGACGAAGTTTTGTTCTCCATGTGCCTTCATTTCTTTATTTACTCTTACACTCCTTTTGTCAGACTCTTTCTGGCATATGTGTTCCAGTTCTGTCCTCAATCTCCAGTGAATGCCTCAGCCCAGGTTCTAGCAAAGCAGGCCACAGACACATGAAGGCAAAGATCAGTGAGAATAAGTATAAGCAAAAGTAACCATAGAATAACCATATATAACCATAGAATCAGCGAATACTGAGCCCTAATTAAATAGGGCAAGTAGTTCCAAATGCTGTATAGGGGAAGTCTATATGATGGGAAATATGTATTGGCATTATAGGGAGGTCTTTCCAGGTAAGGAAATTAATCTTTAGGACTAAAATTAGGATGGTAGGACAGTAGCTTCTAACATGTATTAGCAGCTACAAAAATTTTGTTGCAAGTCTAAGAACATTTTTAGAAAAGACTGTATGCATTCTTTATTGCTGTAAGACAATATATTCAATTCTGACTTTAAATTACATTTTTCTTTGCTTTAAGAGAGACCTAATGTCCTATTCTGTTTGGCTTACTTATGGACAAGTAAGACACTGCATTGCACTAGCAAGAATATATGAGTACTTGCAAGTTTCTTTACAATATACCCATGAAAAATCATTACAATCCAATCATACTTACTAGATATACAACAGTTATAATATCCTGTGTGTTTTAGTTGCCTGGCATAGGGCATTCTCTCTCTCTCTCTATGTGCAAATGATGTGAGATCCCTTTTTTTTTTATTTTTAGATGTACGTCTTAAAGTGTCAGAGTTTATATCATCACAGTACTTTACAGTTAAAAACTAATAGCCAGGCCTCTACTGAAATTCACCTTTGTGAAAAATTTTTGAAAAATCATTATGCATCATCAAAAACCAAAATAATTGGATATCACATTTGCATTTAATTGCTTGAGACATTTCATAAATATGAAAAGAAAATATTTGCAAAGAAAAAAACATCCTCAAATTGTTAAGTATCCATTTTTTAATGGTTACATTCTCTCACAGTTGGATGCTCAGAAGCTCTTTTGCTAAACTTTCCATAAAAATGATGAGTGGTCATCCACAAATTCTTCAGCCGGATCCTTTACAAATTTCTTGTTGAGCTTAATTTCCCATTGTCCCATTTCATAGGTTCATATTAATCATTGTGTTGATACATATAATAACATATATGCCAAATGAAAAAAAAAAGCACTTCAAGAAAAGGAGTGTAAAGCCAAAAAGTAAAAAGTAAAAAAGAAGTAAAAAGGTAATTTCATGCAAGATTGTATCACACAGAAATAAATAGTAGTAGCCCTACAGACCTGGAGACCTCTGCATTCCATTCTTTTTTTCTGCCCTGATAGAATATAGTAATGCAATATATTCAGATAGATTTAATGATTTAATTAATTTAGGTCTCATATCTGATGAAGCAAGTAACTTTTTTTTGATTTCACAAGTGACAAGAAAGTGGTTAAATTAAGTTGCCCCTCTAAAGCCAGTCAAAATCAGCACTGGTATCAAAACAGTGTTCAGGAGAAAGCATTATGTTGTTCCTAAAATTATGTGGTTTGAGACTTTCTTGTTTAATTTGGATACAGAAGTATTTGAATATCTGACCTGGGGAATGATAAAAGAGCTTAGCTTGCAAAATTACCACTGTTTAGGTACTCTCAAGGTTTATTATCTTTTCCCAAATGTAAAGGCACCAAATTGTCAAGAAACCTGAAAAGGCTAAATTTTAGATTTCAGTGCTTCTCCTACATCTCCCTTTAGCAAGTTTAACACTTTAGCTAAAGTCAATGACTTGTGAAATTTTGGAGGGGGAAAGCAGTGCCATTTCTGTAATCTGTGTTTCATTGTCCTAGAAAATGTTTTGCATAATCACTGTTCCAGTTTATTAAGCACATGCAAAAACATGTACATTTCTTGAATGTCTGCTGGTTCCTTATCTCTGTGTCTTTTACTGTGATGTTATAGAGCTTGGATCATATGGAAACCTAAAATATTATGACACAATGACTGAAGAAGGTAAGAAATATTTTAGAATTGTTTGTATGAGCTTTTTTTGAAGCCCCCTGAGCGCCTTTTATGTGTTTACATTTTCCTTTGTTTTTCTTGGTCCTGTTTTCATTTTCTCCATTTTTGAATAACTCCTTTTTGCATGTCTTTATTGATGGCTCAATCAGTTACAGCTCTTTTTTCAAGCTTTTCTTTTCAACATTTCAGTTCTTCTATTCCAGGTAAGGAAATACTATGGGCTGCCTTTAGCAAAGAACATGTGCAAACCCATACTTGGAAATTATATGACACAGTATAACATAGATTGCAGGTGCTTATTTGATGCCATGTTTTACAATGCATTCAAGAAGAGGAATTAATTTATGGATTTTTCAAATCACTCAGAACAATTGCTAAGTGACTTCAGTTTACTGTCTTATTGAAAAGTAATGAATAACCTTTAAAAAGTAGGCGTGTTTAATCCTGGGTTATTAATTGTATGCTTGATTGCAGTGCAAAAAATTTGCAGTTTGAAATCCTCATTCTAGCAATACAAGAAGGAAGCAATTAGGGCCTGAATCAGGGCTCAGTGAAATCTCAGGAAATTTTTCTGCTGACTCAAAGGCATTGCAGTTCTGTCATACTAATTCAGTAAAGCAGTTAACTCTCTACTAAATTCCCAACACATACTTTTCATCCTAGTGCGGTCAGCATTTCTACAATTCGGAATTATCCCTGAACTGAGACCTGATTGTCTGTAGGATCTAGGCCTCTTGCCCAGCTCTCTGATTATAATGTCAGACAGATATTTTCATTATATTAAGTTTAGAAATTATTAGCATGTTTGGGAATGGGGAAAATCTTGAGGTAGAAAAGTTAGCCACCTACTCCTATTTGTTTTTAATCTTGGGAATTTGAGACAAATACCATAATTCTCTCTTTTTAAAAACACTGCTGCTTTCTAGTGTTGAGTAGTCTTGAAGATTTTAAGAGAATCTTCATTACATGACTTCCTCATGGTCGTTTCTCAGGGAGGATGGAAAGTCTGTTTCCCTCTTTTTGCATCTGCTGTTGGTACACCAACACCACCATCCGGTTCTGGGGCTGGCTGTGCCAGATGGTTCCATGCACCTTTGCAGCAGGTGTTGGAAGATGCTGTTTTCATCTGTGGGGGGCCTGAGCTCCAGTGGTAGAATGCTCTTGCCTCACTGTGCTCCATTGCCCAGATTAAGCATCTGGTCCACAGAGGTGGCACCAATATAACAAAAGATGTCTTAAGGTAGATATTGACAGGCAAACAGTGGTGTCTGTGTTGTTTAAGTACACCTCTCAAGCACTTGTAAGGAGCCATGAACCTGGGCCACTCAGATATGACTTCCAGAGGTAAAGCTTTTGCAGTATGTCTTATCTCAGTCTTCATTACAATCAAAATGAAAAGGTAACTCCTCATTGTAGCCTTAATTGTGGGTATGTTAAGGTTTTTATTTTTTATGGTGAAATATTTAATCTACTATTTCCAAAGTAGCCTTCTGAAATTCATAAATACTCCATTGACATCTAAATGTAGTTATTTGTAGGGAAACACCTGTTGCAGTATAATACATACATATATGTGTATTATTACTGTGTCTTTGCAGAAATAATGCATTTCATATTCAATGTCATCTCAGAATGCATTTCTCAATAATAAATAATTCAGGACCATACTGTAGCAACAGGAAAAATCCAGTAGCAGAAATAAAAAGGAAGCTCTTTGTCTTTAGAAACACTAACACTGACAAGAGTCTGTGATGCAGTTTACCTTCTTAAAAACAACCATCATCATTTTCACTTGTCTTTCACAAAGCAAGTAATGATTAGTTTATCTCAGAAGTTGTATTTTGATCAAAGTGAACTATATTTTCAGCTTTCTGTTTGGATTTTCAGAAGTTTAATTGCTATCACTCTGCATCACACTTACTTGCATTACCCATTTTCTTCTTCCTCTTGTTTTTTTTTTTTACTGAGGTTTTTGTACCTTTTGCACAGCAACTTAGTCACAGAAACACATAAATCCAGTTACAAATCCATTGATTTTTTTTTCTGACAAAATATACCCTTATGTACAGCCCTCAAGCCTGGAGTCGAGATAGGGAATATTCTTTCAGTCCTCCAGTGAAGAAACTCAGGTGCATTTATTCTTCCTGCTGCATCAGAAAAATCAGGGACAATAATTAATGGTTAAGCTATAATACATTATCAAATTCAGCCTAACGGCCAGAGAGCCATAGTGTTCCATACATTAGAAACTGATTTCTGTTGTTTTGATTGTTTCTCTTTGGTCTGGAAAGTGACTTTAAATTAATTTTAGATTAATCAGATCAAACTGGGAGAGTAAATGTGCCCTACAAGATGAGAAGAGAGGCTCACTGTAATCTTGTGCTCTACCAATAGCCTACAACGTGACAAAATAGAATGTGTTTTCATTTGATACTTCTGCCAAGGAGAAAGCATGTAAGGTGGATTTCTGGAATTGATTGGTAATGACTCACTAGTTATGTTCCACAGCAGGTCGTAACAGAATTAGTAAGTACAGTTCGGAGTGCTCAACAGCCACAGATTTGACATGTTCAGACTCACGAAAGCTCAGCTATAGCTATATAGATGCAGTAATTTTCCTTTGATCACAGACTGAAAACAAGGCAAGGGATAGAGTCTTGAATTTTTTAAATGAGTGAATTTCTGAAGAACTGTTTTCACATCAAATCAGATATTTTTCTGACCCAGGGAGTCTCTAGACTGCAATTTAGTTTGTAGATAAAGGATTGGCTTTTTAATATATCCTTTATCAGGAGGAGAATCTCTGCCAGCTGATGCCAGCTGGAGTTACTCATGCAGATCAACGCATATCTACATTATACAATACTGATTTGTTTGTATCTGTTCAAATAAAAACAATGTAGTTTTAAGCTACCTTCTTTGGTAATCATCTGGCCTTGATCAGCTCTTCCATCTACCACATTCTTTGCAAACTAAAATGAGCTGCCAGTTCTGGTGGGGTTTAGTGAACCTGGATTAACTAAGAATTTTCTGTAGCGATCTGTCCTATTTTAAGTCCATGGAAGCATGCACTGTCATTCACCAAAGCTCTCATTATACCAACTGTTGTGAAAATCTCTGTTACAAAGACAAACCATAGGACTGTTCCAGAGGAAACATAGGCACCTACCTGCTAGAAAAAAGAACAGTGACATTAGATTCCTATGCTTTATTTAATGACCCCATCTAAAGATAAGAAAAAGGACATTACAGAAGATCTGTGCCTAAGATTGACCTTAGTGGCTTTCTGAAAATTGGAATAACATGAATATATCCTCAGCTGGTCCTTTTTCTTGGAGGCTCTGTGCTTCCCCTTCAGTGAGCAAGTTTTGATTTGGTTTAAAGGAGGAAAGTCTTAGAAAAAGGAGGGAGGGAGGGACGGAGGGGGCGTTGCTCTGCTGGTTTTTTTACATTTCGCTATCTTCATGTAGGTGGGTGCTTTGCTTTGTCAGTTTCATGTTTTTGATAGTTAATAATGCTTTTTAATAATTTCCTTGCACTTTTGTTACCTACATTGAATGAACCTAATGGAAGGTAATGATGTTAAACAGTGTAAACTAATCATGCATCTACTGAGAAATAAAAATAAAGCAAAACACATATTCCATTTCAAATGCTGATTTTGACTTCTGTGACAGTGACTTAAACTGTTGAAGAGTGTCCTGAATGAAATGGCGTAACTTAAAATTGTTAAAGGTCAGTGTCAGAAATTCTTTCTAAAGATGCTGGGAGGTTTCTGTAAATGTGAAAAAATGGAGGACACATTCAATTAAACTAACCTAAACTGGTGTGACTCTCTGTGAAGACATTTTCTTTTCAGTTCAGTAATAGCCATATTTCTCTGTTAAAAAAACCTACAGAGTTTCACACAATCTCAAATGAAATACTAGAATATCCTTAGGATCTTCATCATTTTAATTAACCTCTAAAAACTGAACCCTTAATTGGAAGGTCCTACACCATCTTGGAATAGGTGGAGACATGGGTGGGTCCACAGATATTTTTCAGAAAATGTCTCAGCTGCATCATGTTCATTGATTGCATAAAATGCATTTGTATATATGTGGCATCACAAACTGAATATTCAAGCATATAAAGCTTAGTTGGAGTCTTAAAGCTAGCACAATCCTTTAGCAAGCTGAAATTATATTAGATCTTTTAATATCTACTCATTCTTCTGGATAAGCTAACTCATTCTTTTAATTTTTAAGTGCCCCTTCTCTTTCTAAAGAAATTAGGAACCACTACAACTCAGCATTTTGGCTTAAAATATTTGGGAATATGATTTGTATTTTTTCCTGTTTTCTTCTCTTTTATCTGCTATCCAAAAAAATTCTCTTTCTTTCACTCTTTCTTTAACTCTTTGTTACTTCTTCCCTTCTAACTAGAATTTCTGGCTCTACCCTGTGCAGTGAAATAATGAGATAAATAATCATATTATTTATGATTGTGTTCTATGCTTAAATACTATTCTGCAGGAATTTTACTCTAGGTGCCAAGAAGATAATATTTGCAAAATATTGTGAATTGGTTTTTTTGGGTTTTTTTTGAGCAAGATGTGTTTGTGAAAAGATAGGGACTTCAGAAAGGACAGTAATAAATATTTATAAATAAAATCTTAATAAATATTTGTGGTATTTTTATTACTTTCCAAGTGGTTTGCTGTCAAGAAACTTTAGCTCCATTTCACAGCAAATGATAGCTGGTAGTCCCTGTGAACTGCTCATATGTTTCTTCACATACCAAAGTGTGGGTATAGGGGTTTGAAGCTTCTGTTTTAAGGAGGGAAGAGAGAATTTCTTTCCCAACTAATGATTTATCCTTGTGTGCTTGGAATTTCTCCAGGTTTTTAGCTTGGCAACAAGTGACTGTTATCCAAATAACTGAATTAATTCATGACTTCTTACTTTTACTTTCCACTGATAATCTTTTATATAATTCCATTGAAATATATTCTGGTCTTAAGTCTGTGCTGGTTTTGCTGCAGGGACCCAACAGTTTTCAATGGAAAATAGTTGAATAATTAAAAGAGCTACAGGCCTGTATTGTAATAGTATTTTGAATTAGAAAAATGTGCTGTAAAATAGCCACCAGTTAGACTTCTAAAAAATATTTTATAATACTACAAGTGCAATTGCAATCAGGATAAATCAGTTAAAGGCATATACATCAACTTTCTACACATCATAGGTTGTCATAAGATGTCCAAAGAGTCCTTATATAGAAAGATCTATCAAGGCAGAAAAAGGTTTTATTTCACTTGGTATTTGACATCTTTGACATTGCTGTGTTTTAATGTATCATTTGGACACAGTGGTCAATAAAGAGTGACAAAACTTGGGACCTCTGGAGAGTGTGTTGCCCCAGAGAGTGTAGAGCTTGAGCTGCATGGTTAACTTCATGGGAGACAAAAAAAAAATCCACCTAGTAGGTTAAGAAAAAAATTTACCTTTACGAACTTGATATTGATATCATGTATTCTGAAGATTTCTTCTTCCCCTTTAGAATTACAGAATCACAGAATATGCTAAGTTGGAAGGCACCCACAAGGATCATCAAGTCCAACTCCTGGCCCTACACTATCCCCAAGAGTCACACCATGCGCCTGAGAGCAGTCTGAACGCTTCTTCAGCTCTGTCAGGCTGGTGCTGTAACCACTGCCCTGGGAGCTGTTCTGGTTTCCAACCACCCTCTGGGTGAAGAATCTTTCTCTAACACCCAACATAAACCACCCCTGACTCAGCTTCAGGTCATTCCCTCAGATCCTGTCACTGGTCAGCACAGAGAAGAGACTGGTTCCTGCCCCTTCCTTTCCCCTCATTAGGGTGTTGGAAGACTGCAATGAGGTCTCCCCTCAGTCTCCTCTTCACCAAAATGAACAAACCAAGTGATCTCAGCCACTTCTCAAACAGTTTGCCCTCCAGATCCTTCACCATCCTCCTCTTCCTCATTTGGATACTCTCTAACTCATCTAGTTGGATGTACTTCTGATGTGGCACAACCCAGAACTGCCCCCAGCACTGGAGGTGGGGCTGCCCCAGCCCAGAGCAGAGCAGGACAATCCCCTCCCTTGCCCCGCTGGTGATGCTGTGCCTGATGCTCCTCCAGGACAGGGTTGGCCCTCCTGGCTGCTCAGGGCACTGCTGGCTCATGTTCAGCTTTCCACTGACCAGGACCCCCAGGTCCCTTTTCATGCACTGCTTTCCAGCATCTCATTTCCCAGTCTGTCCATACATCCAGGGTTGCCCCATCCCAGATGAAGAAACCAGCACTTTCTCTTGTTGAAATGATTGGTGATTTCCAAACCTTTGTTGAGGTCTCTCTGCAGGGCCTCCCTGCCCTCAAGGGTGTCAACAGCTCCTCTGAGTTTTATATCATCTGTGAACTTGTTCAATATCCCTTCCAGTCCTACATATAAGCAATTTATGAAGACGTTGAAGAGCACAGGGCTGAGGATGGAGCCCTGTGGAACCCACCAGTGACAGGTCCCCAGTCTGATGTGACCCCTTGTGCCTGACCCATGAGCCACTTGCTCACCCATCACATGATGTGTTTGTGCAGCTGTGGGCTGCACATTTTGTCCAGAAGGATTCTATGAGAGACAGTCTTGGAAGATTTACTGAAATCCAAAAAGATCACATCAGTTGGTTTCCATTGATGAGCTGGGTGTGTTATCTTGTCATTAAAGGAAATCAGGTTTGATAAGCAGGACTTTCCCCTCATGAAGCCATGCTGGCTGTGATAAGTGACTGTGTTGACTTTCAGGTGTTTTTCAGTAAGTCCCAGAATAATTTTCATAATTTTACCAAGCACTGAAGTGAGTAGAAGTCACAGACACATAGATGAGTCCAAAGTGACAAAGCTGACCACATTCACTATAACGAGTATGGTCAATATATGTGTTAATATGAAATTCTATTCTATGGTATTACTAATTGAGAACTGAAACTCTTTGGTTTGTTTATGATATCTTGATTTATGTGTACTCATCTTCTGCTTCAGCTAAAATCTTACACCAGCACATTTATAGGTGGATTTTTACTGACTTCTTCCAAAGAAAAATCGTAGCTTTTGTTTTCAATTTCTTGTTCTGTTCGTTGCTGAGTTCTCAAAAAAAAATGCAGTTTTATTTCCACAAAAAAAACCAACAAATCACCAGCCCTGTATATGGGAACAGGAGATAGAGTTTAATAGGGTATTTGTTGTTTGAGGAGGAATTGAAATGATTATCATCAGTGATCTATGGAGCCTAAGGTATGGCAAATAAACTTTGCATCTCAAAATGGCTGCATTGTAATAATGACAATGTTTTCTTTTAGGAAAGTTCAAGGAAAGGGCCTCAATTCTGCATAAGATTGCCAAAAAGAAGTGCCAGGTGGAAGACAGTGAAAGGCAGAATGGAGCTGCTAATCATGGTAAGTGCAGCATTACAGATTTATCACATGCTCCTGATAGTATTTTCATTGTTTTATTTTGTTTGAAAATTGTTAATCATTACTTTCTCCTACATTACATATGCTATTTTAATAAAAATACTCTGATTCTCTGTACCAAAGAGTCTGAGAATTATGAATGGTACAGAAGTTAAATGCAATAATTGAAAGCCAATCAAGGCATATAGAAAGTCTTCTACAACGTTGAAAAGAAAAAGCAAAGCTGATTTTGGTTATGTACTGAAGTGACAGAGAGACAAAACTTCCTTGCAGTATATACAAGAAAATTTAATTAATTTACTGAAATTCTCCAGTAGAATATGTGCTTTATATGGTACACTCTTGTCACAAAAAGTATCACCTTCATATTTAAGATTTGATTTGTCTGTATACTACTTGCTAGAAGTCTTTGAGGCCCATCTGTGCTAATTGTGCAAAATTAACTGACTAGGGTTTGCCATTAAGGCAAGAATTTATATTTTATTTCCAAAGTTCCTATGCTAAAGGAAAATCTGTACCATGAAAAAATCTGTTTTCCCTACCTCATCATATTATCTGCATTAGAAAACCAGATACAAATGTGTCAAATAAGATCTGAATAATTTTATTATTACTTGACGCTTTTTCTGACCTTGTGTTATGTTTACATATTATTTGTTTCCAAATCAGGCAGTTGGTTGGGACAGTCTGTTAATAAACCATAATGCTGACTGCAGGGTTAAGAGATAACACACATATACTGAAATAATTACAGATAGTCTGGCAGTCTGCTGTGGCTGTGATCTCAGATTTTTAATTTAGAAGAATCTCAGGATAGCAGTAATGTAACTAGACAGCTGTATTTACTTCTATGCACAAGAGCATACCA
This sequence comes from Parus major, assembly GCF_001522545.3. Classification (NCBI taxonomy): domain Eukaryota; kingdom Metazoa; phylum Chordata; class Aves; order Passeriformes; family Paridae; genus Parus; species Parus major. The sequence continues at coordinate 32,854,254 of NC_031799.1, read as the reverse complement.
TAAGGCATGTTGAACTTGAGTAAGGCATTTCATATTGCTATTCCCCATTTCTGTTGTCCTAGGGGGGTTAGGGCCATTGACACATTTATGTACTACATACTTATGGAGGTTACTGCTTACAGAATTCCAAGATAGTCAAAGTAAGAAAAAATTTAAAAAAATTTGGCGTCAGAAACCAAAGGCCTAGCTTCATCCCTTAAACCCATGTGGAAGTTCAGCACAAGGACTACAGGATTCTGGTTTAAAGATCATCCTCTATAATTAGATGTTATTACACCATGTGTTTACTCTTTCCCACATTTTTGCATGGAAGACAGCAGGATTATGGCTTGGAAGCAACTTTACTAATTGCAGGGGTTAGTGTGTTAGAAAACTTAGAGCACTGAATGTATCCCCTCACCTGTAAATGCAGCACAGTGCATTCTGTAATGTCAGGGGTGAATGCTGTACATCACTTTTAACCTGAAGTATTACACTCAGTGCATTTAGCATAATCAGAGAGCTCTGAATATTGCAATGAGCTTAAATATTTATTGGAATGCAACTCACTGCTTATAAGATTTTTACTGAAAATGTATACCAGGCAATTTTTTCTCTCTCTTTTAACACAGATGTTGGTTCAACTTTAATATTTTATAATTTGCTCAGACTGCATATATGATAGCTATTTCACTAGTATATTTGTAATTTAATATTCTGATCTGTTGTTTTCCTGCTTTTATGCTCTTATCCATGGATGATCCACAGAGAAAGGTGCAAAAGTGGAAGTTGCAGTAACACCACCGAGTGATTCAGGACCAGTGCAGAATGGAATCGCCCATAATGTTGAAGAGGTTAATGCCTTTTTTTATCTTTTTTTAAATTCTTGTGTTAGTGAATATATTGCATGCTTGATTGTGCTTTTCACTGAAAGTGAATATCTTATTAGAAAGGAGCTGACAGTATGAACTGTCTACATAATATTTAGTTTCATTTACAACTGAACTCAGTGTACAGTTTGCCATATATGAAAGATCTTGCTTTCTGTTCCTGCCCTTCATTGTAGGGTAAGGTGGGAGTCTGGAATCTATTCTTTTGGGAAATGTATTTTTACTTTACAGGTAAGATGTTTGCAGCCCTAAATATAGCTAATAGAAATTACTTGTCACATTGCACAAAACCTGTTCTCTTAAGACAACCTGTCAGGATGTGCCTCATGCAATAGTCAAAATTCATTATGAAAGAGGACCTGTACACGAACTTCTGCATCCTTCCTTCTGTTACCTTGCTTCACATGATTTTTTCCCACTGAGATTGTTCAGTGAAAACAATGAAGATAAAGCAATCTTAAGCAATTACATATCACAGCAATGTCCACATGCTATCAATTTATATCATAATAAAACATTTCCTAGGCTTGTTCAGAAATCTGAAAGGTCAAGGAGCTTTATCATTTGAGATAAAGGCTTCAGTTTCAAGACACTGCAGGGGAAGAAGGGAGAATTATTGCAAGAGTACATTACTCAGCAATGTGAAATTCCTTTCATCTCCCTTTGGACAGTTTAAATTTGCAGTGATGCAGGCTTTGGAATTTTTATGTTAATTTCAGCAAGTATTAGGACATTCTGAACAATGATTTTTATGTATGAGATGTAGGATACATTATTTATCCTTATCTAAATGGCACAATAGAGCAAAGCAAGGAGGTTTGTAACTGGTGGAGGAATGAGTCTGCAGGTTTAGCTCCATCAATCTGAATGAAAGGATTTCAGGTATCTGCTGTTAAAATAAAAACTAGCAGTCTCCTAACAGCATTCTGAGATGGTCCATGCTGGATTACTCCCCAGTGGCCTTTCCAATTTTATCTTCTTCCAGTGGTATCCTGGCAGCTTTCTTAGACTGCTTGAGTTATTGATATGCTGAAACCTGTTTTGTAATTTAAAAATACATACTGGAATTTTTGAGAAGTTGCAATGAAAGTAGTCTACTCATCCATGGAACAAGTAAATAGGCTTCCATAATACTTAGGACCCTACTGTCAGGGTCTTTGCCAGCTCTATTGTGTACCAGAGCCTCTTCTCAATGTATTGACAGACTTTTTGTGTATAGCTTCCTTAAACACCTTTCCAAACTCCAGCATCACTCTGAAGTTAACATTGGAGGTTCAGTTTCCTTCTGCTCTGTATATTGACTTCATGGACACTAATAAGATTACTCTCAATTTATAGAAGACAATAAAATTTGCAGGCAACAGCAGAAGCCCACTCACAGCATTTCTGTGACCCTTTCCATTGATGAATTAAAATTTGAAGAAGGGAAACCAGTCATTGCCCTCCTAAGCTTTTTAGCTTTTCCAAACTTGACCTTGAGTTTTGATCTTTTTGTAACCAAGTGTCTCCATTCTATATTGACACTATTTGTTTCTGTTTCTAAGTAGAATTCAAACAAGTAGCTTTAAATTTTGATGATTTTTCCTTACGCTAATTAAAAAGGGATTGTTGTAGTGTCAGAATTTGGAAAGATAGCATAAAATTGCTTCTCTCTGGTTTTCAACTTACAGAGTCTAAAGATACAGGTTTGTGATCCGTAAGTGCTGTTTTGAAAAATCCCTTAAAAAAACTGTTGGTGTCTCCATGTTCTGGTAATGATAATATAGAACTGAGAAAACTAGAGACACTGTCAATCTGGATTGACAAAGCTTCAAATATGCCTCTGGGGGAAAAAAATGTTGCCCTGAAATCTGCAGGATGTGAAGTGGATATAGTCATATAGTAGGTCATCCTGAAGCCTGTTTGCTGTGATGATACAGAAGACCTGCATAGGGACCTAATTCTTTCCCCTGCATTGTCAACTTCCATGAAGTATGTTCTTCATGCTTTTCCCTCTTGCAAATCAAGCATATCTGTGGGGTTTTTATTACTTTTCACTGATACAGATTATAGTGTCTGGGTCTAAATCCCTAGACACAAGCATTTTGGAATATCAATCTCTATATTGGAGCAAATGAGTACATTAAATATCCTGTGTTCCCCTAGTAAAAACTGAATATGAACATAAATCAATTTTACTTATAAATGCCCATTATTTGAAAACTAACAAACAGTGTTGAGGAAAAGGCCCTTGTGAAAAGACAGTCTCAGGGTAAGGCTACAAGAAAAGGAGAAAAAATAGCTTTCGTATTGTATTTTAATTTTCATATATTTGTATTTTTTTTTTTTAAGCATAATACTCCAAATTGCCATAATTTAGTTTACCTCTCCTAGTTTCTTTAGGAGCTTTTTAGGAACCTCTTTATATTTTTTCCAAATTATTTTTCTTTCCTCCCTTCCTTCTTTTTCAAGAGAGAAGAAAAGGCTTACACAGAGCTGGAACACCACACAAGACAGATGCAAGGACACTGTCGAGTTAATGATTTCTGCAAGGTGTCATGACTAGGTGGATTTCACCTATTTTATTCAGGGTTTTTTTGTTTTGTTTTTAATTTTTTCATTTCTCTCTTCCAAACACCACTGTCTTGCTTTTCCCTTTTTCCTAGGGGCTTAACTCTGTTCTTCTTACTCCACTGTCCTCCAGGGAAATTCAGCTTTTCTCTTTCTAGCTCAAGCCCTTGAGCAACAAGAAAACCTCTCTCCTAATGCTGCTTGCAGAAATTTAAAAAGGGTGTCCAGAAAATGTACCCAGCAATCCAATCATTTGAGCCAGACAGCGACACTCTTATCACCCCACTTACAAGCAGCTGCCAATGTCCTACTCTGATAAAACGGGGATCATCAGCTAAGAAGGACAGACAACTGTGGTCTCCTTCCCATTCCTTAGCCAGCACAGGAGGGAACAATACCTCCTCCCACCATACCATCTGTAAGACATTACTGCTTTATTTGAAGTCAGAAATTGCCTTCCTTTCTGCTGGATATTGCATCTTCCTTGGGGATTTTGTTCTACTTAGAGCATTCTGTCTCTTAACCTTTAGCAGGTTGCCACAGAGGAGAAGATTCTGTTATATAAGGCTTCACAGAGTGGTACCAAGCATGAATAAGAAAATGAAAGAAGACTAAAAGGACACTTAGTAGCTCATTAAATGTTTTATAAAGTGCCCTTCAGAATTCGATCCTTCTGAGAAGTCCAGTTCCACCCCCGCCACCTTCTTAACTAGCATTTGGTAGTCGTTTTAACCTGTGGCTTACCTAAAAATAGTTTCCAATCTGAAGATAACACCTTTTCCTCCCACCTACACACACACGCACACATGCACGCACATACACACATACACACGGACACATGCGCACAGTTTTTCCTGTTTCCGTGGAAACCCCCCTGGAAAGTATTTACATGCCAACCATGACTGAGATAACTTTTCCATGGAAGTATAAGGCAATTTTTATGTCACAGGAGGATGATGCAAAGGCTTCATTGCTTGCATTGGATTTAATCCGTTTACCTGGGCAACAGTCTGGCAAAGCAGGTTTTGCCTTCCCCACTGAAGAGCAGCAGCACCATTTCAGAACAGAGCACTGATGGGGACATATCTCCCCTGCCCTGGAATACTCATTCCATTCACATCAAATTAGCTTGGTGTGAATGTGAGTACCATTGCTTTCTCTGTCTCAGGGTATTAATCTGAGCTATGTTAAACAGGGCTATTTCATAAGGAGAGAGGATAGAGAAGATTAGAGCAGCCTTCATTAGGCTGGGATATATTCCAGCATCCCTGGTATTTGTTTGATTCACCATAAAAAATTTGTTTTCCAAAACCCAAATACTTTTTCAGTTGCCACACTTGGTCTAAAGTAAATGTCTGCATCTTGTTTGCTCATTGTAATTTGTAGAGAAGGTGCTACTATCAGAAGGGGTTGATCTTCATTTTCACAATGTTACTTTGTTGCCTACTCCACATTTTTTGCTGCTGTATACCGGTCTGACTTACTTGAAAATTACGACTGTGAAAAATGGCATGAAGACAAAGGCTTATTCTTGTAGAAGCGTCTCCATTATACCATGGTTGTAATTTCTCCTGGTGAGCTGACTGCAGTTTTGTGTGTTACATTCTGAGAATTTCTTCTCAAATTCCCTGAAGAGTGCTGGCAATAATATAGCATAAAGACTAGCATAAAAGTTTTGGGAGCTGTGATTTTACTTATTTCTGCAAGTGCCCAAGAGGACTCAAGCATCAATCGGAGAATCTGGACCAAACACCTACCTGAGCTTACTCCCTCCTGTAGAGTCTGCTCAAAAGGTAGCTCTTTTCAGTGAGTTTACTGTGCAGCAAGGATTTGCACAAATTAGCTGTCCTAAGAGTATCCAGTCATAAACATAAGTCTTAGCATTCTGAAAGCTAATGCATTTAATATTACTGCCTGCTTGAATTTTACTCAAGAATTTGTGAGGAAAGATGTTGCTTTCTATCTTAGTCAACCCATAGAAATTGCATACTCTTGTACTAGCTTACTATCTCACCCTATTTGTCTTATTTATTTTTTTTTATGACATGTAGGAGAAGATAAATGGGTGATATGGCTTACAGACAAGAAACAGAAGGCAGAGATTGAGGCTGTTCATAGTAGGGCTCCAGTTGCCTCTATTCTGGCTTTCTAGTGAAATAGATTAATGTGAGATGTGGCCTTCTAAATAAAAAGAAATAAACCTCAATGTTGAAAATCATTACATACCTCTGGGACAGAGAACACTTGAGATCACAATCACATCAGTTTTTCTTGACTTATTGATTGTGAAAATTTGGGTAGTACAGAGCTCATTTCCAAATGAACAAACAAGCAAACAAACAAATAAAAACCCACCCCAAAACAAAACAAAAAAAATACCTGAGCAGTCTTATGCAGCAAAGAAAGAAATTACCTCTTTATAGGTGGTGCAATATCCATAGTGTAGCTTAAGCAAATGGAATTTCTTCTGGAGCCCTGTGCTAATTCTTTATTGATTAATCAGAAGACAGAATGCACAAGAAATGTACAAGCATGAGAATTTATAGCTTATCTCTTCATCTTAGGTGGACTAACAGATTAATCCTCAGAATGTGGTATTTATAGTTCACATGTTACTGCTGTTATACAATATGAGTAGTTGGTGAACAGTAGCAGATTCAGTATTTCTGGTAAGTTTGAGGTGGCTCTTTGTACTTGTTTTCCATTTTCTCCTAATGTGTGGAAAAAAGGTGTAAAATTCTGTTTAATGCTGTGCCAGAAAAGTGACTGTTTTTTCTAATGTAATATGACTGTAAGCTTCTCTGGAGACAGTGGTTTTGTGATGTTTTCTAGAAGGAGCGACTCCCTTGTGGCTTTTGCAGATGGAGTTTGCTATAAACTGTTGTTTCTAAACAAAATAATTGTGGATGAAATGTCACTGTATGTTTGTATTGTTTACATAATGTGAAACACGTCATAATTTCCTGTTTGGAAAAAAATTTACTGGAAAAATTGGATAGATTTAGATTAGCTATTAAGAAGAAATTGTTTACTATGAGGGTGGTGAGGTACTAGAACAGGTTGCTCACAGAAGTTGGGAGTGCCCCAGCTGGAACTGTGGAAGTGTTCAAGGCCAGGCTGGGTGGGGCTCAGAGCAACCTCATCTAGTGGAAGATGTCTCTGTCCATGGCAGGGGGGTTGCAATTAGGTGATTTTAAGGTCCCTATTAACCCAAACTCATGTTTCTAAAATGGTCCTGAGCAAACCAGTATGTTTTTCTTCCCTGGAATTACAGATAAGTATTTGATAGATGTTTTTGCATGAAGAGCTGTGAAATATGTTTCACAGTTTCATCCATAGTTTTCATCCCTTTTTAATTGTTTGTAATGAGTTAAAAGTTAAGTAGCAAGAATAGAGTTTTGAATGTATGTAGATTGGTTTAAAAGAGTGTTTGTTACAGATGTATGAAAGAGAACACCAAGCAGAATAACACTTCTAATCTCATTTCTTAAGATGCAGAGTGGGCATTTTCCTAATAGAGTATTCATTTCCTTATCATCATTAATAATAGTAATAACAACAATAAAATATATGCCAGGGTACCACAATTATCCCATCTAGGCATTAGTATACATTTGATATTCAGCACTGCAAATGTTTCTGTAACAAAAATAAAGTCTCAAACATCAGCAAGAAGAAATGAGGATCCTATGCATAAAGAGTAAAAATAATTATGACAGAATTAGTAAGGACTTCATAGAAACACAGTAATGACTATTATATGTGAAGGTGTAATGTAGCTACATCTAAATCTTTAATGACTGGTTAAGGGATGAAGGGCACAATGATGTCATTCTGTATTCTTCCAGTTGCAGGACATGATGAGGGAAGGAACGGGAAGACTCAGAAGATCAATAAATTGCAGAATTTCAATAACTTGCAGAAGATCAATAACAAGTAGAATTTTAGGAGTTTTTATCATGGATTGGCTTAAATGAATTGGGCCTGCTGATGAAAGACAAGATGCACCTGCCTCAAAGGGGCAAAAGGCTCAAATAAGCAGGGCTTATTGAAAGAGATAAAACTAGATTTGAAAGAAGAAAGAGGCATGCTAGAGATAAGCCTAGGAGTGGCATATTTATGTTTGAGCAAGAGTGTGCTAGTGTGGTCCTTCAGTCTGCTCCATCATGTGCTGGGTACACCGAGACACATTGGAAATGTCCCTGTATTAATTCACATGGCACCTTCACCATCTCAATGAAGATGGTGAATCAAGATCCATACACAGTTGCAAAGAGCTAAGCATAATCAATCCATTAGAACCAACAGAAGCAAGCACCTGAGAACAGTCACATAGTAATTAAGGCTCCTCCACCCAATACATAACAGGATTGATAGCCCAGCTAAAGTGCATCTACACCAATGAATGCAGTACGCACTACAAACAGGAGGAACTGGAAGCCATTGAGCAGATGGAAAATGTGTGATGCAATTGCAGTAATATAAACATGGTAGGATTACTTACACAGCTGGAGTGATGCAGTAGATGGCTATGAACTCTTCAGAAGGGATAGGCAAGAGGTGCTGTGGTAGCCGTATGTTATGGAGTGTTTGACTTTCTTGAGCTTGATGATGATGGAAGGGTTGAGTATTTATGTGTAAGACCAATAAAATTGATATCCTGGTGGGAGTCTAGTACAGACTATCCAACCAGTTCAAAGAGGAAGACAAAAATATACTATAAGCAGCTGGAGGAAGTCTTACAATTGCTGTTCCTTTTTCTTCTGGGACACTCCAACATACCAGATACTGGCTAGAAATATAACACAGCAGAAGGGAACAGCCCAAGAGTTTTCTGAACTGTGTGAAACATGCCTTGATGTTCCTGACACAGTGAGTAAGGAAGCCAGCCAGGGAAGGTGCACAGCTGGACCTACTGCTTGTGAACAGAGGATTAGTGAGAGATGTAGTGGTCAGAGGCCATCTTGGGCACAGAGACCATGAAAAGAGAGCTTTCTACTCTCAGAGCTGTAAGGAGGGTGTTCAGCAGAACTGGCAGGGACTTCCAGGGGGCAGAGTCTGGCCTGTTTACAGGACTGGTTGATAGTGTTCCTTGGGATGTGGTCCCAAGGGGACAAGGTAGTGCAGGAAGGCTGAACATTGTTAGAGAAAACAACATTAAAGGTGCAGGAGCAGGCTGTCCACATGTACTGAAAGAAGAGCTGTCTGGGAAGAAGACTGGCCTTGCTGAACAGAGTTTAAGCTGAAGTCAGGAGAAAAAGGAGAGTTTATGACCTCTGGAAGAAGGGACAGGCAGCTCAGGAAGACTAAAGGATGTTGTGAGGTTATGCAGATAGAAAACTAGATGGGCCAAAGCCAAAACTTAATTTGGCTTCTGTAGTTAAAGACAATGAAAGGTGTTTCTAGAAATAAAAGGTTCTAGAAAGACATCAGCAACAGAAGGAGGCTTAAGGACAATCTCCATCCTTTCTTGAATACAATGGGAAACGTTGCAACAAGGAATAAGGGAAAAGCAGAGGTATGGAACGCCCTTTTTGCCTCATTCTTTAATAGCAAGATTCATGTCACCAGGGTCAATCAGGCTGGAAGAAAAGGATGGGGAGTAGAATGAAGCCCCCATAATCAAAGGGGAAATGGTCAGTGACCTGCTACACTGCTTAACACACACGAATCTCTGAGGCTGGATGGGATCCACTCGGGAGTACTGAGGGTGCTGATGGAAGTGCTCACAAGCCACTTAGCATCCTTTACCAGCAGCCCTGGCTAACTAGGGAGGTCCCAGTTGACTGGAGTTGGCAAATGTGATGCCCAGCTACAGGAAAGGTGGGAAGGAGGATCCAGAGAGCTTCAAACCTGTCAGTCTGACCTCGATGCCAGGGATGGTCATGAAGCAGATCACTCTGAGTGCCATCACACAGCATGTGCAGGATATCAAGGGGGTTGGGCCCCACTAACCTGGGTTTTAAAACACAGGTCCTGCTTGACCAACCTGATCTCCTCCTATGACAAATTGACTTGTGTAGCAAATGAGGGAAAGGCTGTAGATTTTGTCTACCTGGACCTTAGTAAAGCACTTGACACCATTTCCCACATCATTCCTCTGGAGGTACTGGCTTTCCATGGTGTGGATGGGTAGACTGGGCGTGAATGGTTCACTGGGTAACAAACTGAGTGGATGGCAGGGCCCAGAGAGTGGTGGTGAATGGAGGTAAATCCAGCTGTCAGTCACTGGTGGTGTTCTCCAGGGCTCTGCACTGGGGCCAGTCCTGTTTAATATCTTTATCAATAATTTGGATGATGGGGTCAAGTACACCCTGTCATTTTGCAGATGACACAAGTTGGGTTGGAGTTGATCTTCTGGAAGGTAGGAAGGCTCTGCAGAGGGGACAGACAGGCTGGATCCATGGGCTGAGGCCATTGGTATGAGGTTCAGTAAAGCCACGTGCTGGGGCCTGCCCTTGCGTCACAACAACTCCATGCTACAGGCTGGGGAAGAGTGGATGAAAAACTTCATGATGGGAAAGGACCTGGGGTTAATTTAGTCTAGATCTCCAGACGTCCCTTCCAGCCATCACACATCATCTGTTCTATGATGCTGTGATTCCGTTCTGGCCAACAGCAACAAAACACGAGCCAGCTGTGTGGCCAAGAGGTTCAGTGGCATTCTGGCTTACATTAGTAATAGTGTTGCCAGCAGGACCAGGGCAGTCATTGTCCCCCTATACCCCTGGCACTGGTAAGGCCACACCTCCAATCCCATGCTCACTCTTGGGCCCCTCACTACAAAAAAGACGTTGAGTTGCTGGAGAGTATCGAAGAAGGACAATGGAGCTGGTGATGGGTCTGGAGCACAGGTCCTGTGGGAAGCAGCTGAGGGAAGTGGGTTTTTTTAGCCTGGAGAAAAGGAAGCTCAAGGGAGACCTTATTGCTCCCTACCACTGCCTGAAAGGAGGGTGTAGCCAGGTAGGGGTCAGCTTCTTGTCCCAGGTGGCGGGTGACAGGACAAGAGGAAATGATGTCAAGATGTGTCAGAGAAGGTTAAATCAGATATTACAAAAATTGCTTCATGGAAAGGGTTATCAAGCATTGGACCAGTTACCAAACATAAAAGTGCTTGTGTCACCATCCATGGAAGTATTTAGAATATGTGTAGGTGAGAATATGTGTAGGTGAGGTGCTTGGGCACATGGTTTAGTGATGGAGATGGCGGTGTTAGGTTCATGGTTGGACTTGATGATCTAAAGTGTCTTTTCCAGACTAAATATTGCTATGATTCTATGAATTTGTGGAATATGAAAAAAATACGCCATATTCCAATACTTAGTTTCTGAATGCCCATGTCTGATTGCAAGGTACTGGTGTAAATTTGCTTTTGTTCTGACTTAATATGGCAACTTCTTTCTAATGGATTATCATCATAGTTCATAATATCAGGTGATGCAGCTTTCCCATATGTCCTGGCCAGATTTGTTAAAGTTAATTAGCTACAGAGTCATAGCAGGGAATAAGTTTTAGAATGAAGATGGGTAGGTAGGAGCACTTCAGCTGCCCTAAAGAAATGGAGAACTTTGCACAATGATGGTAGGTGTGTCATAAAGTGAGCAGAATATTCTTTACTTCTGTTAGAGCATGTGGGGGTCAAGGCAGATACCAGAAGGTATCTAAAACAGTACCATCGTTTATGTTTTGGCAATTTAATTCCTGGGTATATATCACATAATAGTTTAGTTTTCTTCTTAGCAGTGCAGAATGTAATCATACTGAACATTGCAAGTAGGGAGTTTTCATGGTACAGACTGAAACAAAACTGTATTTTTAGGATTATCTTCTACAAACTGTGATAGTGCATATTCAGTATGTACGTGGCTGTAGCCACAGACAGCGCATGCAATCTCTGCCATAAATCTGTGCTGAGTCATTTTCTGTCACTGCTGCATAGTCCACAGCATGACACTCACATTTGTCTGGTTTTAGAGCTGCTGAAATTATTTCCCATTCTTTTCTTCAACATCAGTGGATAATTTAGTATTGCTTTGAAATTCATGGAAGCTAGATCTACAAATACTTTGAACTTCATTACTTCCACTGATTTTGGAAGGTCAGCATTGAAAATCAGATGCCTAATCTAATTTAAAAAATAGGAAATTAATATCCATTCTGCAACATCTCTAATGTATCCTGGAGTTAAGCTAGAAAGAAAAAGTGTATTTCCTGCACTGTGAGCTTGTGTTTGGTCTTATGTTTTGGGGATAGTTGTCTTGGGGAAAGGGATGATGTAGGACAACTGAAGGTGAAAGATCTTGAACAGATAGGTCAAGGTTTCTCAGGAGACATCTAGCAATCTCCAAAAGCAGTTCTTTGTGGTTCTTTGCTACAGCCACTCGTGTTGCCTCTGTGCTTATGCGCACCCAGAGGTATTTGACACAGACATGAGAATAGAGCAAGTCCCAGTGTTGAACTACAGTGTGTACTGGTACAGTGTTGCATGAACCAACGTAGGCATTACTGTCTAGATATTTTTAAGACTCATATGCAAGCTCAGAGTAATGTAAAGTTTTGTTGTGATTAAATATAATTGTTAATCATGGCTAATCTCTAAAGATGGCAATTCAGGAAGTACTTTGCCACTCAGTGCTGTTTATGCAGCAGTCACTTAGAAAGCTTTATTCCAGCTGAGTTGGCTGATTGAATTACACATAGGCCATTCAGAAAGAGTTACCTAGGCAACCCTTCAATTGTTCCTTTTGTGCTCCAATTTTTTCTCAGTCATCACATTTCAAAGCTGAGCCTGTGTCTCAGGTTGATTTTCCCACCCCAAAAGCATCTACCAGAATGGAAAATGAATGGATTTGGTTTTGGAAGTAGCCTCACAAACTTCTCCTCCAGCACAGCTCCTCTAAAGTTGGCTTCTGTAGTTTTCCAGCAATGAAGCATAGGATGTCCACTTCAGTGAAAAGCTGAAAGCCAAAGGCAAAAGCTAGCCTCTTAAGCTGCTCAGGAGCCTCTGAAGTACTGCGTTGAGTGCTAAAAATTGTGCTTATATATTTTTAATTTTTTTTAAATTATTATAACCATTATGACCTGTTCACTTTACTGTTGTCATACAGTTGTGCAACTTGGGAGTTTTACAAAGTATAGGGCATAGCAAAATATTGTCCTCTGTTGACATCAACACATAACTCAAAGGTAGCTGCAACTTGTCAGTGTGTCAAGAGGTAAATAGGAATTTGCTTCCAGTCCACTGATGTCAGGTGATACCTTCATAGTGAAAGATCCCAAGCTAAGAGCTGAGCTTGCTTCTGTAGGTACTGATCATTTCAGGTAGTTGAACAATTCAGAAGTTCATAATAGTGGAATAATCAAGACCAGTTCTTCAAAATTGGCAGTAAGTAAAAGAAGTTATTAACAGTATCAACCTGTGGTGACGTTTCATCAATAACTCTTTTGCTTAGAAAAGAACAACTAGTTTGGTCATTTCAATGATTGCTTCAAATAGCATTGTCATAAGGTTTATATAAGCAGTCTTAATACAGGGCAATAACTGAAAAGGAACCAATTATAAATCTATAGGAAGATTAACATGCATGTTGTGGAGAGATCTCAATTATTATCTTTTTTCAAAAATAAACCCCAAGAACACGACCTGAAAAAGTCATCATATATCACCCACGTTGTCAACAGTTTTCACTGCGTGCTCTTTTTCAGACTTTTTTAGCTTTCATTGAGCTCTCTAGAAATCTTTCCACAGTTTTAACAGTGTTTGCATTACACACATCTATGTGAAAGTATTGTTCAGGACATTTTTTCAGTTGTCTGATTCTGCAATTTATATACAGTTCTGGAGACATCACCTACCTATGTTAACAATTTAAAAGTTATTTTGATTCGTGAGTGCAAAAGGCTGAGTCATGCCCACTACACTTGCTCCATTTTGTTAGCAGAAGCAGTCTAAGGAAAGAGAAGTGTGTGGCAGCCAAATGTTTTCTGTCGTAGGAGAGGGTTCCTACACACCTACTCTATAATAGGGATGACAGGTGGGCAGCTTTCACATAAATTGAGACTAGGGACCAATGTGAAAAGCAGCGACGCAAATTGGAGGGGAGTGTCTTCAGTTTTAGCACCAAGTTGTTAGGAACACTCCTGTGTTGTGACTGGTCTGTACACAAGAGCCTTTGGATAGAGACAAGGAGAAGCCCTTTCCTTGTGTGGACAACCCAGCAACAGTCTTGGGGTCCGGAGAAGCTGGGCCATCTTTGCCTTTGCTGGTTTCACAGTTTGAATGGGCAGAGCCCTCAGCAGCCCAGACTTACCCCAGCAGCGTAGCACTACAGCTCCCTAGGTGCCCGAATTACCCTCCCTCCCTGCGGAGAAGACAGTACATACAAAAATATATGCATATATATTCAATAGCAAGGTTTGAAATTACTCACAAAAGCTTAAGAAGTTAGTTACATGTATACATCTACACACAGTAGGCATAAAGGCATATATATCTATACATATAAGGATAAAGATAGGTGTGTGAGAGTGTGTGTGTGTGTGTGTGTGTGTGTGTGTGTCTACACATTTTCTCTGTCTTGTCTTTGTGGCCAGGCTTGACGCAGCCCAGACACATCTCAGACACATCTCATCCCCTGACTAGACTAGCCCACATCCCAAGGGAGAGCCATCCCCAGGAACACTTGTCAGAGACACCCTGTGCATCCCAAGGGACCAGCCACACTGTCAACAAATGGACATCCTATCCTGTGCTGTAGGGATACCTCACAGTCTGGCCAAAGTCTTTTTTAGTGTGTCCTAGCTAACATTGCTAGGTAGGTGTGGTGTAAATGCTATGTTCTCAGACCCCATAGTTCTCCCTGAAACACAATGCTGTCCTTGAACTCTTTTTGAAATAATTCCTATCTTCATTCATCCACATTGATAATCTGCTCACTGGAGCTTTTCTTACAGAATGAAGATGAGGAGGAGGAGCAGCCTCTCAGCCTGGCCTGGCCTGAAACCCCACGCAAACAGGTCACCTATCTTCTTGTGTTACCCATTGTTTTCCCACTGTGGGCTACCCTGCCAGACGTCAGAAAACCTGTAAGTAACTGTTGTAAGTCAGTGTGTTCTGCAAAAACGGTGGTACTCTAGTTAAATGCCAAAAATGAACTAGAGCTATTAGCTTTTTAATTGTTTCTTCTTTGAAGAAGTCACAGCATTAGTATTCAAATCTTCAAATGAGTGCTTATGAGCAACTGGTTGGTAATAGCTCTATAAAAATTGTCATTTGTATTCACTTATACTTCATGACATAAAGTGGATGGTCTGAAAAATCCTTTGGGGTCTTCACATTTGTATTTCTGAATCTCTGCTGAACATATGAGTGCTGAATCTCTGCTGTGCCCTAAAGGGTATGACTGGAGGGATTTTAGACTATCTAAAATTTTTCTGTAGTTCAGACATAAAGATATGCATTTCTCTTAAATATATGTTCTATTAGACCTTTCTCTTCTACCCATGATCTTGTCATTTTCATACTAGGATGAGAATCCATAAGTCCTTTTGTATATAAAATACTTGGTAGTTTTGTCCTGAAGACAGCTTGAAGTAATGTAAGACTGACAAGTTATCAAGTCTTACCACTTTTATACAAATAGACCTGACTGGGAAAGTTCATGGAAAGTAAAAGTGTGTCAAGAGCTGAAGGAAAAAAAAAAAAATTAGTGGTGTTTTAATCTCTCTTCCTTTCTGGATCAAAATGGGTTTAAAACTGCTGCAAGAGAGACATGCACAGCATGCAAGTTTATAAATCAACACCCTGAATTCTTTTTTCCTGCTCACAGACAGTGAAAAAGCTTCCCATCCCACATGCTGAAAAACTGCAACTCAGTGCAAGAAAGAAGCTAAAATAAGATCTCTGACTTGTTTTTAGATAAAAGGTTCCAGAGGCTATAAAGTGACGATTTTCCCTTCTTTCCCTTCTAACACTTTTTCCCTTCCCAATCTTCTAGCTTTCTTTTTCTTAAAAATTCCAGAAAACTCTGGAAATCGTTTTTGTCTCGTAACACACAGAACATACTACATTAATTTCAAGATCACTTATTTCTGAATTTTTTCCCTCCTTTTGTCATTCAAAACCATTCCTGAAATTTTTTTCATATTTTGATCTAAAATAAACAAGAAATATTTTGGGGCATTATTTTGAGTTTTGAAAATCTGAAGGTAATATAAGAAGACCTCTAGTTTTATCCAATATTCTGCACTGTACAAATGAGAACAGTTTTGTAAATAATAGTTTTGGAAAGTGAATATCTTGACAAGTTGCCTGCAACTGTGTGATGCATGTGATTATTAGCACTAGTACCATTCACAACAGAACTCCATGCTGACATCCAGCAGCTAAAATACCCTGCCATACCACAAGAGATAAACATACTTGTATGTGCCAGATAGACAAGTGGACAACAGAGTTTTAAGACTCCATTCACGGAAAGGAGTAGTTTTTCCTACAGAAAAAAAAAAATGTTGTTTGTAATTACATGTGGATTAACAGAAGAGGTAATGGGCTGTATCAGTATAACAAGCTACTTACTTTGAGCATTGCTGTCAAAGAATTAACCAGATGGTTGCATAAACTGTCTAACATTTTAAGTATGCTTCATTACTGTATCTTCCCAATACTCTCACTTATTTCTGTGTGCCATCCCCACTAATCCCTTCCTAACAAAAAATGATGCCTGCTATCACAGCTCAGCATGTGCATCAGAAAACAATTTTCAATGAAATCTATGAGATAGAAGTTAAAGCAAACCTAAAATAATACTCAGACTTTTTAGATAGGCCTGCCATCAGGGGCTCGATTTGCAAGTGTGGTGATTTTTAGTCAGAAACCCAAATTCTGCATCAGGATGCTCGGATTAGCATATGCATATATAAAGTGAATGCTTGTGTGCTGTATACTGATTTGAAAGACCATATGGAGCCTTTGGCATCCTCTGTGGGTGTCCACTTTTCAATAAGTTGTTCTTTCCGTCTAGAGTCTTTTTTCTAATGTATTTTTTATCTCCACACGAAGATGTTTTCCCTGAATTTATTTGTACTATTCTGAGATACATTTAGCGCCATAAAACCCAGAAGCCCTAGAAAAAAATATTTCGTAGACAAGGTCTCTGGTTCTAAAGTTAGCAAAATCCTGCTGCCTTATTATGGTCTGGTGCACACATATGCAGATTTTTATATACTTAGAGTAGATTATGCATTAGTTCAGCTAACTGTCAGCTGATTTACTTGCTGAGATGTTTTAATGTGTTTAGCGCCTTAACACCTGCTCACATTAAGCCAGTATATATTAAATCCTTACTATAACATCAATAATGTTGTTTGCATATCTCAGAGGTAGGTGTGCCCGTAGTGAATTTTTTTTCCTGAGGTTTTTGCTCAGGTGTTTTGAGTATTAATGGGTGTTTTTCCTGTACTAATGGCTGTTTCCCCAGTGGCTCTTTTGAGGTCACATATGTAACTGCCCACCTCCTGGAGTAACAGATATTGAAAGACTGAAAGAAAAGCAATGTGACCAAGGTGCCCCAGTAGGTCAGGAGCAGTTATTGAACACCACCTCCTTTATTATAATCTTACTCCGCTGTCCATCCCTTTGCATTACATGCCAGAAAAATTATCTTGGGGCTCTAGTCCTGCCATCACTGCACCCATATGGGGGAGTTCCTTCTATCTCTGCAAATTCCCATTACAAACAAAGAGCTACAACTTCCATGAACTCTTGTTGCCATACAGAGATGCACTGTTACCAAGGGGACAAGGACAACATGTTCCTGTACAGATTCAGTTAGAGGAGCAGGTTCTGAGTAATCAGAGTTAAGCACTGTTAAGTGTGAAAGAAGGATCAAACTTTGCAATGCAGATACATTTATGTACGAGACAAACATGTGAATCATTCAGGTTAAAGATGCTGGTAATAATGCTGGCTAAAATGAAAAGAGTTACCTTCCAAATTATTCAGCACACACTACTTTCCAGGATCAGTCTCTTAGAAGAAATGCCTTCATACCTCGATTTTTTTTTCTACTTATAGCCCTGTTTTTCAGACATTGGCATTATATAAATATATAGAAATGTATAAAGAAAAATGTTCTAAACGTTTCTGATGGACAGGAACAGTACTAATACATCTAATCTACAGTGGAACTACAAAATCCTTTTGCTTTTGTTAAAGGAAAATGGGATATGAACTGAATGAGCCATGATTCTCTCATTTCTGTTACTAGGACCACAAAAGAGCCACTTGCTAATAAACTCTGCACTCTGTCTTTACAAGGCAACCACCACAACAACTACTGAAAAAGATGGAGAGGAGTATTGCTGTCTGCTGACTCTGACTAAGTCTTCTAGGAAAATGCTTAGAATTGGCAGCTCTCTGTATTCCAAAGAGCTAGGGAGTAGAAATTACATAAATCTCAAAAGAATGCTGAAACTAGTTATAAAACCAGCATGATTATTATTGTTACACCCCGGAATAAAATCTAGCATACAAAAAAGTATCAGCATTCTTGTTATGGCTTTTTAAAATTTTCATCTATATGCAAATTATATAGCAGCATCTATGCAGTCCATTTTTGATTTCATCACTTGTAAAATGCACAAGCTTTAAATTTTGCCCTTTCTGAATTTAAATGTTCCCCATTTTAAAATAGGTAATTTAAGTGTTAAGCTTATTAAAGTATCTTGGACTGCTGCTTATCAGTTAATTTTAGTGGGAGAGGATTAGCTAAGACGGGCGAAGAGTACACATGCTGCAAAGTTACTGACTCGTAATTCTTAGCCATCCAAATTCTGTGGATGTCTGACTCAGATAGGCAGTGTCTCCTTGTTTTGCTGAACCATTTGGTGTATATAATCACACCATCAGAGAGGTATTACTGACCAGTATGGCTCTGGTTCTATTAGTTTTGCTTAAGCCAGTGTATGCTTAAATCTTGAGTATTGTGTGGTGATCATTCAAATTGCATTGCTGCAAGGTGCTCTTTGCAGATTTTGTGACCAGTTCAAACAAGTTTATTACTCCATTGTCTCATGAACCATATCTCTTGCCAAAAGATCACAGCCTTTACAAGGAAGATGAAAAATGTTGAAAGTTGGAAAAGTTGACTACTAAGAATGGTGGGAAAAAAACTGCTAGCTGCTGGTTAGTTTTAAAAGAGGAAGAGGTTATTTTCACTCATTTATTTCTACCAGTCTTAATTCTGCTCCCACTGGTGTCAGATGGTTGTAACATAGATATATTTATTTCAAATTTTGTTCCTTTTCACATTAAGGTCTTCTACCCTCCATTGCATATAAAATTTTGATTTTAAACTTAAAAGTCCATCTGAGTAGGTTTTAAATATCATAAGCTCATTGTCATATTTTTTGGTTTGACAGAAATTTAGAACTCTGTTTTGAAAAAGTAACTCTGTAATGAGTTAAGAGACAATTAAGAAATAGATCAACCAAAGTACTCTCAGTAGTTCTAAAAACAGTGCTTGTGACAGCAGTGGAATTTATATGAAAAGGATGTTTCCAGGTGCCATGGTGGTAATTTAAGGGTAATCTGTTTAAAACCCCTACTGGATCACTTCTTTTACTTCAGCAGAGGTGGAGTTATTATATTATGAGGGAATTTAGAATCACAGATTCATAAAATGGTTTGGGTTGGATGAGAACCTTAGAGATCATCTAGTTCCAAGCCCCATGGCATGGGCAGGGACACCTTTCACTGGGCCAGGCTGCTCAGAGCCCAGTACAGCCTGGCCTTGGACACTGCCAGGGATGGGGCATTCACAACCTCTCTGGACAGCCTGTGCCAGTGCCTCACTATCCTCATACTAAAGACTTCTTCCTAATGTCCAGTCTAACCCTACTTTCTTTAAGTCTTCTTGTCCTTGTCACTACATGCTCTTGTAAAGAGTCTCTCTCCATCGTTTTTAGAGGCTCCCTTCAGGTACTGGAAGGCTGCAATTAGGTCAACCCAAGCCTTCTATTCTCCAGGCTGTACAATCCAAATTCTCTTAGCCTTTCTTCACAGAATAGGTTTCCATCCCTCTAGTAGTGTTGTTAAATCTGTATCATTTTTAATGTGTGTTCCTGTGTATATCCAGTTGTGAAATTCTATAGGTCGTGCTAGTCAACGTGCTCAGTTTTCAGGAGGACATTTAGCATTATGCAAAATACACACAGGGAGTGAGAAAGTGCTGTATAGCACAGCCAGCAGCTGCACCTGCTGCTGGAGCAGATATGGACCTTGTATTTGTCCCATGCTGTAGATGACTGTGCACAATTGCCATTGCTGACTTCACCCTTTTTACATAAGTTAATGTCCCGAGCTCATTCCAGTTACATCAGCAGAAAGTCTACACAGTCTCATTGAGCTACAGACAAGCTGCATTGTTTTCAGGTTCAGCTGGCAAAACAGAGTGACATTCCTGTTTGACCAGCTCTAATGGCCAGCCCAATACATCATCTCTTGGTCTACAGCCACACTGTTCCATGCTGATCAGTTCCTAAAGGTGTGCTGTTCCATACAAATGCCTGTTGGTTTTGTTATATAAGAAAAGCTGGCTGTGCAGCTAGTAAACTCCCTAAAAGCAAAGTGTTTATTATGGCTTGAAGAAACTGAATCAAAACAAATGGTATTTTCTCTCCAAAAGTCACATTGAGGTAAAGTCCTGCAATCCCATCTACTCCCGCAACATCTAGGAATGATCCACAGTCTTACAAGCCCCCTGGTGCAGCTGGGGCATGACCTGAAATGAAAGTGGGCACAAAAATTCTGGAGTGGAAGTGTATTTAGTGAGGACCAAATGGGAAGAAGTACTGCAGGACTGAGCAGCAGCTGAAAGAGGCATTCAGACTGGTATAACTTACTTCCACAGGCAGCCCTACTGGTTATTCATGCAAATTTGTAGGACTCTGCTAGTCACATGTCAGAAATCATCTGGGGTAACATCTGCATTCAGAGGGGCAATGAACATAAAGATTGGTAGAATTCATTCACAGGACAAATTTAATTTTAAGTACTGATTTGATTTAGAGTGTTTGCCTGGTGCAGTACTGCAGTTTTGTTTCCTTCCTTCAGTAGTTAACTTGACCTCTTTTTGTTACGTAGATTCAGTTAGTCAGTAGGAAATATGGAAAATGCAAAAGATTGGAAAGAACATAAACAAAAAAAAATCATTAATCTGTATGTAACCCACTCATTGGCTGCAAGAACACTCTGTTCAAAATATGACACTAGTAAAGGAGACAGTGAAAATGAAAAATTAAGTCACTTTGGTGCTACACAGAGTATTTAATTCATTGAAGGGCCTGATGGTATGTTTTGCATATTTCTATAACATTAAAACATTAAATTCCTCTGCAAAATGAAGCATGGAAAGTACATGTTTAACATACCTTCTATTGAGAAAGTGAGTCATTTTCACAAGCAGAGTAAATGACGAAATAAATTTTACGTGTGCATGTTTTTAGCTCTGCCATATGGCAGTCTTTGTTATACTGACTGTGAAATTTGTTGCAAAAAATTACTAATGCAGGAAAGAAAGATATGGGCAGCTGTTGAAGCAATTTGAAAACATTCATTCTGAGGAAGCATGAAATTATTAATAAATTTAGAAGTCAAACCACTATTGAGATAAACACGTACGCAAACTGCATCGTAACAAATTATGATAAAAATCACAACCCAGGACTTGCCATTCATCATACAAGATCTT
This sequence comes from Parus major, assembly GCF_001522545.3. Lineage (NCBI taxonomy): Eukaryota > Metazoa > Chordata > Aves > Passeriformes > Paridae > Parus > Parus major. The sequence continues at coordinate 32,833,085 of NC_031799.1, read as the reverse complement.
AGGAGATCCTGTTTTATGACTGAAGCAATTGGAAGAGTGAGGCATAGGTTAAGTATAGTACCGGTGTCAGGGCATCTGTTTCTTACTTTTCTTACAAGTATTTTGATCATCTGATGATTATCAGAACAGTTGCTTAGAACAGGCCGTCAGAAAAAATGAGAAGCCACTCTCATATTGATAAACAATTAAGAATATGGCATGTCACCCTTCAGTATAGGTTTTCACTTGTTTCTCCTTGTTTCTGTTTCAGACATCAAGAAAATTTTTTCCTATCACGTTTTTTGGCTCTATCAGCTGGATTGCCTTCTTTTCTTACTTGATGGTCTGGTGGGCACATCAGGTAAGGAGGTGATACTGGTACAAAATAAAAGCCCTGCATTATGTTTTGCACAGTAAAAGATCATTTCTAATCAGAGTCCATCTATCTCATGCTGGGTGCTGCTTTATTTCGGGAGCTGTAACCATGGATGAAGCAAATCAGTACTCACTAAATTGAAAGTAGTTCAGAGAGCTGTGGTTGGCCTGACCACAGGACTTGATCTTCTTGTAACATCAGAACCATCAGCAACTGCCTGTCAATACCTTATGCTTCTATTTGAAAGTGTTATCTTTCTCCTGATACATGGGGAAATCTGTGAAAAATAGTATTTCTCTGATCTTGTCTAGTATTCTCCAAGCTAGTGGGAAAGTCCAGGACAGCTGAAAACATTTCTTCACTGCAGGACACATTTTTCTGGTTTTGTTTAAACCCTTCTAGGTTGGAGAGACCATTGGTATCACTGAAGAAATCATGGGGCTGACTATTCTAGCTGCTGGCACATCCATTCCTGACCTTATTACCAGTGTTATTGTAGCGCGCAAAGGTCTGGGGGACATGGCTGTATCCAGTTCTGTCGGAAGCAACATATTTGACATCACAGTGGGGTAAGTTCTACACCAAGAAAATTGTGTCTATTTTAAACAAGTCTTTTGTTCTTAGCACATTGTTGTGGTGTTGCCCACAAGCAGCAATCTTTAAAAAGGAAAGTGATGCAAATATGCAACAAATGTTACTGTGGCAAGTGCTCCGAAGTTTATAGATATCTGCATGAAGAAATGTTATAAATTTGTTGCCTAATCCTTGCTTTGATATATTACAGAGAGGCTTAGGCAAGTGAAATGCACATTAAAATTGTGCAAGGGCATTGTTCCGAAAAGGAATTTCAAAGCTTTTTATACTTTTGTGAGGGTGCTGTTTGCTTTCTGCTACCACTCATTGTGCTTATATTAGAGCTTTCTTTATAAATGATGATCAGGAACAATTCATTGCCTCTGCAGTAATAATGTTTGCTGTAATAACAACAGAAAGTCTTTGTCTTGTGTAACTCGTTTAGGCTGCTGTTGACATGTGATTAATTTTTTTTTCTATACCTGACAAGTTCCAAATTACAAACCAATTCTCTGTTAAAAAAAAAGGACCCTTTTTATAGCTCTGACAATATGAAGCTGCATGAGATGGTGCAGAAGTTTTCTATTTACACCTCACTGCTTCATGGCAGCTCTAGGGTAATGATTTGTGGCATAATGTTACAATTCAAATTATTTTTTGATTTTTTGAGACCACTGTAGATCAGGTTCAGGAATGATATAATCTATGCCTCAGTGTTTCAAAAATGTGCAGAAAATACACAGATAAATTCTGTCTTTGTTGCCATAGTCCCATCTTCAACACAGGATGGAGGTACTTAGAATCATGCGCATATTTTCAATTTCTCCATCTTTGGTTGTCTCTTGCTATCACACAGAAGAAGACAGGTCTAGTCATAGTTACAGTGCCAGACAGCCTGGTTGTAGAAGAGATCCTGGTTTTCACAGTTGAAAATACACCAGCAACTGCACAGAGGTACAGAAAAGGATCCTGAAGTTAGAATGTATAATAAATATTTTTTTTACTTTATCTGTTAGCTAATGGCAGTACTTTATATGCAGTACTGATATGCAGCAAACCTGTAACATTCATGAGAATCATGTCCTCCAACTTGGAGTACAGAGGATGCATCTCAAAATTATTTCTCTTTTGCAGTGCTTGCTTACTTTTTAAAAAATATTTAATCTTCCTGCTGATGGAAATGGTTTTGTCCTGTACCAGTCTGGTACATTTACAACAGAAATGGCACAGTGGAGCTGTGGAGTGGTGTAGTTAGTACTGCAGCTGTAATAAATTATTCTCTCTTAAGCTGCTTATTCAAAGTTTTAATGTTGTGAGCTTCTGACAACTTACTTCATGCTTTCTAAGCCTGCTAAGCTCCAATCAGTGTCTTAAATATTTATTTCAGCTTGACATCCTGCAGAGGGATATTGTCTCCTTCTGTGGCGTGAGAGATGAGAAATGCAATGACAGCAAACACAGAAATAGAAGTTAAGCTGAAGTTCAAATGAAGTTCACAGTTTAACAGAGGTTTATACAGTAAATGTGGACAAAGATATTTAAGGGTGAAATTTTGCAGGCAGTGCCTTGCAGAGTGCTGGTTCTTCATGGCAAGGACATGTTTCTATGCAACCCACCCTCCTGTCAGGCAGGCTCTTGGAAAGAGTGCAAATAGCTTCTTCTGCAGATGGTGTGAAATCTAGTAACAAATGAAAGGGGTTTTCCTCTTCACAGACAGGATGCCAGGTGATTTGCCAACCAAGAGAAATATAACTCACCAGTATAACCAGTGGAAGGGGAACCATGTGTTCTCCCCAAGAACCATGAGAAAGCTTACAATCTGTATTTATGCAATTATTAGAAGAGTTGAAACTCTTCCTGCCTCACTTTATGCAGGAAGCCTTTGGCTGTGTTTTGAACTGTTGCCAGAAACTTCCTAGTGCTCCCTTCGGGACTTCTCCAGTGTTTTAATTTATTTTTTCTGTTTCTTGACAGCCTTCCTCTTCCATGGCTCCTGTATGCTGTGGTTAATGGCTTTGCCCCGGTGACAGTCAGCAGCAATGGTCTGTTCTGTGCAATTGTCCTCCTCTTCATCATGCTGCTCTTTGTCATCCTCTCCATTGCTTCCTGCAAGTGGAGGATGAATAAAATCCTGGGTTTCCTCATGTTTGGGCTTTATTTTGTGTTCCTGATTGTCAGTGTCCTTCTGGAGGACAAAGTGATCCAGTGTCCTGTCTCCATCTAGTGGAAAGTGATGTTTCTCAACAAAAAGAAAACAAAACAAAACAAAACATATATATTTATTAAAGAAATGATACATATGTCAAAACAAAAGAGAAAAAAAAAACCCCACGGTGGAAAACTTCAGTGGGAAGAACCCATGGATCTGTAAATTTCCTCTTCCTCAATTTTAAAAGAGTGAAAGAAAGAGAAAGAGAAGGATACAAAGGGTGAACCTCAGAGCTGAAGAGTGGCTGCTGCTGGACAGTGCAGTTACACCTGAAGGGCTGGGTCCAGGTGCACCGAGGGCTTCTCTGCTGCAGAACATCCTCGCTGCTCAGCGCTGGACACGCTACGTACGCACGGCAACAGTGAAAGTTACTGCTTCTCCTCTGCCTACGGTACATGCCCGCTGACTTCTCGTTCTCTGTAGTAGTATACACAGACACACAGTGTGCTCAGCTCCTAAAGCTCTCCTCTTCTAAGGGGAATGCTAATGTTAACTTTGTGGAGGCACCACCCCCCCACACACCCTGGTACAGGATTTTTCTGATAACCTGCTGAAACGCCTGAGTGGAAAGCATACACCAAGCAATGGGTCACGAGCAGGGAAGGGCTTGTATGCCTCTTCATGTAACTGGATGTGATATATGATGTGATTTCAGCAAAGCCAGGGGATTAATCAGTGTTTCAATCATCTGCATCACAGGTCTGAAAAGGCAATCAGCAGGATGTTAATGGTGGTTTTTTTACATCTTGCAAAACTCTTCAGGTTCCAGAAACTCTGTCTCTGGCACTGAAGCCATGATGCCTGACCATTTTGTAACTGGTGCAGATTTTCATTGCATTCTCATGCAAAGACCAGAATGGGGATAATCTTTCTTCTGTAATAGCAACGCAGCATGCAGTGACATCATACAGCTATGCGAACACACCATTTTTTCTAATGCAGCAATATCAACAGTACCAATGGCTTTCAGATGCTGTTATGAGTTTGCCTTTTCATGCCAGAATAAAAAGGCTAATTTGCTTATGCATAGTATTTCATACAGAAAATAGAAGTAGTTATAAAGTGGCAGCCTAATTGGTAAGTGAATATATACTTTATAGGCTTTCACTATTCCTTGGAGTGTAAGGACCTTCACAGCTACATATAGTTATTGCTGGAAGAGATCTCCAGCTGTTGTATAAAGCTGGGGCAGTTCACATTTGCTGTTATAAATCTTGAAACTAGGTAGGAGAAACACAATTTAAATACAGTGGAGCTGCAGGAAACTTACATGAAAATTCTTCAGTATTGCTGAAAGTGTACATGTCTAAAGAAAGGAAGGAGTGAAAATGCAACATCCTTCTTCTGAGATACTGAGAGAAGGTCCAAACCTAGGAAAAAAAAAAACAAAAAAAAAAAAACCAAGAAAGGAGAAAGCAACTAACATTCATCTTTCTGTAGTAGTAGATGATAGTCTGTAGTTTGGCTGCTTTTTTTAAAAATGAGAGGACTGAAATGAATGTTGAGAAATTATTTCAGATAATCATCATTTGTTTGTCCAAGTCTTTTGTGCAATTAAGAGTTCATGAAGTTTCAGTGCATTTCTGTGACCTGTTTCAGCATTGTTTTATATGTGTATTGTGCTCACAGTGGCAATGCCACGCTCACATCTGTGTAACAGAAGGCTCAGAACATTTTTTCTTGTCTGTTTTTCCCTGCTCTGCACTGTTTGTTTCTCACTCATCCCCTTCTCCTTTCCTATTTTTCCTGTTATATGTCTTTGTATGTAACAGTGTATGATTAGAAAGTAAGGACTTGACAGAAAACAATGGTAGAGAAAGCAGTACAAAAATTCATATTAGGAATATTAATATTTTGTGATATCATGAAGAAAAAAGTGAGATGTTAATGAAATAAAGGAAGGATACTAGGAGTTGCAATGTCTGCTACTCATATGTTGTCCTAAGTCCTAGCTACATGCAGAATCAGTATTTGATCTTAACCATACAACAAGCAACATCTCTTACTTCTTTGTGCTTTTTAGAGTGAGCTTCTCACATTGAGAGCAAAAACTTGTCCCTCCATTCAAGATCCTTCACTGGTGCAGAATCCTTACCTGTCTTAACGATAGTGCTGCCCTTTAACATTTGTTCCCCTGGGTGTACGCGATGGAAAGGTGGGTGTATGGACATAACTGTGGTGCCCTCTGCTGACAGAGCAGCAGCCTAAAGCAAATTCATAACCCAAATTCTGACCCCAGCTGAAACGTGTGTCCCAAAATACACAGCTGACTCCACAGTACAGTCTATTCCAGAGGAGTCACCAAATGCTTTTGTTTCTGATGACAGTGTTCAAAACGGGCAATCCTTTTCCAAGTAAGCAGAATCGGACAAAGGAGTGAGCTAAAGGAAGGGCTGTGTATGCTGCCACTTACAAAATACTGCAATGCCCAGGTTCTCTGATTTGACATTTCAAGTCAAGAAACCAGACCAGAGTCTGATCTCCATTTAGCACACTACTCTTTGTTTTTGTTTTTTTTTTCAATTTTGTTTTACTTCATGCCACCGTGGCGTTAACAACTCCCACACTGGAAAAGGAAGGAAAACTCCTACCTGACCTTCAGAGCTCTAAGAGCACTCTAGTGCACTCAGGGCATCAGCAGCAGAGCAGAGACTGCTGCCCCACTGAGGGCAGGTAGGGAGTAGAGAGTAACTGGCATAAACAGCTTATAGGAAGAACTTTATGTACACCATTAAGGACTGGTGTCTATCTTTCTATACTGTCTTAAAATGTGTCTCATTTCTTTCACATGTCTGTTTGTCCCTATCACATATTTATTTTGGAAGGTATTAAAAGTAACTTTTTCTCCTTCAGAGTGAGACACCTCATGGCTCCCACTGCCTTGTATCTGTTGGGCAGTTCATTTTTCAAATGGCTCAATAACTGTGCCCGTGACACCTCAGATACAGAGGCAATAGGACAGATTTCAGTTGTGTGGTGCTTTCTGTGAAGGCTGTCTGTGAATGATGTTTATACTTGCCAAGGCACCTTTCTACTGCTGGGGTAAACTGTTCATGGACACTTGGATGCTGATGTGCTCTTTGATTACAAGACAACAGGCTCTGCTGGCTGGTAAAGAGAAAGAGGAGTGGGATGGAGGGAGAAGCTTAGTCCCTTATCCTGTACAGTAGGAATTCAGTCTTAAACTGGAATGCTGAGAAAACAGTCAAAAGCTGCTCTAACCCAGCGACCGAATGTCAGTGAATTGTCCAGGCTCAGTGCTGCCAGAAATGCACACACTCTTTGCAAAGTTCGTATTTTACAGTCTCAGAAAACTCCCCAGCATAAAGTGCTTCTCATTGTTCATAATTATTTCAGTGTGGAATCATGAACTCTTCTCAACATTGCACACCTAGAAGCCTGTTTCTGTTTTTTTCAGCCAATGTTCTGAATGACTTCACTAGGGATCTGGTCCCCCGCACTGCCCAAGTTTTACAGCGAGCTGGTTGGTGTTGAAGCCTGTTCCACCTGCCTGTATGCCTATGTTCACTCAGCTGATACTGCTGTCTGCATAATCCTTACAAAGTAGAAACTAATAATTAGTAGAAAAATTGGCATTATGATAAAGATCCTGTTCTAGCTTAGCACTTTCAGGACACCAGCTTGGCAACATAGCAAGTAAGATAAGAATGCAACTTCAGATTAAATAACGAACCCTCTGTGCCACCATCATCTCTGAATGGAATAAATGTTGAACACGGTTTTTGGAAGGGATTTCTAGTAGCATTTGAATAGGATCATGGTTCAGATTGTAGCCAGTTTTAAAGGTTTTCTGCACTAACTTCATTGGAATTAAATATGAAAATGGGCCCCATTGGTACAAAATACCATTGGAGTTCTACAACTAACTAGAAGTTCTACAACTTCTCTGCAGAAGCCACCCTGGTTACAACTTGGTAGAAGCTATGAAAGTGTGATTAAAAGTGTGGTGTGAAGATTCTCTCCTTAACAACTACATGTAGACATGGAAAAAATCTTTCAGCAAAGCTCTATGTATTTTAAATTAACTATTTTACTGAAAGCTAGTGCTTTCTTATAGTGCAGACAGGCTCTTGTGTCTGTATGCTTCTGCTTATGTATCCAGTTGATGTGGCTGACTGCATAAACTCCATGAAGCATAAAGCACAGTGGGTGACAAGCATCTTATCTAGGTGTCATTTGTTTGTAATGGCAATGAAACTACCATATAATTTCCACATATACTACTCTGAAGTAGTTTATGGTCACTGTCACTCATGGTACTGTTGTGTGTGGATATGAAGGTCCACAAAGTGGTAAATTAAACATGTAGTTAATCCAAGTACTGTGAAAAAATAGATGCTTAGAATATTATTAATGTTTGGGTGTTTTCTAAGGGATTATTTCTCTGGTTGTCTTTTACTTCATTATATATTTCGCAAAAAAAAAAAGGGGATATTTGATGTTTTTTAATTATTATTCTTTCAGCAGTAATTCCTTAAAATAGCATCTTGTGGTCCATATAACTTATGTTCTGAGTCAAGTATGAGTCTGAATCAGATGGTTCTTTATTTGTAACAAGGAAATAATCCCTTCTCTAAGAACTGGCCCAACAAAATACAGAAGAATTCTGCCATTAACCTGGACAAGACAGAGACTTTTATCTTAGGTTCCCGTATTTCATAAATGCAGTTACATAACAAACCTGGTTGTCCTGGGAGCTATGTACAAAGAGATAAATTACATTCACTTGTATTCTTAGAAAAAAATTTAACTCTTGTAAATAGCAACGACTAAATGAGAAAGATGCTTGATTTGAGCAGGTGATTCTTTTTTCTTTTTTTTTTCTTTCTGCTGTTCCTGGAAAGTTAAATTGAAGAATTTGCATCTGGAAAAATACTTGCAGAAAGTGATTTTGAGATTATCAAATGGGCTAGTTTGCACAAATGGGATAAGTGTGGAGAAGAATCCTGCTCCAGTTCTCCAACAGCCATGGGTCTCATTCCTGGTTGATATTAAAATTATCCTTCTTGAGTCTGTTGCCATCAGTTACAGGAATATTGGTATTGAGGTATCCATCATTTCCATTGGAACACACTTGCTAGGTGTCAGTGTGCAGCACCCCAGGACTTCCTGCCTGGATGTGTGCAGGTAGTCTGAGCCTTCCCCTGACCAGACACAAGCCGTGTGTCTTCTCCAGAAGTCATGTTGTCACATTAGCGTGGCACCGAGCCCGTGCTCCAGCCAGCCAGGCACAGGTCAGCCCCAGCCTAGAAGCCATGTAATCCCTTGGAGTGTGGGTAATCCAGACACATTATTGGCCATATCATTCCTACATGAGCCGTAAGTGAAACAGCCCAGGACAAGACTGAGTGACTCAAGATTGGTAAATGAACTGTACATTCATGTAGATTTATTGTAAATTCACCACTCATCAAACACAAAACCAATCCCAACAATGAAATTTGTACACGTTTTTAAAGATCGTGCACTTTACTATTTTATTTTTATTTTTATTTTATGTCACATAGTTGTCTTAATGTAAAAAGAAGCCATAAAAAACCCAGAAGACTAGTATGGGGTTTCTAAGTAAGGGGATCATTAATTTTAAAGTAAAGAATTAATTCCATGTCTCTGTTTGAGGTATAATGTCAAATACTGACAAATAAATGTACAGTAAAGCAGGATCTGGTTTTGCCTTAGTGATGCTGTGAATAAGTCAGGGGAGTTTGCTCCTCATACTCTTGAGTTTTCCTGTGGGGCTGTACAAAATGCTGCACCTTTGCAGTAGGGACTCAATCCTGCTACCTTTGTTCACCCCAGGAGAAGGAATAAAATGCTTGCAGAGTCAGGCCCAATGAAGCAATTAAATCATTCTGCTACTCTGAGGTTTTCTCCCACTGAGATCACAGCAAAGGAAGCTCCTTATGTTTTAGTAAGTTTATAAGAAATGAGTTGCTTCTGTCAGTTTTTCAAAAAGTTTTCAGGGTCAGGTTATCCAATAGGAATCAATAATTTATTTTAATCCCTTATCAAAATTAAGTAATGCCAAATGATTTCACTTGGTTTTGTGTTCATTTCCATTATCAAGATCTCTGTTGCAGTTTTAATTTTGCAATCCTGACTCTGGGGAGTTGACTTACATGAATTAAAATTATTTCTGTCACTTGAGATGGCAAGATCAGGACATGGTATTGTGATGTGAAAATAGTAGTGTGTTATAACTGACAATCAGATGCTATTTTTGTAATAAAGTGTTTTTAGCACGTTTGTTTCACTTTGTAGTTTTCATATTCTTATGACCCCTCATTTTCAGCCTATTGTAAGAAAAATCTGAAGTTCCCCATCTTTATTCATTTCAAACTTTAAAAGCAAAAATACATTGCCATGTATTTTTTTTTATTTTGCACGTCCAGGCAACCCCCTGAAGATTCAAGTTTTTCTCATGTGTTTAAGTGTATGGATCATTATTCACTAGATGAAACTCTTGTGTCTCTGAATCAGTACGTTCTCTGTGAATATAAGTTTGTATATAGTATGAAAGCTACCTTTATTTGTACATAGGCTCTTGGAAATAATCCCTTCTATCAAGGTCCTACTTCACTATCTACAGAATGTTTCACTGTGGTGTGTACACTTTTCTCACCTTATCATATTAATACAGAGTTCTTCATATAAATCACTTAATGTAACTGAGTTGTCTAAGTGTGAATAACAATAACAACAATAAATACTAATAAAAAGACTGAAGAGTGTGTCAGTTTGCTCAGTATCTTTTGTGTTAATGGTCTTGGTTGCTTGGTTGGTCTTGCTGTTACTCTGAAAATAGTACCTTAACTATTAAAATTTAACCTTCTTTGGCAGCTGATTTTGGTAGTTTGGGTTGAGTGATGATCTGCAGTGCTGCTTGTCATTACTAGTGTTCAAGCTGTACTGCTTGCCTCTTGCTGTGTCCCAGTGCTACCTTCTGTGTATACACAGAGTAAAGAAATTGCCTGTCTTCCAGTGAGCTTAAGATTTTGTTAGACAAGGATTTTTCATCTACAGCACAATGTGAATCCAAACAACCTGGAGCTGTGTATGTCTGGAGCCCTGTCGTTCCACTCAGGATCAAGTTTCCTTACACTTTACTGATACATTTGGTCACAAGATGTTTTGAATGCCATTCTTTATTTTGACACCTTGTTTAATCTCCAGGCTGCACAGTCTGTTGTCCTTGCCAGTTAGGCTTTTTCAATTTTTTTTCAATTTTTTTTGTCAGTCTTTTGGTGAATGCTGCACTTAAATAAAAGAATGATCTTCTATAAATTACAGCAAAAGAAGGTCAAATTTTCCCATAATGAACCAAACTTTCCATCTTCTCAAGTTAGAAAACATTGCACATGGACATTATTACTTAATATTTCTCCCACAGCAGCCCAAGGAAGTCATCCTCCCCAGAGAATTAAGGTGTTTTTTGTGAGGCATAATGCCAGCACTGAAGGTGTGAGCTCAGGAGAGGGGATTTTCATTCATCTTTAACCTGATTAGAGCCTTAAAATTTTAGATTGGAAACAAAAGAAATTTGCAGATAGCCAAGGAGTTGACAACGTTGATTGTCCTGAGACATTCATGCCTGCCAAACAACAAAAAACAACAAGGTCAAACACATCCTGCAGAGAACAAAGTTGGTGTAGGCTCCAAGTCACAGAGACACATGTGGGATGTTTCAAAATTTAGATTGGAGATAGAGAGTTTGTAAAAAGCCATTTAGACATTTTTTGAGAAGTGAACATGCATCCATACACACAGAGGTGCTCATAGCTTTGCTCTATGGGTGTGTGTTTTCTTACCCTACTGCTGGCTAACATTTAATCCCTTCCTCAAGTGCAGTGACATTTGTAAAGAGGAGGATTTTAAATCCTTCAGTACCACAGCAGGTCTTGATGGTATATGACTGGGTTGAGCAGGGAGAAAAGAAAAACATGTTATATATCCACAGTCCTGCCTGGGGCAAGTTGCCTTACTACGTATCCACAAGCAAGTACTTCACTGCCTTACCAGTAGTGCTGAAAAAAACATTCACTATTACTTCTTTATTTTACAAGTAGTTGCATTTGGAGTGTTTACTGACAAGGAGAAATCAATGTTCATGTTAAAACGGAGTTCAAACTTCCCTTCCCTGGAAAGACTTCAGAATTTCCCTTTAAAACAAGGAATTCCTTTTCTGTCAACACATATATCAGAGAAATAAATATTTGTGCCAGAAACTTGCAAGGAGTACAGAGAGCTAGACTACAGATTTTAGCCCTGAAGAGATGTTTTTCCTCCCTTCATCTCTTATTTATGCAAATTTTCACATCACGGTTTGAACAACATATATATTGTGTGGACAAGGGGGCGTTTTTTGGCAGGATGATGAAGTAGTAGCAATTAGTTGTAAATCTACAGTATAGCTTCTGAGGCATCAAATCCAAACTGAACCATTTCTTGTTAGCTAAATATGAGGGTAGTCAGAGAAGTTACCGGCATCATGTAAGATTAAAACACTCCAAATACAATGTTTGAACAACAGTTTTGCAAAAGAATGAAACTTTGAATGAACAAGAGGTGTCCGACCAACCTTTGGGTTGCCTGCAAGCACTTTTTGCCTGTGCACCAGCAATGATGAGCAAATACCAGCCCCCAGCTGCAGCTTTCCACTAACTGCTGCTAAAAATATGAAACTTCATGTGCTGGTTCTGCTGTGTTGGAGTGCTGCCTGCAGTGGGGTTGTGTCAGAGACAAGAGCAGGTCTGGCTTGGGGTTGCTGTCTGAGGCAGAGGAGGCAGAGGAGGAGGTGGGTGGGAGGGTGTGTTTGTGGGCACTGTCTGGCATGGGAAAACATGCCGCTTCCATGGACCCTGCATTTGACATTGTGATCCTGAGAGCAGGGCAGGAGGGGAGACTGAGAAAAACTGACATAAAAATCAGTTACAATTTATGTCTAAAAGGACATATAACAGATGGGTTTCCCTCCAGTTCCTTCCTTCCCAGTTTAATTTTGCTGTAAAATGAAGGAATACAACCCTGAGTAAGATCCTCTAGGGGACACTGTGTAGGCAGGGAGGTTGGACTTGGTGAGCCTGCCGGTGATGCCTTCCAACCTTACAAATTCAGTGTTTCTGTGAATGGTTTAGTGCACTCTATGGTAACATGGTAACAGTGAAAAAAATGCTCCCACTGCCCGCTCCTCACCCCCACTTATTTCCTATTATTCACTACTAACTAGTGTGAAGGAAAAGGGAAATTATTCCCAGAATTGTCAAATTCCCTGTGAAGATCTGGACCTGTTCTTGTCGTGTACTGCCTGCTTGCCTTGATACTATGCCATATTGCTGGTCAGAATTTGCCTCTCGAAGCAGAGACCAACTCTTGACAATTTTCAAGAATTAAGATATTGTAGTCTGATCCTCTGGCACGAGGACATACTGCTAGCCAAAACTAGCTCTAGAGAGTTACACTAAAGTTTACAAAACACAAGACTATTGAAGAAAAATTAGTTTGAGTGTTGACTCAGTCAGAAGTGTACGTGAATTCATTTTCTGTTATATTATATAGTGAATTTTTGAAAAGTTATTCCCTAAAATTCAGTTTTCTTTCCACTCAGAAGAACAACTTTCAGCAAAGCTTTACCCAGAAACTGACTGAAAAAAGGAATTGCTATAAGTTCGTGATTGTTAATATGCAATTTTTCCAAGAAGAAATTACCTGGGCAGCTTTCTCCCACCACTATCACCTGTTTTGCTAAAAACCTATTTAAAACATGCCAGGATGTTGTCCTGAGAAGAGCTGGGACGAGCATGGTGGAGCCAAATCTTTCTTGTACTCAGGCCTGTTTTTACTGTCCTGGCTCCCTCTACATTCCTATCCTCTCTGTTCCTCACACTGCCCAGCATCCAAAATAATTCCTGTCACCAATGATGCCCCAGCACCAGTGGAGGCAGGTGATGCTCAGAGCAAGGAGGTCTCAGGCCTTTTGATGCCTCGTAAGGCTCAGGCAGCAGAAAAGACCTACAAGTAAATCCACAGCCCAGGAATGAAACAGTCATGATGTGACTCAGGTTCTTCCTCTGAGGCTTCGTTTTGTTTATTCCTGGGATTTTCACCTTTTCTCATGTGAAGGATGGAATAATGCTTCAGAATTTTAAAAAAGTTTAATAGGGAATAAAGTAAGGGACAAAAGTTCAGTGCTGGGGTGCTCTTGGCAAATAGCCAAAGAACATGCTAGTAGTCCCTGATAGTGTTTTTTTATACTGTTACATTACAGAGGTACATGCATATTCATAAAGTCCATACATTATTCACACATTCCTGTGAACTGTTTGATGGTACAGGAATTCTTCTGTTTGGTTTCTTCGTACTCTGGTTTATCTGCATGACATCCTGTGTGTTAAGTCAATATAGTTTATTCCTTCTTGTGTCTCCATCCTGTTGTTGTATGTCCTCTTTAAATTTAACATGGTATTTTCTAATTGTCATCCGGAGCTCTGGTTTGTGTCACAATTATCTTATCACTTGGATAAGACAGCGGAGAGGGGAGTAACATGATTGACTTACACCATTTGTTTTGGTTACATAGAGGTATTTTAACACCCAGCGTTTGGTTAAGGCCTATAATATCATATATTCACCCCACTACTTCTATAAGCTATGCAGTACATACTTAAACTGGTAGATTATGTTATACTAAAAGCTAAATAAAGGTATAAATGATACTATGTCTAAATAATTATGATCAATGCAGAAACTAATATATAAATGCAAAAGCCAATATCATACTGCAGTCCTTTTTAACAGTCCATAAATGTGAGAAACTACCTAATTATCTTACACTATTCTCTGAGTTAGGTACATGAATAAAAGCATTTTAACCTCACATAGTCTCTATTTCAATATTATGCTATGACCTAAGATCACGCTACTATTATCACGCTACTATTTATATAAGCTATATGGTGCATACATAAACTGACAGATTATGCTATACCAAAAAGCAGTTAAAAGGAAATACTAATTGTACCATATCAAAATATTTGTGATTAATAATAGGCAAAAGCTAATACATAAATGTGAAAGCCAATACTGTATTGTCATCTATAACACTCATTTTAATTAGTATTTCAGTAAGTCATTTGTATTTTTGTAACCCATCACACCCCTGAGAGAAGTGGGCTTTGCTTACAGAAAAAAGCATTGTGAGGGGCTAATGCCCACATGATGCTCCTTCAGGCACACTGCCTGCACTGCCATCCTCCAGGCAAGGCCAGTTTGTCCCAGCTGGCATCACAGCTGACACCACTTCTAGCTGTTTGTGGTATCACTTGGCAGCTAAACATAGAGTGGCAAGGTCAGCTCTGCAGGCACCACCAGGCACCGTGGAAGGAGAAGAGAGCAAGTGGCAGAAGCAGGGCATCCTTAGTTGTTTCACAGTGGGTTTGTGCAAAGTCTGGGTAGCAACAGAAAGGTGATGCTATGTACATGCACCCACTGCCCCAACTGCCCTGGTGAGCTCTACCATTCCTGCCCTACAGAAAGAAGTTTACTGGCATGAAGGTACCTTGGCACCTGTAACATCTTGTCTAGAGCTGCTAATCAAACAGACACCAATATGCACTCCTTGTGAGTGGACACTTCTGGGAAAGGGGAAAAAAAATCTCCAAGTCACCAGATCCGCCACAAAATCAGGAAGAGGTGGGCGCAGTATCTCCCAGACAAACACTAATCTTGCAGAATGTCAGAGGAGGTAGGTGGACTGAAACACAAGCAGGTCATGTCCTCAGTGCATGGAAGGTGGCTTATCTGGATTAATAACTGGTGCTGGCATGGTTGCTGAAGCTTTCATTTTCTTGGAATTACCTTAATAGCAAAGTGTCTGGTAGCAGGTGTGCTTGCAGACATTTGCAGGCAATTATCTCTGCTGACAAGGAGACATAATAAAACCCTTAATGCAGGAAGAGAGCAAGGCACAGCCAGGCAAGGACATTAAGCAGGGCAGTACATCTCATCGTGTCCTTGTTCCAAATATATACTTAGCATCACGACAGCTGTTCTCCAGTCAAAACCCCTGCTGGCCTTCATTGCAACAAAAGCATTCTCCTCTGGGCTGATTTCAACTCTGAATGTTAAAGAATAAGGGCAGTGATAGAGATCATAAAGAGTGCAGTTGTTACATTTGCCAGTACAGGGCAGGTGCCTAAACAAATCTCTAGGTTTCTCTAGGTTCCTGCACTAGCCCAAGGTACAATAAGAAGCAGCTGGGCTTTGGATGGAACTTTGTCTTTCATGTGAGGGATGTCTTTCCACTTCACACTCATCTCATGGTGAATTTCCTCAGCCCCACCATAAGCCTCTGAAGAGATGCGGATTGTATTTTCCTTCTAGACAGAGATTCAACAGATTTCCTTCCACTGACTGTGTTCTGGTTGCCATGCCAAGTAATGGAGTGAATCCCATCACTTCCTGGGGAAGGGAAGGTGAAGGTCTCTGCACCTCCAGGAGAGCGCTGGGTGAAAGCACACATCTGCTCAACATTCTGAGCTACACAAACCCACTGTGCAATACACAGCCTGCCAGCAGGCTGCAGGGAACAACTTGTCCAGACTGGTTGCATCTGTAGGCCTTGCTGATTTTGACCTTGCTGTGGAACACCAATGAGTCAGCAGCAGAAGAATGAAAATCTGATGACTTTGAGAAGTTTGTCAAGCTACACAGAGCTAGAAACTGCAAAGGAAAGAGGCTGAATTAACCCCTCTCTTTCTCCTACAAGGCTGTCTGCTTTTAATTTCAGTTAATATACAGCTAATTTGAATGAAATAAAAACCTGCAAAGTCAAATTCATATAGGAAAAGTAATTTTTCTACTTTAAACTGTACTTCTTCCTCAATTTCTCATTTATTGGGAGCAGACTTAGTCTGAGAAGATAGCACCTTTCCTTGGCACCAGAAATAGCAGTCTAACCACAACTTGGTGAAATCAAGTGAGTGTTTCAAACTAGCCATTCTGTGGAATTAGGAGACAATATCTGGGAATTTGTTTATATCTGGGAATTTGTTTCTTGGAACTTTGGCTTTGCATGCTAATGTGCAGGTGTTGTCAACAAAAACAGGAAAAACAGAAACTCTCCAACATCATCTTTTCAGT
>NC_031799.1:32641353-32816355 GCF_001522545.3 Parus major | reverse complement strand
GTTGTATCATTTCCAACAGTATCTGCTGTGGCATAAGGTAATATATTTTTTGCACAAAATTACAAACAAAACAGTTCCAGGCATCTCGGCTATTTAGAATATTGGAAATAGTGCAAGTGTATGTTTGTTTCCACCAGAATTACAAAAGTATTATTAAAAATATATCTGGCCTTTAGTGTATTTAATGTCCTTCACTTCGAGTAAGACTTGTCCTCATGTAACAACGTCCCTTTAATTTACCCCCTCCCCTGCCCCTGTCTCTCATGAAACAAAAGATTTTACAGGATGTCTGACAATTTGTTTCACACACAGTGCTGGAATATAGGTTATGCTGTAATTTTCAGGCATTCGGTTGAAGCCCTGCTTCTGAGAGGAATGATTCTTGCTAATCTCTTTACAAACATCTCTTTCAGTTGGTGAGGGTCTTTAGGAGAAATGGGTCTTAATGTCTCTATCACCCTTAAGCTGAAGCAATTTAACTATTAGAGAGCCTAGTTAGTTTGACTTTAGGCTAATAGACAAATGGGTCCTCACGAAGTCTACTGCAGAAACCAGACAGCCTAAATTTCTAAATATTGGAGGAAAATTACATGTTCAGTGGGGAATATGTGGTAGGTGGTTTGGTAAGGCTGTACCTTCCTAGTACCTCAGCCAAAGGTAAAGCCTTTCCTTGGAAAGGAAGGGGGCGACATGTGGCCAAGAGCTGAGGATAAAAGGAGGCTGCATCCTCTGAAATTTCGAGAGAGGGAAATCCCACGTGGCTATGCCCTAGAGAGTGGATGGGCTCTTTCCCTCTATACAAATAAAGTTGCAGGACTCCTCTGCCTCCTTTGAACTGGCTTTTCATAGTGTGATTTTCCACAAGCTTCCTTTACATTACCTTCATCAGACTGCTCGAGTAAATGTCTCCCTGGTGCAAATAGTTTTGCCTGCCTATTTTTTAGCGTGTGAACAGTGGCACAGTAAGTTCCTGAGGTTACAGCTCCTCATCTTCCTCTGGCTTATGAAATAGTTAATCTCTTCTTTTGTTCTATTTAAAGTCATCTTCCAGAGGTTCTCATCTTTATGTTTGTGAACATTTGCTTTAAATAAAACCCTATCCTGGCATAAGGCATCTGCTCTCTGTGGACTATGACAAGAAGAGATGCAGAAACCTATGGGGGAAAAATATTTGAAACATTTAGATTCCTTGCATTGACAGGCCCTGCTAACATCTTTCTGCTCTTACACCCCACCAACTGGGATGTGATAGCACAGGATGAAAATCTAGCAGAACAATCATGTTTTTATTCGGCTGATAGTGGTTTTCAACCATAAAAATAAAATGGAAACTACTATGTATTTCATTTTTCAGAGCTTCCTCAGCCAAAACAGGTTTGAGGTAGGTGACTTTGTTGGAAATGATACAACTTTTAATATTTTTTAATGTAACTTTAGTCAAGGGTTTGCTCTCCTTTGCCCAGGGGCAGGGGAATTGAAGTTTCTCTACAAAAGACTCTGTTCATGGGGAGAGGCCTGATGAGCTTAAAACCCATGGATTGGGAGTAGCCAGAAGATACACAAGACAGAAATGAACATTAACGAGCATTATCCCAAACATGAACCCCTGGAGAGGTCAGAGACACCTGGTCTGGGAGAAGACTGATAAGAGAACCAAAGAAGGAGGACCCAATAAGCAATGAAGGTGAAGGGAATGATAATCAGTGGGAGACTGAATACTAAGAATTGTGTAATTTAAGACCAAGTATGAGAATTTTTGTGGGTTTTTCCTATATAGGTATGTGAAAAGTCTGCTAAAGAACCATGGAATGATTTCAATTGCACATCCTGGCCAGAGTAAAGTAATGCCTTGATTCTCTAACACTGAAAAGATGATGTTGGAGAGTTTCTGTTTTTCCCACAGTTTCGATGACAACTTGACTGACAGCATTTCTGTTACTGACTTTTCTTTAGTCTGGTACCACAAGCTCTAACATGCATTTCAGCTTTCCGTCCACAGCAGCATGACTGAGAACCCACAAGGTATGATGATCTCTCCTTCCTGAGATACATACCCGAAGCAATACATAGTACATTTTTGTCATTGACAATGACTGTCAGGTCAAGGAAGGTATTTCTGCTGTGTATAAACAGTGTTCAGTCCTTGAAGCTGAAGAACTGCTGTGAGTTCTTCTAACTGTGGGATGTTATTTGGGTCAAGGGCAATACTGGGAACCATAGAATTCACAGAAAGAAGGGGAAAATGCTCCTTGAGCAGATGCAAAGAACGATCTATTCACTTTACCTTCAGTGCCTTTGTCAGGATGACAACTGGGGAAAGTTCAGGCAGGAGACTTCAATGACAGAGCACTCTAAAGCCTTCAGATCAAAGCCACAGACAGTACAGTTGTGCTGCCTGAGTGATGATCATCTTGTAGTTGCAAATAGGTCAGGGATAGAATACAAAAAGGAAAGAGTTTTCTTCATGACATGGTCCCTTGTCTTGTTTCTGTCAGGTCCAGAATTCTTTGCTCCTTTTAACTGGTCTGCATTACTCCTAATGGAGTGTACATTCCCTTAATTTTGTACTGCAGCCTGAGTTAACCAGCCTAGCTTATTTCACAGCCTGAACAGTGTCTACAGGACTGGCTTTGCCCGCAGTGATAGCAAAATCTCCGTGGGCTTCACAGTGAGAGATGAAGTAGATGCATGAAGAGTGAGCCTAAAAGAGTGACTTTGTGTCTTACTTGCTGGAACTGTTGCTTTCAGAGATTGCACAGAGAAAACCAAAAGCAAGACAAATCCATTAGTGCCAACAAAAGATTAAAACTACACTCAGATGGGTATAATTTGTGCAATACTTCTTCATGAACAAAAGGGCTAGGGAGACAGTACTGAAGTTCAAATTCATTGTATTGCTGCAGGGGAAAAAAAGACAAAATGCATCCTGTGGAATGGTAATTGCTGATTTTAGACAATTACCTCAGTCTTCTAAAGAGTAATGAAGAAATATCCAGAAGGTATTGAAGTCTGTTGCAGTCAGAACAACAGGGGATCAATAGAAACAGATTTCCCAGTATCTCAGTTGTCCCTCTTTCCTTTAAAACATGACAGAATGCTTGCCTTTCCAGTGATGACATATTCTTGTATTTTACTCATGGCTAGTTTCACTCAGATATGACAGTAAGATGAAGATCCCAAAGGCAATCCAGTTTTCCATGAGCTACATCAGAGCAGCTACTTTAGTACAGAGCAAATAGTTGCTATCAAGTGCTTCTGCTTAAAAAGAGGTGAATGACCTTCTGCACTTTTAAGCATAGAGAATTCATGAGAAGGAGAGCCAGAGACATTATAAATACCTTAACAATATTAAGGTTTTCAATTTGTAAGGCAGAGAAGTGTTCTAAGTTCAACTTCTTCAGGTTGTGGAGTTTCCCATGTTTGCTTTTTCCGGCTGGCTGGCTGGCTTTTACAGTAACTAAAGCCTTTTCTGTAGCAGTAGTCATGCAAGGATTGGTTTGGGCTAGCAAAACCAGGTAGTGTGGGAGGGTGTGGTGCTGAAGATACAGATTGCCTGCTACAAGCTCCCACCCAGAGTCCCCAGGCTGGGGCTGAGGTAGGCACCAGCCCACTGGCAGTGCCAGCTACAGGCAGGCATCAAGGGATGGAGGACTGATTGTTATCCCAGGTGATTGCTTCCCAGCAGGGTTAACAATTTAGCAGTGCTGTGTATACAGTCAGTCTCCTGAGTGGAAGGACTATATGAATTTTTGAACAAAAAAACCCAACCTGCATATCATGCTCCATTGCAATGGAGTAAGTAGATGCCAGAGCCAGCAAGACATGCCCAGAGCCTTGAGAGGATACAGAGGTCAGCAGGAGAGCATCCAAAGGACAGCTTTAAGGAATTCCAACACCCCAGACAGAAAGTCAGCCTCATTAAGGGCCCAGTTTAAATGCCTCTATGCTAATGTAGACATTTAATGGGGAATAAACAGGAGGAACCAGGGATGTGGGCCTACCTGCAAGGCCATGGCATTAGTGGTATCACACAAATATGGTGAGATGACTCCTATGACTGCAGTGTTGGAAGGAACAGGCTCCTTAGGAAGGATGGGCAGGGGAGGCAGGGAGACAGTCTTGTCCTCTATGTCAGTGACTATCTGCTCCACCAGGAGCTGGATGAGGAGCTTAGAGCTTATGGGTCAGGAATAAAGGGAGGCCAGGGACAGGTGGAAACCTGCTGCAGGCCACCTAACCAAGAAGACTGAGCCAATGAGGTGCTCTAAGAAAGAGAAGAGCAGCTTCTCATTCACAAACCCTGGTCCTCATGGGGAACTTCAACACCCTGATATCTGTCAGAGGAACAGGACAGAGGGGCAGAAGATTTCTGGAATGCCTTGATGACAACATGCTCCTCAAAGTGATAGAGGAGACAACATGGAGAGATACATGATGAACCTTATTCTTACCAGTGAGGAGGGGCATGAAGATAATCATGGGGCTAGAGCAGCTCTGCTATGAGAGTAGGCTGTGAGAACTGTGGCTGTTCAGCCTGGAAAAGAGAAGGCTGCAGGGTGACCTAGTTGTGGCCTTCTACTACCTAAAGGGGCATACAAGTAGGCTGAAGGGAGACTTTTCACAAGGACATGCAGTGGTAGGTGATAGGACAAGGGGGAATGACCTTAAACTGAAGAAGTGTAGGTTTAGATTCGACATAGGAAGAAATTCTTTACTGCAAGGGTTGTGAGGCAGTGGAATGGGTTATCCTGAGAAGTTGTGGATGGCCCCCTCTGAAAGTGTTCAAGAACAGGTTGGATAGGGCTCTGACCAACCTGATCTTGTGGAAGGTGCAGGTTCTAACTACATGATGTTTAGGTATTTCCAATCCAAACCATTCTATAACTCCATGATGATTCTAACACTCAGTCCATTCCTCTATGTGTATTACACTGCATACACCTCTGAGCTGAATATGTTGGGGGGATTTTAAACACCATTGAAGGCATACACTTGTCAGAGACTTTAATTTGCTTAACATGGTAGGATTTTTCATCTGGGTACTAAGCAACTTCAGACATTCAGAAGACTGAGAAACATCTTACATTTTTGAAAGTTTTTCCACTTTCTAAAGTTTTTTTTCACAGTTTTTTCCAGTCTTTATTAAAAAGACTGTCAGGATTATATCAAGAAAGAAATTTGACATCTGTTTTCTCCTATTTCCTTTCTGGGAAGAAACATACAGAAAGACAGTTGACCTTTGTATTTGAATTGTAGACCTAATACTGATGGAGGGTAACATTTTTGTAAAGTCTTTTTTCTCCAACAGTTGCCTATTGGATTAACTTCTAGTCTTCTAATTAAAGTTCAACTAGGTATGTTTTGAAGGGCAAAAGATACAAATTTTCTTTCTCCAGTGATAAACTTCAACAGAAATGTGTGGTAATCTGCCACTTCTCATGTTTTATCATGGATCTCTAGTGGCAAGAGAATTACACTGAGAAGATACTTGCAGAGGCCTTTCCCCAGTGCTTATTGAAAGTAGGAGAATTCTTACAACTTTTCTTCCTCCTAGTATCTAATTAGCAATGACATGATGAATTTTCATCATAATCCTCACCCATTGAGGTTTTATTTGTTTTTAAAACCTTCCTTCCTGAAGCAAGGTGTCGTGGTTTGACCATGGCCAAAAGCCAGGCACCTATGAAAAAATTCACTCATTCTCCTCTGCTATGGTTGAGCAGAGGAGGGGGAAAGAAAAAACAAAGGGCTCATGAGTTGACATAAGAACTGGGAAGAAACACTCTAAGGGCAAAATAGGCCCAAACTTAAATGGCATTGAGAAAATTTATTAATAGAATTAAAAGAGGATAATGACAACAAAAAAATAAAACCTTTAAAACACCTTTTCTCCCCAACAGCATAGAGAAAGAAAGCATGGGGTTTTTAGTCAGTTTGTTATTTCTACAAATCTTTTTTCAGTTTGCTTAGGAAAGAAGGGTTTTTTTTACTGCTGTGCTGTGGGGTCCTTCCCATGCGAAACATTTATCTGTGAGCTTCTTCAGTGTGGTTTTAATTTTCATGATCAGGTCCCACTGGACCTGCTGCAATGCGAGTCCCCTCTAGGCAAACAGTCTTCCTACAACTGTTTGCATGGGTCATTACTTCATGGGGTGTAGTCTTTTAAGGATGACCTGTTCTATAGAAGCAAGGGTCCTCTATCTTCTCTCTCTGAGTTTCCCACTAGATTATAGATTTTCAGCATCCACCTGCTCCAGTGTGAGCACCTTTTCTCATGGGCTGTGAGTGGATTTCTGCATCACCCCTTACACTTAATGAATTACAGGGGAATAATTGAATTATAGTCCTCACTAGAGTTTGCAGAAGAATTTCACTTCCAGCATTTGGAGCACCTCCTCTCCCTCGTTCCCCTCACTGACCTTAGAGTTGCCATGTTGTTCTCCTCACATGTTTCCACTTTTTCTCTGACTCAGAAGAAAATTATTATCTGCAGGTTCATTTGTTCTCAAGTTCTATCAATTGAAAAGTACTTACAGGGTTTTCCAGTGTTGAAAGGTTGATCTCATCTGTGATCTGTATCAGGGAATTTCTCGCAATGCCCCTCGCTGTTAGCCACACGGTCCCTGCCAGCAACACGTGAATAGGGCTGGACACTGTGGCACAGGCACCATTCAGTGCTTCTCTTCTGCTGCTGCTGCTTCTGCCCTTCTGCCCACAGCACAGCTGGCTAAAAGCAGCCAGGTAGGCAGAGTACACCACCAGCCATGGCAGTGGCCACATGGCCCTGGCTGCATGGTCCCAGCCACAACACCCGGCCCCATGGCCCTGGCCGTGTGGGTCTGGCAGATGCACAGCTGCTCGCGGTGCTGGGAGGGCCCTGGATGCGGCACCTCCCCATCCCTCTGAAGGAGAAGGACTGCACATGGTTGTTTTTCCTTCTCAAAGATGTCATCACAGAGACATTACCAACGTCTCTAATTGGGACAGCAGCACCCCCATTGTCAGAGCCCTTAGAGATTGGCTCTGCTGGACATAGTAGAAGCTTTGAGAAGTTTTCTTTCTCAGAAGCTGCTTCTGTGGCATCCTCTGCCCCCACTAATAGGCAGGAATGAATAATCTGCCTCACAGAGAGCCCATCCTGCATGCTATCAACAAGACTTCTCTATCAGCTAGCATGAATTTGGTACTCAGATACTATGATGTGTACAGGCTGTCTCACCCGTTTTTCTTAAAGCTTTGACCTTATAAAAGCAAGACCAGATCCAGGACTGTACAATTTTTCTGTTGCACATTTATACAGGCACAAATAATGCCATATATGCTTACATTTACCTATGCTTTACACGTACAGTATATGCTTTACATTTACAGTTTTCTATTATATGAGTCATTCTTTTCCTAAAATGAACATTTGGGGTCAGAGAAGAGAGGAGCGATGGGAACAGAGAAAAAGTGAGATCACTGCAGAATATTTCAAAGTTTTTTTCCATTAGAATGTCCACTTTTTCCTGACAGTTATTGCTAGGAGCACTTTAAGGGTCAATCATACATTTCATTATGAATGGAGGAGGAAAGAGCTGGTTTCTCACAGAGAGAGCCTGACATGAGGTTTCCTGGAGCACCTAAGCTGTCATTCAGCTGCAAACCTGTCAGTGATTTCAAAGCTGCTTCCACAGTCAAGGCATTTTTTCCTGTGCATTTTCTTCACACTACCAAGATGCTATCACCCACATATTCCAGTTAAATGATATTAAAAAATGACAGCTCATACTGCAGTTCTGCCCTTTCCACTTCTGATTCCAGCTGAGATACTAAATGGGCTGAAATTCCCAAGGTTGCAATTATTTCCTAAATGCTGTTTAGGCTCAAGAAATAACATCACTAATACTGCATACAGAGCCTTTTCTATGATGGAAAACTTTCATCTGCCACAAATGCCACCAGAGTTCTGTGCTTTTCCCTGGTCTATCTTTCACTCTATGTTACATTTGCCAGTGTCCTGCCTATGCTATAGCTTTGATTGCTGCAGTAATCAGTGAGATCACAGAGTGACTTGTACCACTAATGCCACATCTAACCTTCCCAAAAGGAAATAGCAATAACAACAGATTCTACTGTTCTTTATTGCAAAGATGTAAATAAGATGTGGCTAATTAAAATAGCAAGAATTATTTGCTTATCTAAATGCTCATCTTTATTATTAACAGTCATAGAGCTTTACAGCAAAAACTAATGCTTGCATTCAATTTCTGTCTAGGATATATCATGCATTTTTAAGTTATCTTTATTATTATTCATATTGCAGATAATTTTCAGCTATGAAACAGCATGCTACAGTCTGAGGACTGACAGATCTTTATTCCTCAGTTTTCCAAATATAGAAACATTGAATCAAAAAGCATTTAGCACTTGTTAAAAAAAAAACAAACTCTCACACATTACAATTAAATTCTGATATTCGTAGTTAAAAGGTATATTTGAGGTCAGGCACTCATCACAGTTCAGTGGAGGACTGCCTTTCATATAATTTACAGCAATGTGCAGTATTAAGATAACATAGTCTTTAGAGAGCAGCTGATCTCCCCCTTTGCAAATGATGTAACCCTTCACTTTAGGCAGAGCACCTCTGGTGGAAAGGTCTTTATATTATAGCTTACATTAAAATTTATTTTGTATACTCGGGTCCAATATATATCATGTATTTAGACATTCTATGCTGCTGAATACTGCAGCCACAAACTGCCACTAGTATCAGCAGGTTAGAAGGTGTCTAACAGCTCTGCCGTCTGTATTAGTTTTCAGTGCTGCAGTTACTGGCAGTGATTGCACAGGCAGAGAATTAAAGATTTAATAACTCAGTCTAGCAGAGGTATGAGTTTGAAAGCCAGGACGCAGCAGTTTTATTTGCTGTGGTGAATAAGAGAGAGAGGAAAAGAGGAGAACTACAAAGACGCTGAATTGTGAGAGCACACTTCAGGTTAACTAGCAAAATAGGTAACTAGCAAGAGAAAATTTGATGAAAAAGTACCAAGCAGTAAGGTGAAAGGACAAGGTCACTGTGCCACATGGTCTGCAACTGTAAAACACCATGAAAGTTCTCACCAGCATTATTTATGATACCATGAGTTATTTTCATTTCTCATGCATTTTACTCCTTGTAGTGTTTCTCCCTTTCTGCAGTCAAGTTTCCCTCAGTGGTAAGACATTGTGCTGTCCATCACAGTTCAGGGAGTGACAAAAATTGACACAGAGCATGAAGTAAGAAGCAAGTGTTTGTTACATAGCAGACGTAGCCTTGCCTTTGGTGGATGCCTCATGTCATGCTTTATGAGGTGTTGCAGGGCCATTAAGCCTCTTCCCCTCCCTTGTGCTTGTGGAGAAGACACGAGCCCCCTACCCAGTTTGCTCCTCACAATCTCAACTGAACAGACTTCCTGTGACAGTCACCCAGTGCAAGGATTTTTGTTTTCAAGAGAAGACCCTTTATAAAGACACCTTAGCTTGACAAGGGTACAGCACTACAAAATGAAAAGAAACATGCAGTATCCATGAATTGATGTCATGCTACAGTTCAGAGACCAGGAGACCCAAACAAGAGGAGCTCTGGCTTCTTTATTCTTTCTCCTGAATGGGTGAAAGACAGGTCACCCTTACTTCCTGATGATAGGCCTCAGTTCTGCATGTGGGTTGTGATGTCTGGTTCCATTAAAGCAACATGAACTGTTTAGGCTCAAAGGTGTAGCTCTTATTTAAAACAAGGAATGGAAACATTGCATGAGTATGTAAGCTAATACCAGAAAAAAGTCTTGTTTCCCTACATTTAAAAGAGGGTAGTTTTTGACACAAATTTCATGATCTTGGGGAAGGACTCACAATAATCTAGATAAAGCCTGATTGGCTTGACGTCATACCTGGTCCTCAGATGTCTAAGACAGTGGAGAGTGTCACTGACTTTAACAGGAATTTCCCATATCACCTGCTAGCACAGTTGGATGCCAGCATATCAGCAAGTCTCTGCAAGTATGGGATATGGTTACAGTAGCATTCAGTGGGATTCTCATACATGCATATATAAATATACCAGAGCTGTCCTACTGGACACTGGAATGGCATTGGAAACTGATCATGCATTGCCAGAGGAAGGATTTACACTGACTTTCAAAGGTAGGACAGCACCTTAACACAGACACAAAAATCAATCCAGTACCTTTTCATAATACTGCAGCTTCATGACTACCAGGAAAACCACAAGTTATGGCATCTAGAGATAGAGAATTTGAGACATGGTATAATAGCATCACAAGTAACAAAGCTAAAGATTCCTGGGAAAAGTCAGAAGTGCTAAATGCAGTCCATGTAATGAAGGACAAAGCAGTGCAGGACAGGTTACATTCCTGCTCACCGATTTAACATTTCATTTTTCCAATGGCCCTAATAACTGCAAAGAGTTTACAGTAATCAAGATAAAACACCCCATTTATAAAACTAATACAGGCTCAGGAATGAGATTGCTTCAGTCCAGCTTTCAAATTAAACTTTTCTTCACATCACCACTTCTTTATTTATTTCAAATACTATAATAATACTACAAAGATAGTCCAAATTATGTACGCCATTTTTCAGGATCAGGATTTATTCAGATTATAGAAGCGGATTAGTAAAAGTAATGTTGTGATTACACCTCTCTATTTCTACAAGAAGATATAATAGGCATCACTAATACATTGAGTGACTTTTGTCATGGGTTTTTTGGTTGGGTTTTGTTTGTTTGTTTGCATTGTTTTTGTCTTTTGTTGTTGTTTTTGCTTTGTGTTTCGTATTTTTTGGTCGGTTGGTTTTGGGGGTTTCTTTTACAGCTAAATTCAGAAGGCAAGCCTAAGTTAGCATCTTTTCACCCTTTGCCTGATCCATCCCTTTCACTGGAGTTCAGAAAGGTGGCAAACTAGCTAGCACATTACCCAGGGGACTTCTGCACCATCAAAGCCCTGACTCAGCCAGACATGTGAGTGCAGGACCAGCAGGAAGCCTTCTCCTATTGTATCCTTCTTCCTCATACTGCACAAATGTGCTGGTAGTAAGTCTTGCAGTCTGTTTGTCCACTGGTCCCTTCTGCTTGTGTGACTGGAACAAAGGGAAAATGTGGCTACTGCAGCACTAGACTTTTTGAACAACAGGCTAGGCAAAAACCTTCCTGAGGCATTTTTGAAAGGCTGAGTCTGCTTTTGAGCTGCTGTTGATTTACATGACTTTGTGAGAAGATTCCTAGCCCTATTTTGCCATCATTTCATGACAGCAGATTTTATACATGGATTTTGCTGTATTGATCAACTTCCCTCCTTCTAGCAAAGCAGCTTAGCAATTAACAAAGGTGGTCAAGATACTGTGATCAGTGAAACAAACCACATCACTTCTCTGTGGAGATATGTGCAGCTGTGACAGCACAATATTGAAACACTGATTTATCTGTTTGCCTAGGACACTGCAATCCTTGCTTGGTTCACTGCCAGCAGAGAAGCAGACCACAGTTCTGTAGACAGACTTATAAGAAGTCTGTCTACATCACTCTAAAATGTGTTCATGTGGAGAATCACGTTGCAATGCTGTATGGGTTTCTACAAAAAAATAGGTCATTTTCCTTCCTCTGCAGTCCTCTTACAACGCCCACATTTTGTTTTAGGTTTCTCCCTGTCTCTTCCTAGGCAGCTGTCTGCTTGTGACTTTTCCCCTCATGCTTACCAGTAAGGCCATCATCCAGTTTCCTTCCCCCCTATCTCATGGACAACCTAGCAGTTTCCTCTTGTCAGCAGAACATCTTCCCTAAACAGTCACCTTCATCACACCCCTTTTTTCCCCACAGATGTCTAGTAAGGCACTTGTTTTGCATCCCAGCTGTTAAGCAATTTCTCCAAGTTGTTATTAACATCAATAACAGGTATCACTTCTATACAAACACAGTATTCAGCCTTGTGCAGATTTTGCCCTCTGGTTCATTGCTCAAATATGGGCTCTTTTTTTTTTACTTTCTCTTGGAAAACAGGGTTAACCCCGAGGGAGAGGGCCCATGCTTCCAGACATAGAGGGCCTTGCTTCCAGACTAGAGCTGCCGAGAATTGCACCCCGTGGATGAGTGACCCATACCACAACAGTTTTGATGAGACTTTTTGCCTGTGGGAGGAACTGCCTGGCATAGCAGAGAAAAGACTTGAGTGAACCGAAAAAGATCTTGAGTGACAAACTGCCCCAAACCACCACACCCTGTTTCCCTGCGCTGTCTGTAGGAAAGAGGGAGGGGCTGGGGAGGAAAAAGTGTTTTAAAGGCTTATTTTACATCTCATTATCCTTGTCTGACTCTGTTAATAATAAATACGCTTTATACCTTTAAATTTGAACCTGTTTTGCTCTTAGAGTATTTTTTCTCCCAGTCCTTATCTCAACTCATAAGCCCTTTGTTAATCTTTTTTTCCCTCTCCTCTGCCCAACTACAGAAAGAGGGTGAACAAATGACTTTCATGGCTACCTGACAATTGGCCAATATCAAGCCACAACACCAACTTAACAGAACCCTTGGAACACAATGGAGTGCTATACTTACTGTGGCACTGATGTAGGAACTCTGACATAAAGATATTTGAGATAATGGGAATAGAGATAGAACCGCACTACTTCACAAAATGTTTTGTAAGAACCTTTAGAGAATCATAGATTCATAGAACGGCTGGGGTTGGAAGGCACCTTAAAAGATCTAGTTCCAGCCTCTCTGCCCTGGAGAGGGATGCCTCCTACTAGACCAGGTTGCTCAGAGCCCCATCCAGTCTGGCCTTGAACACTTCCAGAGATGGGACATCCACAGCTTCCCTGGGAAACAAGTTCCAGTGTCTAATTACCCTTACAGTAAAGAATTGTTTCCTAACATCTATGCTAACCCTATCCTTTTTCAGTTCATTCCCCCTTGTCCTGTCACTTGTATGCGCTTGTAAATAGTCAGTCTCCAACTTTCTTTTAAGTTCCCTTAAGGTAGGCCACATTTAGGCAACCCCAAAGCCTTCTCTTAGCCAGGCCAAGCAATACTAATTCTCTCAGCCTTTCCTCATACCAGAGGTGCCCCATCCATCTGACCAATTTGTTGACCCTTCTCTAGACATGCTCCAACAGGTTAATGTCCCTCCTATGCAGGGGACCCAAGAGCTGGACACAGAACTCCAGGTGGATGTCAGGGACTGAAATGTTAAAATTCATGGCTCAAACATTATCATAAAGACTTTTGCCCATTATTGCAAAACTGTATCATGAAGATGCACCACCAAAGCTCACCCTGAATATATCTCCTGACTGAAACCCTAAACTGTGAGCTAAACTGGTCAAGGCTATTCAAGATAAGAAAAGTGACATTATTGTTCAAATATTGTTAAACTCAGGCTTAGGAAGTAATGAATAAGGCTGGTAGACCATTCACAAAAGCACTAAGCCCAGCAGCTTCAGGGTGGAGGCCACAGCTTCAGGCTTACCTGTTGCCAGGCTTGCACAGACACCCCACCATGGGGCAGAAGGAGGGTTTCAGGCGCATGTGAAAACCTCTGGTCAGAGGCAGTGAACACCCATCCTCCACTGTGCAGACTAGGTGAGCTGCGGAACCTCCCACCTCAGGAAAGTCACGTCTACAGGAGATTCACATGAGGGTAGGCAGCTGAGGGTAGGTAGCTGAGGGGGTAGGTAGCTGAGGGGGTTTCATGGCCCATCAAAGGCCCCCTGAAGGGTTCCCCAGTCCCTGCACCAGAGCACTGCATGAGATGCAAAATAATGCAACTGATCCAAAGTCAAACCTGGCTCTTCTTGAGAGAGAACTCTTCACACTCGATCCATGTATTGATGTAGAGTGAAACCCCTCCACCACTTCTTCCTCCCCTGTACTTTCTGAACAGCCTGTAGCCATCCACAGCTGCACTCCAGTCATGGGATTCATCCTATTGAATTTCAGTAACGGCAACAAGGTCATAACTTTCTAGCAGTACAGTGGCTTCCAACTCCTGTTTATTGCCTGTGCTGTGAGGATTGGTGTAAAGGCACCTCAGCTGGGCCGTCAGCAGCGCCACCTTCCTAGAGGTGCACCTCTTAATTCTTTTGAGATATTTTCCTGATGTTTCTCTGTCGGCTCCTCAGGATCCTCTTGCTCATCTGGATAAGACTGCAGGTGTGCTTGCCAGAGACAAGCCCGATACTGTCCCCCTCCCCCACCACATCTGGTTTAAAGTTCTGCCAGTGAGCCCTGCTAGATCCCAAACAGACACTCCTGTGCTGAGAAAAGTGAGTCCATCTGATGTCAGCATATCCAGTGCTGTGTGGGCCTTTCCATTTTTAAAAATTAGCTCAAGTTGGTTCAAGCAGAGCACTAATAACACTATGGTCAGGGTTTGATCCCCATACAGGCCATCTGCTTAAGAGTTGGACTCAGTGACACTTGGGAGTCCCTTTCTAGTCAGAATATTCTGTGTTATTTTGTGCATTCTGTGCTCTCCAAACAGACTGGGCTTTGTAAAGTCTGTGTCATAGCAGATTTCCCATAAGCATGATCATAAGCATGACCTTTGTGTTCCTGGATTCTTCCTAACCTAAGAATCTACACAAATTTCAGTGACAATTACTTTCCAGTAATGCCCACAATTATGCTCTTATGTACAGGTGGTATTTCTCTGCCAGCGCCATCAGGCCAAGTACTCATCTTTACCTCTCATCTTTACCTCTGCCCACAAGTTATTCTGTCCAGCCCATGCTCACAGCAAGAAGAGGAAAAAAAATCAGTGTCTGAGTCCCCAGACTACTACTACTACTCCGTATCCTTCTCCTAAGGCAGAATCAGCACTGTCCATGTCCTGTACAAAAGCCTACGTCTTCTCCAATTGCTTCCTAAGTATCTATCTTCATGAAGAGATAGCAATACCAACCTTCCACAGTCCATTCCTGTGTTTCCTGCACCTACACTCTCCTACTGCCCTGAATCCTCGCACACTTCCTTCTATATACTTACATCATGTTCCTATCTATCTCACAATGTTTCTTAAGGCTGTCTCCTTCTCTATACGTGCCTTTTGTTTTATCCAACTGCTGTTAATCCTCATGGGTGTTCCCTGAAGGAAAGGATTTCTTCCTGTCTTACAGGATCTTTTCAGCATGATTTTTGTTTCTTTTTTCTTTTTAATGAGGTGATGTCTTATTATGTTATGAGGTGCCTTAGGGAGGCAAAGACTTAGTTTCAGATAAGCATTGTTAACGTGAGAGGCATGGCTGTAAGCCCAGCTAGTGTGAATTTTGACCCTGCTTTGGGGCAGGGTCTGTGTGAGCCCTGGATGAAGTTGTCCCACCCCAAACCCCTTGTGAAGGGCGCCCCAGGAGTTCTGATTGGGTTTGAGCCCCTGGGGTTTCTCCTTTGCTGTGTTCCTAGTGGTCCCTGACCCTGAACTCCACCCTGATTCTGTCCCTCAAAACCCATCACCCTGCCTTTGTTCGGGGCTCTCTGTCTCTGAATGAGTTTATTCCCATGCTGAAAAAATGGTTCCATGAACAGAGGCCCACCTCATTCTTGTCCCATGCTGCTTCCTGGTAACTGTACCTTCCCTGGACATGATCCTGCAGTTGCAGGCTGCAACATTATTGTATTATGTTTGGCTCCTGATCCGTACTAATCCTTTAGTTCTTGTATTAAGGACTCCTTTCCTAGTTATTCTGCATTCAGCATTGTCAATAGTAACTATATAGGCTTAATACACTATCCTTACTCAATTTTGTTGTTTTGTTTTTTTTACAATTCAGCCACCCACCTTTGGATTTTAGACTTCTTTCT
Organism: Parus major; assembly: GCF_001522545.3. NCBI lineage: Eukaryota > Metazoa > Chordata > Aves > Passeriformes > Paridae > Parus > Parus major. Next base: position 32,800,520 of record NC_031799.1, on the reverse strand, counting down.
CAAGACATGCACAATTTTCCCAGACTTTATCAGTAACTTTTATGTGGGCACTGCTGAGCAACTAAACAGAAGGTGACCCAGGAGGGACTTTCTGCTGAGGTCCACTTGACACCTTCTTCTAATTTTATAATGGATCACCTAGAACAGCTCAGGAACAGCTATCCAAACAATTTTACACAAATCCACAGACAGAATTTCCATCAAACACAGATTTTCTATCACTTTTATAATAATGTCCTGCCAAACCATGCTAGAATGCTTATGTGTCAAAATCTAATAGTACAGTTTCTTCTATAGCCACAGTGACAGCAAATAGCCTGCTGTAGAAGAAAACTAAATTAGGTAGACACAACTTGTTTTTAACCAACACCTACTCACCTCCTCCCTACATGCTGGAAGTTTACAAACAGGTTTTTATGGTTCCCGAGTTTGTGGCACGGAAGTCACCTCCTTCAAACTGCAGTCTTTCTCAGCTTGCACTGTGTTTAACTGACAGCCTGAAGTATAGCAATACAAAACATTGCCAACCAACCTCTCGGGGGAGTTTCTGCCTTGTAAGTTTGGAGCAAAATGTTGATCTCTGTGTGTCACACAAGTAATTCCTCTATCTCTGGAACAGAAGCATGAGAAATCCCTTCCATGTGTAAGGAGCTCTGGATGCTGTAACTGGTACAAGCCACAGGGAAAGCAAATCCAGAACCTGAGCACTGGTTTGATTTCCTTCCTGGGTAAGTTTGCTATTATCTTAACAATAGCTTGTTTCAGAGGCCTGGCTTTTCTACTTGACCATCTTTTGCACAGTTTGTAGAAAATTACCTCCAAGGCTCTTGCCTCTGTAAGATTTGGATAAAATAAGCATGGAGCTCTGAAGCTATCAGGGAAATGCAGTGGTATGATGACGCTCCTCTTGTTTCCATGGGAAACCATGTCCATAAATTCCAGATAAGAGCAGACTGAGTGACACAACAATGTATGAGCCAACCCACCAGCTGTTTTTGAATTTTTAGCAGCTACAGACATTAATTCTGAGTGAGTAACATTCTTGAATTATAGCTATGCCTTCACACAACAGCTATTTCCGGCTTGATTATAATTGCTTATGAAGATCCGTGAATGTCTCAAAAATGGTCTTTTACATGAAGTGAGAGGAACCATGGTAAAAGGGAAGCAGGAGGGGAAGGACAGGTGCAAGGCTACTATGTAGCCACAATCTCACTCCCTTAAATTGAAGTGCAGTCTTAGATAACATACACTGAAGATCCCCACTTTGCTCTCCCAGATGTACTCACTCTGACCCAGTTTTTTCTATTTGTGGAAATACAGGCAACTCATGTTAAACCATTTCTTGCTACTTGTCTTTGTTGATTCACAGGCTTGCAGTTTTCAAGTATTTGTTCTAATCACAAAAACCAGTTTGATATGCAAAGTAATCACTATCTCACTATTAGTTAATGGTCTCAAATCTAATGCAGTCTCCCTCCTCCTGAGAGTCAGAATTACTGATAACTCTGTAAGGAAAAAAATTATCCTCATAGTTCAAGACATTATACTGGCAGCTGCATTGTTCTCTGCAAACATGATGTATGAAAAAACAAACAATATTTACTCCAAATACAGTTTAATGCTGCAAATTACATATTTTCCACAAACATTTGGTATACAAACTTAAATGGAGATAGAAGAAACCCCCAACCCCACACCACTCCTTACACATTGCTTCTTGAGTTGTTAATGACTGTGAATTGAACCACCACTGAAAAATAAGCATCCTTTCTTGAAAAACCTGAAGTTTAACATTAAAGGAATGATGGATATCACATGTCAATATTTACAATACACTCACAGTATTGCATCCCACTAAACAGACTAAAATACTAACTAAACCTAAGCACTAGGAACTAAATCACTTCCTGCTGGCAGTAAAGAAAGCATTCTGGGGCTTTAAAACCTGCAGGCACATATAAATCACTTTATACAGCATGTAATGTAATACAGCTCCTTGTGCATTCTCTATCAATCTGTATGATCCAGTGCACAAACCCTTCCATATGCCAATCATATACTTCTTTGGGTACTAATATTATTATTAGTGTAGCTGCAATCTGTAAAACTGTGAATCTTGTAAAAAAATGCAATTTTATTTTTTTAAATTAGTGTAGCTATTTTTGGTTATATAAGTTAATACTAATTTAATGTAAAGTGCAATAACTAAATCTAAAAGTGGTAAGCTGCTGCTACAGTGGAATACACCAAGTTTTACAGTGAAGCTTTGAACACATAGCAATCTTTGTTCACAAAATCTCCCACAAAGGGTAAAAAAGAGATTAGATAATAAAAATACAGGACATGATTCTTGGCCTGTTATCTGCATTAATTTACTTCTTCAACAGCTGAATGCCCTTCTGAGATTTTTTAAATTACAAAATTACTTCCTTGTGAGCAGTCAGACTCTGCAGAGTAAAAGACAGCAACTGACAGCAGATTAACTAGAGCCCTGTGAGTCAGAGGTTCCTTTTAAGCAAAATATTAAGTAGAAAGGCTCCAGTCATTTTGAATAGTACATTATGTCTGCAGTTATTAACTTCCCAAGCAATACTGAAAATAACTTATTTATCATAACATAATAATTTAGCAAACACTATCAAAAAGTCTTACTCAAAGTAGGACCATGTTAGGCATCAGAAAACTTAGCTGGGTTCCAGCCAGCAATCCTATCTTTATAAGGATCTAATAATAGAACTTTTAATACCTGAGAAGTGTCTGAAGCTGAGCATTTCATAATTGGGGGGAGAGGAAGGAAAAGGAAAAAAATAGCTGTGTTTCAAAGAGTAACAAACATCACCACATAAATTTTCACAAACAGATTTCATAAAAAATTTTATCACTGTGTGCCAAAAAATAGATGTTTCAAATCTACTAGCAAGTGGTATAAATATGTACTATTCCATTGGAAGGCTTTATGCTGCTTTTATGATTTGGCAGTCATCTGACAGTAGTCTACTCACCCATTTTGAAGGTCTCAAAAAAAAAGTCGTATCTCCCACTAACAATTTGCTACAAGAGTATCAGTATACAACTGATACTCTTCTTGCTTTCTAAGCATAAATTTTAATATGAAAGTTTAAAAGGTTTTTAAACTCTTGAAAATTAATTCAGCCCAAAGTTCTTGCTAAAAGCCACTTTCATAGAGATTATACTGTATAGAGTACATTTTTGCATTGATAAAAAACAAGTACGACATGAGACGTGTAGGTAAAAGAGAAAATCATATTTCATGGTCAAATACTAAAAAAGGAAATGACACTTATTAATAAAAGTGTACATTCAAAGCCTTATCCCACTTAGAGGTCTGATATTAGAGTTCTGAGGAATGTGAGTAGACCCTTCTTTCTCCAAAACTGCAGCTGTTAGCAGCTACAATTGCTCATACTTGAAAAACATGACTGGAATTTGCACAATTTTTTTAAACAGGCCTTGTATTAATTGCTTGCAAGAACTACAGCCATTTCTGAACCTCCACACCAATAACCTTAAAACTGAATGGACCTAAAACATCCTTTGTCTTTACAAAATGAACTGAAAACACCCAGAAAAATCAGAATCTTTTGCAAGAATGCAAGACTCAATATCACATTTCATTGCTCACTGAAATCTAGGTCTTCAGCCTGGTTTTTAAGCAGTTATTTACTTTTTTCCTAAGTATAACCAGCAGAGCACTGGACTATTTTTTACATCACTTTGCAATGCACTGGTGAGAAGACAGCTCTTAAATTAGACATGCAGCTAGGCACCTATGCGTTTTTATAGTGTAATCACACTGCCAATCAATGCTGACCTGAGATCTTACTGAAGGTAATGTCCACAATTCTGTGAGCACTTCAATGCCAAATTCAAGACCAAACATGTCTCAAGAGGTAGAGAGGGATTTCTGTGACATTTCTGCAAGAAGGAAATATGCAGCATATAAGTATTCACAGGACAGTGGAAATACAATAAAATCCTTGAACTCTTACCTAGTTTTAAGGACTTCTGTCAGCTCCCTCTGCATTTACACTGCCTAATTGCACTTACAGAGTAATCCAGCTGCAAACTGCAGCTTCATCTCCTGTTGTTCTTGGGAAAGCAACCCTGTATTCTGTGATCCAAAGTGATGCACAGCCTGGTGCCACACCAGGCTGGGAATAGCACGGACTTGGAGCACTCTCTTGTGGCCATGTGTAAGTGCAGCAAAATCAGAGCTAAGAAGGACACAGGATGGCATGTAGGCATCTTGGACTGCCTTCTTTTGCAAACAAAGTTACAAAAGAAGTGGATCAAGCACCAAAGGTGACCTACTACAAAAAGATCATTCCTTGATCCTGGTATTTGAAAAGAGCTTTTATCAAGAGAAATGCTACATCAAAAACACAGTGCAAAAAACAAAGAAGCCATTTTGTTACTTTAGTGCTCAAGTGCCCCCATGTTCTTGCTTCCTCTCTCTTCTTCAGAGAGGAATGAACACACTTCCGTTCTCTTCCTATGATACTTGAAGTGCTGCCTATCTTAGGAAGAAGAGAAAATACAACACTAGTAACTTATCATTATATAAATATTGTCTTTGCTGGAATGTAAGTCAAAAATCCATCCCCATTCCATGGCTTCCAACTTCATGTAATCTTCACAGATGTTTTTTTGTGTGCGCAGAGGAGAGTGACATAGGGAACTCCAATGAATGCCCACCTTTCACTGGGCCAGAACTTTATGACAGGGCCCTGCTCAGGGATCTCAGAGGCAGCATCGAAGTAAGCAAAGCAGACACATCCCAGATATGCCGCAAGACAAATCAAAATGTGCCTGAGAAAAGCCGGCAAGAAAAAAAAAAAAAAAAAAAAAAGAAGGAAGAAAAAGAATCAGTAATATAAATTCAGTAAAGCAATCAACTGTATCATCATACTTTACAAGCAGTCTGTCCTTCACCATCTTATCACAAGCCACCCATAGCATTGCTGTCTGTCCATTGCATGGAGGCAAAGAATATAGAGTGCAAGGAAAACTACAAAACTGTAGTTTATCCCTGGTCTAAACAGACTCCAACTTTTTGGCTTCTCTACACCTGTCAGGTATGTGCAGAAATCTGATATGGCACCTCAAATAAGTAACAATGATTTGCTGAGTGGTAAGAGAAAAGGGATCAAAGCCCTCCACTGCTCCTCCACTTCACCATCTTTAATTAATCACTAATCCTCATTCATCATGAGGATTACAATCATTATCAATGTCAGTTTAAGTTTTAATAGTCACAGCTATTGTTTTTAGTAACCAGTATGGCAAGGAATTCTGTTACAATTAATGAACCTAGTGGCTTAAGACAATTAGGCCTAAGAGATTCCTAAATCCACCACCCTGAGTAGCACAGGACTTGTTATGGGCTTATAAAATCTTACCATTAATTCTGTCTAGAACTAACCAGAAATAGCCATCAAGCAGCACAGAAGGGTAATGTGATGAGGATGGATCACATTTGAATTAAATTCTGGACTTTATACACAACACTTACCATACACAGTGCAAATAGGGAAAGTTAAATGAGGACCAGATCTCACAAAACACTTTGTCACTGATCCAGCAGAAAAGTGCTAGCATCCACCAAAGACCCGAAAAGAGACCCAGTTTGTATACACGCAGGTTTTCACACCTAAGGAGAAAAACATAAATAGTTATAAAACATTGCCAGACACATAGCATTATAATGACTCCACTATAAATGTCCTTAACAGATGAACTTCATTTACAGTAAGTCTGGCTCTAAAGCAAGGCAGAGGTGAGGCAACAAAACAAACCTTTTTATCAGTAGCTGTATTTTGGGTATAATCTTAAATATCAGTGTACCAATGGTGGGTAATCAAATTATTCCTATACCTAGGGAGGGGTGTAATTAGTGATTAAACAACTAGCCATGCAGCAAATGCTCAGATTTGTTTGTATTTTTTACTGTATAAAGACTTCTGTTAATGCTAAGGCATTTATATTCCTCAGTGAGAGGTGCTACTGTTCCCAACAGCACTAAACCACATACCTAAGCAGATACGCATATGAATCAATTTTGTTTATGTGACGGATAAAACAACATCACTGAGATGAGTACTTGTGTGTTCTGACAAAGGAAAGGGTGTGTGTACTAAGAATATGAGGCTTTCCTGGACATGTCTGAAGAAGATAAATATGCAACTGCATCCCATTAAAGATAAGAGGTTTGGCCTCAAACTTAAGAGCTCCTTTAGTCAGGACCTGACTACCTGAATACCAAGAGAAAAAGGCATTTTACCCTGCATGGTTCAAAGAATTCAAGGTCGCAAAGGAAAACTGAAGACTTACTTACCCAGTGCAAGATCTACCATAACAATGGTACAGACTATAATGACAGGTTGGCTCAGTACCACCATCACTGGAAATTACTTTTATAAACTTAAGTCTACATATTGTAGGGCACTCTGCAAAGAACTACTTTAAGGCAGAAAGATCACACCAAGAAGAGCACAGCCTGCTGATCTCTCCAATACTCCTGGGTTTTCTGAGATCATGATCCACCCATCAGTTTCTTCAGTAACTGTGCTTCAGACGGGGTGAGGACATACTTGCTGAGGAAGCAGGGGACTGCAAAGCCAAAGCTTTTACCACAATGAAGAGATGTAATGCAAATACCACCATGGACATGTAGCTTTTCTTTTATTTCTCAACAGACATGGACAATGAATGATAAGAACTAAAACAGAAGTTGTTAGCTGAAGGTCTAAAAGACAAATTCATGCTGCCCTGATCCTGTAGTACTCTATTCTGAAAGAAACTGAATCACACAGATCTTGCATTTCTATTTCCCCTTTCGTCTACACAATACACAATGTTCTCTGTTTAACAAAAAACAGTTATTCAAATATCAGCATTTTTGCAAACACTTGTGAGCTCTGGTCTTTGCTGGAGCTTCCAGTCTCTTAAATTTGCTATTTAAGGGACACTTAAATACCAGTATTAAAAATTCCAGCAGCATTATCTTCTAATGTCTTGAAACCCCCAAAAAAGCACTACAGGTTTTCTTCAAACCAGTGCAATGTTGATTGATTGAATTTTACAGTGGTATCTCCCTTTCTAGCCTAAGGAGTATTTTAAACTTTCAATTAGCTTAACCTTCTAGTCAAGGGGATAAAGGAACCTGCGATAATGAAGAAAGGCTCCCCCCCAGTCAGATTTCTAGTAGAAGAATCAAATAATAATGGTCAGACCAGAAACAAGGGTAAACCTTCACTGTTCAAAGCTCAGAAGTCAGCTGAGCAACAACATTCTAGCATCTATCTGCACATGGAAGAAGTTATATTCGTGATGGTAACTCTCTAAACAGCTACTAATTTGATGGCATTATAATCTCAAGGGTTTGGACTAGGAAAAACAAAGGATACACATCCATCTTCCCATTGATACCATCTTCTAGTAGAGCTTTTTCTTTTTTTTTCTAAGTAACACAGGAATGGATTTGTTGTGACAAAAGTGAGAATGAAGTTTAACAATTTCTTTGTCTTTCAAGGACACTTGACTGTCATCTTTTGCTCTTCTGATCACCTCCTATCCACAATACTTCCTAGCCATACACTTTACCAGGTCCACATCTAAGAACGTAGTGCTCTTTTGGGACAATGTTATCTCCTCATCAAAGACAAACATTAAGCAGAAAACATTTGTTTGAAAACACAGTGGTTCTGATTCCCCAGAATTCTGTACAAAATTGACACAGCCTAGAATAGGATTAACAACAAGGAATTTTGGTCTAAAATATCAAAAACTTCAGCATGGAACAGAAGCAACTTCTCCTTTCTTCCCCAAATACTTATTTCACAGAAAAATTTCCACTGCAGACTGACAGACTTGGATGTGAAGTCCCCTCCCGGCTATGGTAGCACAGAATGAAAAAATATCAAACCTTTTAAAAAATACTTAATGCTTAGTTTTCCCCCTGCAAAAGGGGATGAGATGACTCCTTACCTCTCACTTTACAAGAATGTAACCCTTCACATTTTGAAAGGATCAGCATAGCTTAAAATGAAAGTTTTTTATTTGCCTTTTAACTTAGAAATTAATCCACAAATATCAGCAGTATTAAACCATCCCAATGCACAAATAGAGAGGGCCCTATGTCACTCCTGGTCTCTTCTTATTCAACAATTGAAAATGAAGGTACATCTGTGTCCTTAATTCTCTCTCTAAAAAAAAAAGACTGGGAAACTCCAGACATTTTAGTAACATATGACTGTCCTAGGGTGACTTTATGGTGCTGGATTTCCTCCCAAATCTGTCCCAAACCAGGAGAATGACCCTGCAGAAAGTTTTAAGAAACAAATACCAGTAGGTATACCAATTCCTAGATTTGAAACAGCATTACTCAAACTCAGGAGACACTACCAATTTGTTCTTTCAAGTTTCGCAGGAGCTCATGCCTGGAAAACTGATACTGAACTCACAGACAATTCACAGACTATCCAATGCCACAACCAGATGTCCCTTTGCTCTCTCAGTAGCTCCTTCGTGCTGTCGTCAAAATGACACACTACCAATATTGTTCCAGTACTGACCTTGTCCACAACTAATTTGTGTGCTTTTTCTAAGTGTCTTTGACCACAGAAATACATGGAAAGATGTCTACTGAGAAGACTCACGAACACCTTTACACAAAACATTGTCTGGAGGGGCTTCCATTGTATAGCAGTGGAAGATCAGGGCAATGTAGCAAACAGAAAAAACTCAACTTTAACAGACACAATCAGATTGAAGACATTTTGCTCTAACTCGTTTTGATGGACATATGCAACATGTAAGAGCAGGTGTAAGTTTTAAAATCTTTCTCAGACACTGGAGAAGGACAAGTTCAAATGCTAGTACTCCTCCGGTCCTTTTCACAGTGAGCGTAGAGATGGAAAAAAAAGTCTCTGGACAGCTTCTGGTATCACTATAACAGAGTAACTGTGTAAAATGTGAAAATTTGTCTCAGGTTCTTCTCTATTTGCATTCTAGTTTTATGATTTCTACAGCCTTGACTAACACCTATCCTCCAAAATGTAGTGATTAACCTTATCTTTGTCAGTCTGACTCCATCATATTTTTCATATCAGATAACAAAGTCATGCAAGACTCACAGTACAACTTTGGGAGTTGGAACATCTTCCACATGTGCTTGGGCCTTGCTTCACATTCCCACTAGCATCCAGACTGCAACCATGCCATCACCTCACCCTTACGCACACTATACAGAAAAAATGCTGTCCATAAAGCGAAACCTGGGCCCTAATTTCACAATAAATAAACAAGTTTGAGTTAAATCAGGTTGCAGAAAGAGGTATGTTGCTAGAACACAGAAAATATGTTACCTACTATAATGTCCTAGGAAAAAGAAATCCTTGTAAAAAATCCTTGTAAAAAAATATCTGAACTGCCAATCAAATTTATATTAGATTTGCTCTTGTATGCAGTAGAAGAATTTCTGATCTGATGTCACAAGCACTAAAGCCAGATCTAGTATATCATCTCACAGTGTTCTAAGGATCTGAGAAGGCAACACTGCCTGCATTCAGAAGAATTCTACTTACCTCTTCAACTCAGCAATGAGCAAAGCTGTGCAGGGAACTCCCAGTGTCATTAGCGAGATGTTGTTAATGGCAGGCTTAATGAAGGCCAGGCAGGTAGTAATTCCAGACAGGACACCCACAGCAGCTTTAAATCGGCTCCTGAATTTATATGGGCAGAAAAACTGTTTTTGATTCAAAACTTTAAATTACTAAACCCAGAAATTTCAACGTTATCTTAATAATGTAACAAAATTTAGGTCTACCTCTTCACACAGCACTGTACTTTCCTCAGAAATGTTCTGTCTCATCATTCTTCAAGCTTGTAACATGGATTTTTAGAATACTTTCTTATTGCTAATGCCCTAACTTCTAGAGTTTTGTTACAGTCTGCTTTATTTTCCTTTATCTCTTTAGAGCTTTCAAAGATACTGAAAATGACATGCTAAGTTAAAACATTTCCTTAATCAAATTCAAAAGGTAAGAAATTCCCAGACTTTTTTATAAGACTAAGATTTGGTATATTCTTAGCAAATACAAAATCACTATTGTGCCCTATGTAGACAGCCTGACAACTTTTAAATTAAATATATGTTAACTGTTGTTTAAACTTCAGGTTTGCAATTCAAACAATCCACATTCAGTCCTATGGCTGGGCTATGGCAGGAAGAGGATCACTGCACTGCCTTTTAATTACTGGACCATAGCCTTTTAAAACAATTGTTGTCCAAGGATGGCCTTCAATGTTTGAAGTAGGGTCTCAATATATTTGCACAGTAACATTCCATGGCCACAAATGTCATTACCTTCACCTAGGCTCATTCCATTTGCCTTTTGCTTTAAAGTGTTTCTTGCTGCTGGAAAGCAACAAGTTACTTAAGTAGGAAGTTCTGATCTGACATGAATGTCTTAATGAACAAATACATCACAAATTTGTCATCATAGATAATAACATTTTTCAGTAGCATTGAAAATTCAAAGTGTGATGAGGATGAAGAAAGGGAAGAGTACAGCTGTGAGCACACAATAGACACAATACTAGAGGATTAGTCAGGCAAAGCAAAAAATTTAAAAGTATTAACTAAACATGTTCAAGGTTAAGGTTTTGTCTTGGATTACAATATAAGGTATGTGTTCTATCATCACCTATAGCTCCTTCTGATGAGCTGTTTAATGGTCAGTCATTTGCAGCAGCTACCCAATGCACACTCAACCTAAAGCAGAGCCATCTCTGCTCACAGGCCATCAAGGATTCCCCAGAATGAGTCAAAGAATTTGTGAGATGCCCCACCCTGGGGAGAGGTACCTAACATTCCTACCTGTATATAATATGGGACCTGGGATACCACGATACCACCACTGGATTCCCAGAGGACAAGAGCTCTCAATAACCACAACTGCAACTCCAGAGAAGGACTAGACCTTTCTACAGGATCACTGCTTCGACAAGACCACATCCATCACTCCAATGGGACTGCTGCCACCACCCTGACCAACAGGGTGTCTAGGCATATTCTGACTTTGTCAGTTTAAGTTTAAGTTTAAGATTTCTGTACTATTGCCTTCACTGCAAATTTTTCCTGCCAAATTGTAAGTCTGACTTGGAATGGCTCTGAGAGTATTTGTGTGGAGTTAATTCCTTCTGCTGGTTTGCCTTCAAATCAACACAGGTTCATTGCCCAGTGTCTGCACACTTCAGAAAGGAATCAAGATCTTCCCTAAAAAGTAACTGTCTTGACACATTCTCTGAGAAGTGGAAGGATACACTAGGAACTTTATTCTCAGTATTTACAGTTTTAACACAAAGTTAAACAGAAACAGTATTTCACCCCAAAAGTGTTGTTATTCCTTTAGAACCCAACAGTTTAACATCTTGATCCATACTATGAACCTACCCTGCAATATCAGAAGACACTAATGGACAAAATGGAACCTCTAGGCTTCTGGGGGCTCATTTACAGGATTTACATAAACTACACATAAATTAAGCACTCTGAATTCTTCACTCGAACTGGACATCTAAGAGTCACACTATAAACCAAAAGACACCAGTAAAGCTTGTTGACAATGTTCTATAATAACACTGTTGTAATAAGCAGAATTACTAAATTTACACCAATGCAACAAAGCCATTAAACCACACAGAATGACAGAACATGCTGAGTTGGAAGGCACCCACAAGGATCAACATCTCAAATTTCTAACCCTGCACATCACTATCCCCAAGAGTCACACTATGCGCCTGAGAGCAGTCTGAACGCTTCTTCAGCTCTGTCAGGCTGGTGCTGTAACCACTGCCCTGGGAGCTGTTCTGGTTTCCAACCACCCTCTGGGTGAAGAATCTTTCTCTAACACCCAACATAAACCACCCCTGACTCAGCTTCAGGTCATTCCCTCAGATCCTGTCACTGGTCAGCACAGAGAAGAGACTGGTTCCTGCCCCTTCCTTTCCCCTCATTAGGGTGTTGGAAGACTGCAGTGAGGTCTCCCCTCAGTCTCCTCTTCACCAAAATGAACAAACCAAGTGATCTCAGCCACTTCTCATACAGTTTCCCCTCCAGATCCTTCACCATCCTCCTCTTCCTCCTTTGGATACTCTCTACTCTCATCTAGTTGGATGTACTTCTGATATGGCACAACCCAGAACTGCCCCCAGCGCTGGAGGTGAGGCTGCCCCAGCTCAGAGCAGAGCAGGACAATCCCCTCCCTTGCCCCACTGGTGATGCTGTGCCCGATGCCCCCCAGGACAGGGTTGGCCCTCCTGGCTATCAGGGCACTGCTGGCTCATGTTCAGCTTTCAATTGACCAGGACCCCCAGGTCCCTTTTCATGCACTGCTTTCCAGCATCTCATTTCCCAGTCTCTCCAAACATCCAGGGTTGCCCCATCCCAGAATCCAGCAATTTCCCTTGCTGAACCCAGGATCGTGACTGCTGTCATTTGTGGAGGCCTCTCTGCCCTCAAGGGACTTAACAGCTCCTCCCAATTTTGTGTGGTCATTAAACTTAGTATTCCTTCCAGTCCTGTGTCCAAGTGTGGGTAATCCATGAAGACATTGAAGAGAAGTGGGCCATGCACATAGGCTGTATACAGTAATTAAAGGTACACTCTACCCAGTGCAAGTTATTCTGAGGTATAGTCAGTCTAGGTACCAAACTTTTCTCCATGCATTAGCAACTTCTAATCTGGCATACTGTCCAGAAACAAACATACAAACCCCCTAACAATCAAACTAAGAAACTCAAAAAATTCCTGCAGAGAGTAACAGTGAAAGAGGGCAAAAGGCAGCAGTCTTAGCAATCTTCAGAGAGAACAACACTGATGCTGCAATTCAAGCCTTTCCATTACCTCAACCTCTTTACTGCATAAAAGAACAACACAATCATTTTATGGGGGACAAACCACAACCAAATGATTTAAACTGGCTATAATGTATTTTTTTAAACCTACAAGGGAAAGAAAAAAATCCCTTTACAACAATAAGTTTCTAAAGAAACACTTCATTTTGGAATACCTAAACACCATCCTTGACCATTGTTTTAAAAATTCAGATGAACAATCAACTGACTTCCATAGGTTCACTTGTATGTACTCTTCAGCATATACAAAAGGAAGACTGAAAGATGGCTTCTCCTACATTAGCTGTAAGTTATATAATAGTCCCCCATAGAATTGACCAGAACAGACAATCACAGAAGCAAGTAATCTCATCTCATCACCTAAAGTTACAGGACACAAATCCCATTCTCAGCAACTGCTGACTCCAGAATTCTGAACAAAATGATTGAGATACATGCAACTGAAAGAGAGTGGATTATGAAAAAATAGCAATGATAGTGGTAAGGCTGATAACTTGGTGCCATTATGTGCAGGTTTAGGTGTTAGCACAAGAAGTTCCAAAAAACATGAAAGTGTACATGTATCATTTTATGATTACCTGTCATTTCGAAAAACTCTAGGCAGGTATCTCCTAGGGAACCACATGGCAAGAGCACACATCAGAACCCAGAGAATAGCCAGCTCATCCAGCATCTGGCCTAAAAAACTGAGGGTGGCGTGAAAATAAACAGATCCAATTCCTGGAAGAATGAATCAAGAGACAGTATTATGAACAGCTGCAGTACCGTAATAGACTGAAACTCCCTGCTGCTTATGCTCAGAACTTCACAGGAAATGGTAGCTACCATTTGATCTAGAAAAGGTTATAAAAACCACCAACTTTACTAAGAGGCAATCCAAGTCATCATATCCTTGTTAATAATGAAGAAAAGTACACTACAAAAGTAGCAGCTAAAAATGACAGCTCCTACTAGAAAAGATGTACATGAAGAAACATCAGGTGGAAAAGTGCAAAGCAAAACAAATTCAGAAATGAATGCCAAATGCTGCTTCGGAATTTTCTCAATAGCACAAGAATGGGTAAGACAAAGAAAAAAAGCAGCATCTGATGACTAGTCCACGATACAGATTTACAGGTGGAAATTGTCACACTACTCCAGAGGGCTCTGATTATCCCCTTGACGTGCCTCCAGGAATGAATAAACTTCAGAATCTCACATCTACATCTTTGTGCTTCTCAGTACAATGAAAACCCTATTCCTCTCTTGAGTTGCCCTGGCATTTCAGCTCTCATTTAAGCAAAGAAGGTCAGCACTGCTTACTGACTGAGTAAACCCAAGTGTAAAATGTCTTGTGGTTCTTTTTTTTAGGGTTGAGATTAATGAGCAAGAGACAGTATTCCTGTTTGGAATCACAGATGTTTATTATTTTTTATCTATGTTACATTTTCACAAACTGTGAGTCTTTTAACACACTAAGCTAACAAACTAAAAGTGGAGCCTTAGATCTTTTTCTACAAGGTTTTTTAAGTGTAAACCACTCAATTATAAAATGCTAACTAATTTATTTTTACTTTTAACTCAATAACTAAATACCTGTCTTCCACACTGCAGACTATTCTACTCTATTACACAATATCACCCAAACCCATGAAGGTGAAAAAGCAAGACAAGCTTATGCCCTAAGTCTTTCATCTTGCTACATATGTATTACTGTATCTCAAAACTTTAAATTTTCTACTATGTGATATAACACACTTTTATTTAAACTACATACTCACATTTTTAGCTCTACCATTTAATTTTGGAAGGTTTTTCTATGGCTTCAGGTTAAACACAGTGTTCTCTTGTGGGTTAGTGTCTGTTAGCACAGAAAGCCTGAAATTCTTTGTGGCTGGGGTTCTAACACCCAAACACATAAAAAAAGAAAGTATGCAAGGAAGGATTGGAAGGGAACAGAACTATGGTCAAAGTTCCCACCAAACTGAGTTTGAAAAGGCATTTTCCCTACAGAAACTATGGCTGCTTTGGCTTTAAGCAAGTACAAGCAAATTCTTCCACAGATGTCAGGATTGCTTTGTTTTAAAAAACAGTTAAGTACAAGTAGGAAAAACTGATGTCCTCTCTCAGTTCACACATGAATTGGCAAACACAGAGTAATCAACTTACCAACCACGACTAGCAGAATCCATATTAAATATATTCCACTGTTGAAGCAGATTGCATACTGACGGAACAAGCACATACATATGGGCGGTAAAACGAAAAACAAGACGTTGCTTATCTAGGAGAAAAAAAAACAAACAGTCTCACAAAGACAGAAAATAAACAAATCTTAAATATCCACAGGCTTTCTATAATAACATTTTAGCATTCAGTGAAGCCCCAGCTCAACAAATTATGACATCTATGTTTCTGCCTATGCTCTAGCTATTTGCAAAAGCATCAACTTGTTTTGTTTAACATTATTAAGTTAGTAACAGCATAAAAACTTTCAGCAATGTAAAATGTAGCTAGTTAATTCAAGTCAATTCGCAAAGGAATTTTATTGAGAACCTACATTCAAGACTGGCAATTCAGAAAGTGTACAAGATTAAGCTATTGAGAGCAGTGACCTGCCCTCTCAATGGCTATCAAGCCTAACATGGAAAAAGCACTAGAAGCATTAGGCAGAGCTAGACAAGCTTTCTGGAAGTCAATTTACTGAGCAATAGTTGCTGTCTGGAAGGGCTGAAATATGCTAGGCTAAAAGAGTTAGAACCCTTTTTGTGCAGGGTAAAGAGAGCCTAGAGTTTTTACATTTCAATTTATTCCCTTGGTTCTCCACTACAAAACATGATTGATAACTAGTCATAGGAAGGTGGAAAGGCTATAATTCAGATCACTGGTAGGGTTTTTTTAAATGTGTATGTATGATTTGAATGAAGGCATGTTTTCTGTTTTTTCTTGCTTACAAACAGCCTAAAGTATGATTCTGTAGATATTGAAAGCACTTTACTATAAATTAGCAGGAACTGTCATTGTAGTAATGATCACTTGGTTCTTTCCAGGAGCTGCCAGTGCTGAGGGCCAGCCACTGCACAGTAACTGAGAAGTTATAAAAACACTATGTTGCTGCTTCACAATGGGCCAAAGGACAGGAGGGGTGTCCAGCCTCCACTTTTTAATGTTTTCCTGCTTAGCCCAAGCACAAGAGAAAATCACACCCAGCAATACTACTCTGAAGCTAATGTAGAAAACTACTCTGGGTCAAGAACATTCCATTGGAACAGACTGTCTCTTCACAGAGACTTACAAATTTGTACCTACAATAATGAAAATTCAGTGCAGAAATAATTCAAGAATAATGTAGGAATTTTTTCATTCAGCTGCTGTTGTCAACCTCTTAACATGATCTGAGAAAAGATTTTAAGAGGCAGATCAAGTTTTAACTCATGTAAAGCAACTTATACATTCAACAAAACAGGTTCACCTGAGCAACTCTCATTCACAAAAAAACCCACCCGGTCTCCATGCAGCAGAGACTGTCAGCAAAGTTTTGAATACGGTCATGGACCAGGATCCCAGTGCCTGATGTGTTGGTACATACACAGAACAGGAAGCATTTGCTTTCCTCACTCCAAAGCAGGTAGGAAGCATATACAGCAACAGCAGGGATGATGGAATATGAACAAGTCCTCTGGGGGTGTGGGAATGCTCTCTATGCATTTTAGGCTTTTATACACCTTGAGGCCACAGGGAATTGTCAAGGAGTGAAAATAGGTGGTTACAAACCAAGTGGTTTGGAAGTAAACTTTTCCATCTCTACAGCTGAAACTGACCAATGAAGAAAATCAGATCAGGTGAATACAGACTATCAAAATTTGGCTAGAAAGTTCTTATTCCACCTAGGAACAAGATGATAAAGGACACACTAGATCTACTTTCCACAGCTGTAGCAATGTAGATTTATACAAGTGATTAGCCAACAAGGGAGCACTTCTGTGCTATGGTAGTGCTTCTCTGGCAGTGAACTCCCACTCATGCTAAGGTCCTGTCTGCAAATGCAAGAAATCCCTTGCAAACTGGAGCCTGAGCATGACTTACACTCTTTGTGTGGCCATCAGGAGGATTTCCTAACATCTCAGAAGCTGAAATAACTGAAGTACTAAAAATTTCAATATTAAAGTATTGCTTCAGAAAGTATGGCTGCAGAAAGTACGCTGCATGTGCATTTTTTATGTTATTACACAATTAGCCCCCATGATTTGGTAATGTAGAATTCAAATACTTTGATAGTTATGATAAGTGCAAAAATTTACATCAGTAGTACATAAGATTTCTGCATCTGCAAAAGGCAATAATTAAATGTTACAGTTCGGGAAAATAGGCAAATAGCCCATCAGTAATATTCCATTCTTTTGGCTTCATGCAATTCTGGACCTTTAGTTTTAATTTTCAGCTAATTAATTATATTATAGAAATTCATGACATAGGCCCATAGGACACAGAGAATGGGCTTGCATAGATCATGATCATGCAACTTCACTCACATCTGTGTGAAGTCTTGACACAGTTTGTTTCTGCAGTTGTACCAAAGCTCATGTGTTTGTCACTATTGGTTACATCTCCCAGAGAGCACCTGCAGCATTCAACTACCACAGAAACCTACTGCACCATGTCTTCCTGAGCAGAAAGCAAAACTGGACTAAAGCAACTCCCAGTAACATCAGAGATTGTGTATTCTCCATATCCTAGTACCTAAACTCACATTCACATACACTAAAACTCTTCAGTGGTAAAAAAAGATGCTGTAGGGAGAGCACAAGCATTGTGTCACACTCTTGAGATTGCCTCTTAACTTTTTAAAACTTTTATTTCCATGCCACTAGGGGACAAAAGAAGAAGAATAAAACCCTGGCAATTCCCTTCATAAATGGAAATTACAATAACTACATGCAACATATTGAATTGCTAGGTATTGACTTTCCCAGCCAACAGGAAAAAAAAAATACTCTCTTCAGGTATTTAAAACATAAGCAGCATCTTTTATTTTGTAAATACCTCTTCAAAGGAAAGATTATTTTGATCACATGGAGGCATTTGTTATGGTCTGACGTAGGGTTACACCACATCAGCACACATTTATTAATTTCAGAAGAAAAAAAAAGAAAAAAATAGTGTTTTTTTAAAGCTATTCCTTCAATCTGAGCTACAGAGTGTTTTGTGGCCTCTTTACTGAAAAAGTGTAAGACCTGAATCACTTTAGCTAGACAAAAGTCATGTTACCTCTAGCCTGTGTTTGTTTTAGAAAATTAGTCTGATCAATTTAGAGAATACCTCTGAACAGATTTTTCCTACTGATTTAATCTCAACTAAATCAGTTGAGTGCTTTGGTTTAAGTCCCACCAGAATAAATAATTATTTTTTTAAAAAATATGTTTCAGATAAGCTGCTACAGCTTTGTGCTTTCATGAATATTGTGTGAGGCCTCAACCACACCTCTGACCTCAGCTATGGCAGTGTAAACTGCGGATTAACAAGGTATTAATCTAAAGCTTAATGACCCAGATGCCAGATTCAGGTCTGCTGGAGAGTGCTTCCTAGCTCTTCAAGAGTTTGAATCAATCAGAACAAACTCTCCCTAGAAGGAATAAAATTTAGATGCCACCTAAGGAACTTTTAGAGTAGGGCCAAAACTTCATAACTGTCCTGTAAGGATCTGGTTTTTTTGAGGACACAGTTGCATAACCCTTTTGATCCACTGCAATACAGTGTTTTTTCAGAAGTTCCTAATACAGAACTCAAGTCCTAACAATGATTTGGGATAACTGAAGAGAGCCTAAACATGACTACCCTCAACATTGCCTCTTCTTTTGACTCCCCTTTCACTGTACAGCTTAGATCTGTATACAGCTGCCACGACACAGCAGGCTTTAGGGCAAACTTCTGTGTCTGTCTACCTGTCTGAAGCCTCAGTTATTCATCTGGACACAAGTGTATCTTCTAGCATTTTGGCAAGCTTCTATACTACTGCTAATCAGCTCAGTACAGTGTTGTGATTTAATCCCACCCAGCAACTAAGCAATAACTAGCTGTTTGCCCACTCCCTTCACAGCAGGATGGGAGAGAAAATCAGAAAGGTAAATGTGAGAGAACTTGTGGGGGTTAAAATAATAACAGTTCAATAGGGAAAACATGAGCTGTTCACACAAGCAAAGTGAAAGAAGGGATTCATTCAGCACTCCCCATGGACAGGCATATGTTCCCCATCTCCAGAAAAGCAGGCCCCCATCACACAGAAGAGTGACTTGAGAAGACAAACACCACCACCCTAAAGGCCTCAACTGCTTCCTTCTCCTTCCTGCAGCCCTACATGCTGATCATGACACCATACCTATAGCCTGGGAAATCCACTGAGTCAGCTGGAATTAGCTGTCCCAGCTGTGTCCCCTCCAAAAGTTTTCTGCATCCCCAGCCCACTTGTTAATTGGGTGGGGTGAGAAGCAGAAAAGGCTTGAATAAGCCCTGCTTAGAAATAATGAAGACGCACCTGAGTTATTAATACTGTTTCCAACACAAAACATAACCCCATACCCATTCCTATGAGGATAATTCACTCTACCCCAGACTGAGCCAGCACATACGGAAGAAGGATACCCATCCCCCTGTGTAGCCAGCTACAAATCACATTTGCTGTCTTCGAAAACTTGTTTATCCCAACCTTTTCCTCCCTTTGTTTTTGGTTCTTACACAGTGACATCAGACACACAAAAAAAGCCAACAATTTCCCTCACACATCCTCAAAATTCTTCAGTGGCACAGACCAGCCACCATCTTTAGGACCTTGGTAGCTAAGCACAAGAAAAAAACAAGTTAGCAATGTATACAGTTCACCATAGAATTACTTGCTCTGTATGTGCAGAACCTCCTATGATACAAACTCTTGTAGGGGAAGCCAGACACCTACTTCTTCTTCCACTATGTGTTGTCAGTCAAAAAAACACGGCTTGAAAGGGAAAGAGGATGGAATTTGGGAAAAAAAGCCCTGTACACTTGAAAATATAAAAGAGACAAAGCAGAAGCTCCAGCTCCTCATCTGTGCACACACCACCTCCTATAGAACAGAAAACAGCATTTGCAGGTTTGCTCATAGACAGGTGATTTTCATGGAAGGGTAAACTAACCAAAAGCCCAATGGATTATCTTATTCTAATGGATCTGCTACTGCCATTCTTTACATCAAGAGGATGTCTGGAGCATGGCTCTCTTTCCAAGCTGTGTGGTACAGGGCAGTCTGGCTCTGCTACTGTGGTTGTTTTTTCAAGTTTTCTCCAGCAGCTGAAAGGTACTGGAAAGGTGAGAGAAGACTGGGGGGGAAACCATGACTAACTGGAAGGAAGCAACTATTTATACTAATATAGCAACTAATATATTCCTCTTATCCGATATTCCTCTTCCCTCTCATTCCATTCTTCATTTGCTCTTTTAAACAGATACCTCCTCCTCTTCCAAAAATACACTCCTGACTTCATCCTGCAACCTAAAGGCAGACTCTCCATGAAAGCTTTGCCTTCCTGGAGCCAAACATGTTTGGGAGAAACCCAGTTTTGCCTCCAAACACCAAGGTACTTTTTTACCTTGACCCATCACTGCTGTGCACAACCATCAAGGTGCTGACACCTGTTTGTGCAAATGGGTACTAGACCACGGCAATCTAGCACCAAAAATTCGGTGCTTGGCCACCACAAGTCTCGACAAAGACAAGGACAGGGCCTGCTACACACACTTACCCGTAGCAGTATGACTAGTAAACCTCCCCATTTTACACCTGAAAAACTAGATAAAAATGCCTTATTTTTAAGCACGCCAGCAACCGAAGGAGAAGAAGTCGACAGTCATTGGAGAGCATGCTACAATCCCAAGAAAACCCCGCAGGAGACGGAGCTGGCAGGCAGCAGGGACCTGCCCGCCGCCGCACGCTCGCCCACCCGCAGTCCCCCGGCGACGAGGCGGCCGCCGCTCCCGCTCCACCGGGCACCGCCGCCGTACGCACCGTGTTGTAGAACTCGGCGATGGCGGGCACGATGGTATAGTTGTCCTCGCACCAGTCCACCTCCGAGCTGCCGGCTCTCAGAGGGTCCCACCACAGCAGCGCGCCCATCGCCTCACCCAAACCCACAACCACCCCCCGGCCCTCTGCCCCACAACCAGCCCCACACCAACCCATATCGACCTTCAGCAGCCCCCCAACACTCCTNGACCGCGCCACCGCCCCCGCCTCGCCTCTCCGGCCCGCGCAAGGGGCGGGGCGGCCTCGGGCCGGCCCTCCACGGGCGGAGGTCGCGGGGCTCCGCTCCGCTTGGGCTGCCTGCGCCTGTCCCGAAGGTGCCGGGCGGTGGGACCGCCAGCTCCCCGGCGGGTTTGAGCAGCCAGCTGCTCCACAGGCCCACGCGCGCTTCGCTTGTGCTTAGAGATATCTCACACAGAATCACAGAACTGTTACGTGGAATGGATCTCTGGAGATCATCCAGTCCAACCCCCTTGCCAAGGCAGGGTCACCTAAAGCTGGTGACACAGGAACACGTCCAGGTGGGTTTTGAGTGCCTCCACAGAGGGAGACTCCATAGCTTCCCTGGGCAGCTGTTCCAGTGCTCTGCCACCCTCAGTGTAAAGAAATTCTTCATGTTAAGGTGAAACTCCCTGTGTTTTAGTTTAAGGCCATTACTCTATGCTTTGCCACCGGGCACCAGTGAAAAGAGTCTGGCGCCATCCTCTTGGCACCCACCTTTAAGATGTTTCTATGCTTTGATAAGATTCCCCTCTCAGTCTTCTCCAGACCAAACAGGCCCAGCTCCCAGAGTCTCTCCGCACAAGAGAGATGCTCCAGACCCCTGACCATCCTTGTGGCCCTCCACATTAGTTCCGTGTCTCTTCCCTGCTGCGGAGGCCAGAACTGGACACGAGACACGGTCTCAGTTCCAGCCGTGTTTTGGAGACGAGCGGCCGCTCCCCCACGCCCCTGCTCCCGAGCGCGGAACGTGTTGGACACAGCGCCGGCAGGGAGCCGGGAAGCCCATCCCGGCGGGAGCCGCTCAAAGAACGCGCCTTCCCCTGAGAGCCTGCGAGTCGCGTATTGATAGCGCTTCTTTTTACAAGTGCCAGTGCTCCCAGCCCCGGAGCGCCTGCGTGCTGTTCCACGGGCCGTTCCTAAGGGACACTCTCCGCGGCGAGCGGCACCTCGAGGGACCAATGAGAGAGGCCCGGGCCTACCCCAGGCAGGAACCAAGTGCCCGAAGCAGGGCGCGGGTAAGGGCCGGGGCCTGCCCGCGCACCGAGGCCACGCCCACGACCGCTCCCCCGGCCACGCCACTCGCCGTAAAAGCCTCGCTCGCCATTGGGCAGCCCCGGTCACGCGGGGCGCGGGTGATACTGCTCTCGCGAGAGTTTCTGTGTGTATGTAAGAAGTGCGGGCGGAAGTGCGGCCTTTTCCCGCGGTGTCGAAGCGCGAGCAGGATGAAGGTAGGGCCGCGCCGGGCCGGGGCCGCGCTCGGGTAGGGGGGGCTTGGGCTCCCCCGCCCCAGATGGCCGCCGGGCTACCTGCAGAGCCGCCGTTGGTGGCCGATGGTACTTGGCGGCGGGGCTGGAGCTTAGGTGCGGGGCGGATGGGAGTGGATTGCTGCTGGGCCCCACTCCATCGGCCGGGGCTCTGCTGCCGCAGGCCTGCGGAGCGCCGGGCTTCCGGAGCGGCCTCTTGGCTCGGAAGGGTTTTTGCCGGTGAGAGGCCTGTGCGCGATTTTAGGGCCTGGTAGGGAGGTGCCGTGGGTGCTGTTCCCGAGGCAGTGGCAGCAGGCAGCTCTGCAGCGCTGCGCTGTGCAGCGGCCCCAGGGAAGCACAAGTGATCCCTACGGCAGGTGCTGTTCCCTTGCAGTGACTTGCGCGTCTATCTAACGCGGTGTCTTGCTATGAGGGGTTGGTAGGAAGAGGAGAGCACGGGTTTCTATTGGCCGCATTCTGTGATTAATCTTTGACTGCTATAAAGTCTTCTGTGCGGCTGAACGAGTTGTATAGCCTGGTGTGGGCGAGCATAGACCTCCCTGCCTTGGGTCTCCAAATGTGGTGGTGATGACCGGTTTTTGGTGAGCTTTTGTGTAAGCAGCTGCAGAATTTCAACTTTAAAATGCCAAGCTCAACCATCAGATAAATTCTGACTTGTTAAAGTTTTACGTAGAAGTTTAAACCAAATGTTTTTGGGTTTTGTCTTTTATTTTCTTTGTTAGCTCAACATCTCTTTCCCGGCTACTGGCTGCCAGAAGCTCATTGAAGTAGATGATGAGCGTAAGCTCAGGACGTTTTATGAAAAGAGAATGGCCACGGAGGTGTTGGCCGATTCCCTTGGTGAGGAGTGGAAGGTAAGTAGTGCAGAAGATTGTGTAAAAACTACATTTGAGGAGATTAAAATACAAAATTACTCAAGTACGCACTTGTCACGCTGTAGTGCTGTGCGTGTGGCAGTCAGGTTGAAAGTTTATCTTGCTATGTATGTGCTGAACTTACTGGTTAGGCTAGCCTCTTTTGGTATTTCATCTGAGTGCGGGGTTTTTGGTTATTTGAGTGCTGTCTCTTAGTAGTCAGGATAAGTTAAATCCATAGTGTAAAACTGCTGGTCTGTTCAAAATTGACTTTGTGTAAACAGCTGCTAATGTATGGGAAAAAAATACGTTAGGCCTGGTGGGTGGAATTTTCCTGGCTTGGAATGGTTAGCGTTAATATGGATACACAGCTGCATTTGAGGAATGTGATCTTTCCTGCTGCCGTCTTCACGAGGAAGATAGTTAAACCCATATTTTTCCTTTTATCCTGTGCATCACTATTCTGGAAACTCTTGTGTTCTGGGCAGATTTCCAGTTTGTCAAGATAACTGACTTCAGTTACAAGTGCAACAATTGTGGGGAATCCAGACAATTATTGTAAAAGATTTTGCACTGTGTTACTTTCCAACAAAATGTCAAAGGGATGTGAATCCCACTAAATGTAAATTTTAGTGTACGGAGATATTTCTTACATTTCGTGAGTAAAATTGCTGAATTGTTCCAAAGGTTTTGGTTAGAGTTGTTTGCACTAGCAGTAACAGTGATGTATTATGGATGTGCTGCTCCGTTGTTCTGTCTCCTACCTGCCGAGGTAATAAAGACAGGAGTAACTCAGAAACGTTTCTGTTCGCAGGGATATGTTGTCCGGATAAGCGGTGGCAACGACAAGCAGGGTTTTCCCATGAAGCAGGGTGTCCTGACTCACGGACGTGTCCGCCTTCTGCTCAGCAAGGGCCATTCCTGCTATCGCCCCAGGAGAACCGGCGAGAGGAAGCGCAAGTCTGTCCGCGGCTGCATCGTTGATGCAAACTTGAGTGTCCTGAACTTAGTCATAGTGAAGAAGGGTAAGAGTCTGGTTGTTGTGTGGAATGGAAATGGCAGTCCCAATTTCAGAGTGTGAACGTGTCTTAGGAATTCCTTGAGAGTTTTGCATTCTTATAATGCTAAAATTGGTCACTAAAACACTTCTTGTTGCTGCCACCAATCTGACAGTTTCAAAGGAGCCAAGAGCAACTGGGGTAGTGCTATTGACAGGTGAACCCCAATACCTAGCATTACCTTGAATTCTTACATATGTTAAACTTAGCAGTTTGCTGCTGAACCTGGTGCTCAGCAGTGTAATGATTAGCATGTTTAAACTTAAATTCCCAAAGGTGAAAAGGACATTCCTGGGCTGACTGACACAACTGTGCCCCGTCGTCTGGGTCCCAAAAGGGCCAGCAGGATCCGCAAGCTGTTCAACCTCTCCAAGGAGGACGATGTTCGCCAGTATGTTGTGAGGAAGCCTCTGAACAAAGAGGGTAAGAATTCCCAGTAGTACAGCTCTTTGGGTTTCTGTAATTACTGCTGACATGTCCAGCTACTACACTGAATAAAGCACAGCTAATAGTGTATCTAGGAAGTTGACATTCACTATATTTAAGCTTTGTCAGCTGTAAGTTGTGGGAAAAAAGTATGAGTTTCTTGATAGCCTTGTTTCCTTCACTTTCTGCTGGGTTTTGTTAGAGTTTGTTCTTAAACGTCCAGATACTCCAGATCTGGAGTAACTTTTACTAGTGTCTCTAAGAATAAGCTAAAAGAAGTTACTAATAAAGTTAGTATTTTATACATATTAACTTTATAATATGTATTTTATACATATTACAAAGTTAGTATTTAAATACAAGGTGGGATATTGTTAAAACTTTATGGTGTGGGGGAAAGGGCAGTGAAGAGAGATACTAAGATGTTTTTCTCCCTGCTTATGGCAGGCAGTCTGAAATGAGGTTCTTTGGCAGGGCACTGCTCTGCTTACTACATCTCTTGCAGTGTAAGGTTTTAATTTTGGGTTTTTCTGCTTTTGATTAGAGTAAAAAAGTGTGTTTTTTAGAAGAATATGATAAGACTTGCATACTGCTAAAAGTTTGTTCGGGAAAAGAACACATTGTAGGAAATGTTCTTCTCCATTAAAGAATATGATCCTGGTGGACATCAGACTGTGGTGTATTACTGCTAAAGTCTGTCAGGATTGCTTAGTGAAATTTTATTTTACAGATGTGTGTGGTAGTGTGTTTTGTTTGCTCGTTGTGTAGGTCTGTTTGTTGGGATAAACAATGTCAAACCTAAGTAAAATTGTACGTGGCTTTTTAATGCTGGAAATGGTGGCTTGCTCTGGAAGCTATGTAATGAACTTTGTTACTGAAAAATCTTGGCTAGGGGGAGTTAAAAAAGACAGGCCTGCTGAGAAGCTAGGAATTTACACTTCATTTCTCATAACAAATTATTAGCATTCAGTCAGCGTGTTGTTAATGCTGCATCTGGTGATAACTGATCATTTTTCCTGTACATTCTGTGAAGATGTTGGACTGTAGTTGGTGTAACACGTAGCACACTACATAGTGTTACCTTAACAACAGATCAAACTTACATTTAAGTTGTCTAGATGAGACCTGAAGGCACTCTGCCACTTCAGCTGTTCTGTAATGATTTTTAGGCAAGAAACCCAGAACAAAGGCTCCTAAGATCCAGCGACTGGTGACTCCTAGAGTGCTGCAGCATAAGCGCAGGCGTATTGCCCTGAAGAAGCAGCGCACTCAGAAGAACAAGGAGGAAGCTGCAGAGTATGCGAAGCTGTTGGCCAAGAGGATGAAGGTATGTTTGCTATTTTAGCTCAGTTGTATAGAATATAGCTCATCTCCCAGAATCAAGGAATTTGGCAGACGGGAGTGTTTGCCTACAGCTGCTCTCTGTTCTTCTGCTCATTTTGAATATAAGTGCCCAGATGTGAGTATAAACACACCTGGTCAGTTGGGGTTTTTTAAATCTCTTTTGTGTTTCTGCAAGTCATAGAGCAGTAGAAATTAACCTATTAGGTCCGCTAATTTGAGAACTTTCTTTAAAGAAAATAAACAGTTCTGGCCTCCAAGGATATTTTTTTCCCTAGCTGTTCTAGTTCAAAAGAATTTTGGTTTAACTTAAAGATGGCACAAGCATTTGAGTGGTTGTGTGGCAAAATGGGATTCAGCAG
Source organism: Parus major (assembly GCF_001522545.3). Taxonomy (NCBI): domain Eukaryota; kingdom Metazoa; phylum Chordata; class Aves; order Passeriformes; family Paridae; genus Parus; species Parus major. The sequence continues at coordinate 32,774,021 of NC_031799.1, read as the reverse complement.
TTGATCTGGATGGATGCTAAGTTGGCAAGAATGTGCTTGTTAAGCATGTGTTTTCCCTTGCTCCTAAAACTGCAATGACTGCTGAAGCAGTTCTGTAAGCAGTACAGTTGGAATATTTGGCATGGTGCTTCCTGAATTTCATGACTTCCAGATAGAAACAGAAATGCACCTTTGGTGTATTGAGAACTCTGCATCAGTCTCTTAACTAAAGTTTTGGGTGCATACTGTGCAAAGACACAATCTGTGGTGGCTTGGATACTTGCAGAATTCTTTTGACCTGTAGAAGTGAAATTATTTTCCTCTATTGACTTACAGAATCCATTCCATCAAGTTGTATTTTCCCTAGTTTGTTCCCTGGTAGATGTTGAAGTGCTTGATACATAACATCTCCATACTCTGTGCCTTTCAGGAAGCCAAGGAGAAACGCCAGGAGCAGATTGCCAAGAGGCGCCGGCTTTCTTCTTTGAGAGCTTCCACATCCAAGTCTGAATCAAGTCAGAAGTAAAGATGTTGTACCTGATACTAAAAAGACATTGTACATTTAATTACCAATAAACTCCTTTGGTGGCGAACTTCCAGTATGAGACTTTGTAGTGCATGTTGTTACTGGCAATTTCTTAAACAGGAGTTCAGACTAACTGCATCATGTACGTCAAACTGGAGCTACAAACATTGGTCATGATGCAGTCCTCTTAGGAGAATATTGTGTCACTCACTTTTGATACTGAATATAACATCAGTAAAACTTTAAATCTTCAGCTGATTCTTGGCAGAATTAAGTGCAATTCAGATGCTCACTGAAACAGGTTCCCCAGGGAAGTGGCCACAAACCTGCCAGAGTTCTTGGAGCTTCTGGATAATGCTCTTAGTAAAAAGCTTTATTGGTTGCTAGTCCTTTGAGGATCCCTGGTGTTGCTCTTGAAATTTGTATGGAGTATGAGAAGGCACCTTTTAAAAGGTTTGACTTGAAAATCTGACTTGGATTAAAAACTACAGTAGCCTTAATGTATTCAGCATGTACTGGGTGAGGTCAATGGGAATTTAACTGAAAGTTAAAAATACATGTGTTGGATGTTTAAATGGTCTGCAGCTAAATAAATTGTCTTGGTTCTTAAAATAGTAATTTGGATGCAGTTCTATTTTTGTTGAGGCAGGTGCTTCTGTTTCTAGTAAATGAAACTTCATCACAACCTAAGTTAGAAGTTGGGAAGATTTTTCTTGTAAGTTAGGGTCCCACCAGGGTAGAAGCAGATTTTAATGCTTCAGATGAAAAATCTGGACTAAAAAAAAGTTGCAGAAGACAAGACCTGCTGGGAGTACATTGGGGGGAACAGTGACGGATCAAACCTGTAGTCCTTGAAGTTCAGGTTTGTATTAGGATAATGGGATACCCATCTGAAAAGGACAGTGTTTGCCATGAAGCACTTGTGTGCAGTGGATTCGTGGACCAAGAGACTTGGCCGAAGTAGTTACTAAGCTTTAAGCCATCTTTCATAGCTTAACTGAGACTGTTGTATGAAGGGCAACGAACTAATCAGAAAAGGTTGAGGGCTAGTAATTGTGGTTATGCATGAGTTAAATAATGCTGGCTGGTTCAATAAAATTTTAAAATGGTAGCATTTTACAATGTATTTTTCTTTATGGAGATCATTGCCTGCAGTTTAATAGTGAAGATCCACCGGCCCTGTTAAACCTGAGCTTCATTAAATAAAAAGGTCCCTTTTTACTCCACATTAGTCTCAGCTGCAAAAATTAATATGGAGAAAATACAGGTAAGGGAGAGTAGCACTTGATAAATTCACAATGCTGAGAATTACAATCTGCAGAAAGGAAATAACACTGTCTAGCCTCTTAATCCTAGTAAAATGGACTTGCACACAGTTAAGAGGTCCTTAACTCTGGTCAGGGTGAGCAAGAACTCAGGTGAGTCCTGGACAAGAACGTTCTGAACTAGTCTACTACGAGGTAGTCTGGTACAGGCTATTCTGTATGAGCTGTTCCGCTGTATAAGCTGTCTTTGAAGCAGTGCGACTTAATACCCAGTTGTATTACTGTGTGAAAAATGTCAGTGTGGTCCTGGTTCTTTTTATCAAGCTTTGAGGACGTGTGGCCTTGTCAGAGCCAGGAAATACATGGCCTTATCACCACTAGCAAAAAATCCTACACTTCTCCCTCACTTGTTTCCTTCCTGGAGCTGCCTTAGCTGTAGTTCATCTGCTGTTTCCTTTTGCCGTCTTAGGCTTTCAAGTGTAAATCAGGCTTGCACAACTTGCAGACTCAAATAACAGTCCTGTCTTGAAGGGACCTTGAAAGATCATCTGGTCTGGCCTGTTGAGGTCTGTGAAAGGTGGCTCGATTGACATCAGCTTAGTGACACACCGAATGTGTTGAGGGTGCTTTTAGGTCCCATTGCTGTGTCATTTGTGGAGATGTTACAAGTATCCCAGCAGTAATCCCTTGGGGGGCCCATTTGACACAGCCTGCCAGCCTCAGCAAAACATCCTGATCACCTATGAGTCATCCATGACCTGAAGCCATGCTGAAAATAGGTGACTGGGAAAACTCAGTATGACTTTATCAAATTGGTAAGTGAAACAGAAAAATAGCGTGTCAAGAAAGAGCAGTTTTGTTTAGCTGGACCTTTGATGCTTTTCCCCATAGCCTCCTCCTCTAGATAAATGTCAAATACAGACTAGATGGAGGTTGTCTGTGAGCTGGGCAGGAAATGCAAAGATAGGGTAACATTCTTAGCAAGCAGCATTACTTGAAAAGACAGCAGTGACAAAAGCAGTCAGAGGAAAACAAAGTCAGTGTGATGCTTACAAGATACTCAAGTCCAAAAGACTAAACTGTTCCTCAGCTCCATATTTAAAAGTAGGTCTGGAAATATGGTTTTCTTATTAATCTTCTCCACAGGATATCAATCTGTGCTATGCACATAAGTCTCATCAGCAAGAAGGGCCTTTAGGGTCTGGTATTCTGACTGTTACTGTTGGATTAATGAACTGACTACTGTACATGAGGGGGTTTGAAAGATACTCAGCTGAGAAGATGAAGGCCTCAGGCACTGCCAGTTTCTACTCCTTAAATTTCATCTCAGCCTCACTCCTATCCCTGCCCATAAAAAAACAAACCAAGAAATCCCTCAAAAAATCCTCTAGACACTACATGTAACCTTCAACTGTGTTACGAGTCAAGAGGTCCACCAATGTTTTTTCAAGATAGGATGCATCAGGTGAGATATAAAGCCATTGAGAAACTACAACTCCTGGGAAATTTAAGTAAGTAAAGTAAGTACTTTCTCCCAAGTAAAGCCATAAATATGCTGCAGAGAGCACCAGCTGTCCTCAGGAAGCCAGGTACCATGCTTTTCCTATATACAGGAGCTTTACAGATTCTGTCACACTGAGCCTGTTTTTCAGCTGCTTTTACCTCTACTGATGCCCAGTGCTTGCACCACAGAGCCATCCTCTCTAGGAGCCACATCTCCACAAGTGAATCCCATTTTTTATCTCCCTCTCCCCCCTGCCTCTGCTCTTTCTCACCATTCAGAAGCCACGCAGGTACTATGAAATAATTACCCGAAAAGACAGTCAAAAGTCTTTTGCCCAACTATAGGCTGAATTTGCACTTAAATTGTGTCAGTCATGTAAATTCCATTGGTGAAACAAGCTGAACAATGGCACAATTTTACACAGGATGCATATATATTTTATTCTGGGAACAACATTAAAAATTGTTTCTTAGTCTAGAATATCTATACAGAATTCAGGATATAGAGTGCCCTTTTAAAATCAAATTTTTGTCAAATGTACAAAAATATTACAGAGAAACAATTGTTAATCAAAGCACAGTAAATGGATGCCATTTTTCAACAGTTCAAAACAGTCCCTAAACCAGTGCAAATTTTATTGCATTAAGCTTCCCAGCTCACTTAACAGATTCTTAATTTATTCATACTACATCATTTAATCCTTGCTACAATACAATTTATTTTAAGCTCCTAATAGGAGTTTAATGTGCTTCTAAACAACAGCAAACAATCCCTTTTATTTGCACCATTGGTTGATGCAGACTGAAAGAACAAATAAAAACGCCATCCTATCCTCTCAAGTATGCATCACGATATACAGCACAGGAGAGTACAGACCTAGAGCCCGATTCAACCACTCAGTTTCAACACCTGCAAGTTAAATGGGTGTTTGTTTTTAAAAAGATCCATAGTGAAAAGCTGATATACAGAATGTATTTTAAGATTTTTATTAGATGAAAGAAAAAAAGAACCCTTTTGTTGAAAATATACAAATTATGTGAATAAGATTACCTGCTTACTGTTACTAAAATAGGAGTTACCTGTATTGAAATAATGGCTGAATAAAGAGTTTTGAAAAGAGAAAACTACTGAGTCGATTCTTCAGTTCCTTACATTTTAACAATTTGTTTTAAAAATATAATTTCTATTATCTAATTTAATATACATTTTGAAAATATCCCCTATGTTGCAGTTATTCAAGAAAGCAGTAAACTTAATGAAAGATATATTCCTTTAGATGCAGCAATACAAAAAGCCATTAATTCACAGTTAAAATAGAATATTACTCATTCACAAGTGCAATGTAGCTTGGACTTAACCAATATGAAATTCCACCAGGAACAAGACTAAGTTACTTGCAAAATTAATTTAGTTTGAAACACATATAGTAAGTAAAATACTTTCCATTATAACTGTATTATCTAAACTTGAATTATACAAAATGTGAAGACAGGATATATTTGTAAGTAACATACAAATGCTTCTAATAATATGTAAAAGCTGGTACCAATTACTGTGCCAACACTGCAGCCACATCAGTCTCCTAGTCCTAAAGGGTTTTCAAAATCTTCAGGTTTTGGTGATCTGCCAGGATAAATAATAAAGAAAAACTCTGTAACGTAAAAATCCTGATTTTAAACATTTAAGACCTCATTTGTTATTTTAACTCCACAAAAAAACCAGCTCTTCTCATGTGAGCACACAAGCTGCATATGTAACTGATTTATAGCTGGGTGAAAGGTGTAAGATAGTACCTTAGCACAACAGGCTGCAGTTCAACATCCTTAGGGAAACAATTCTAGGAAGCTTCTCTTTGTTAATTGTTCTTCCAATACAAACTTTTTAAGTTCTTGGGCATACCTGAAATGTATTGTTTGCATACACTTCTGTTATCAGGTTGTTTTACACCCTCAGTTTGTGCACAAATTACATATTTTGAAGTAAATGCTGACTGGCAAATGTTTTCTTCAGGTTCTTGGGAATTAAAAAATAGACACAAAAGAATCATCTCCTGAACACTGGCTGTTGAGATACTAGAAAGAGTATGTGGATACAAGAGTTTCACAAGTGAGCAAAATGCTACTGCTCTTCTGCTTATATTGACAGAAAAACAGAACCAAAATCCAGCTTATCCTCATCCTTCCTTCACAACACTTTGCTCAGATCAGTAATGCTTTATGGACTTAAATTTGGATTCCTAGGAGCTGGGTGTCAAACAAGTTAGAAGCATTTGTATGTAATTACGTCATCCCCATGTAGCACAAGAAGTTCATCCTGTCAACTAAACTGCAGAGGTGTGTCTGTAGTGCCTAATGTTCAGAAGAACAAAAGTGCTTGCAATGCACTCACAAAACACTTTCAAAACTTTTCCCTCGTTATTTTTGGCCAGATTTTGTGAAACTCACTTCTTCCCCCAAAAAAGCATCTGAGATGAAAACAAACTGCTTTCAGAGATGTCCCTTTTCATCTGAGCTATGGATTACATCAAATACCCAACTGATTTAGTTAGCTACTCTAAAACCTAAGCACTAAAAACTTATATAAAAAGGGTAAGTTCTTCCTTTTTTTTTCTATATCAAAGAATCAATTCCAATTTGCAGGTTCAAGATTTCAAGTAGCTACATGCAGGACTTCTCCCACTCTGAAATCCAAGTGCCTACACCAGGTGTAGGTTAAATCCAAGTGCCTACACCAGGTTCATCTGTAGTGTACAAAAATGCCAATATGCAAGAGCAAATCAAAGCAAGTTCAATTCTGCATCTGCCCTTTTCTCCTCTGGCTTTGCTTCTGTTGGGTTTTTTTTTGTTTGTTTAGTGTCTATAGCTGGGAAAGGTTTAGCAAGTAACACTAGATGTTGTGACACAATCTGCTTTGCTGTCTTTACAACACCATGAACTTATTAATCGATATTTTCAGCAACAGATGAGAAAGTTGTTTGGAAATGAAGATGACGTGTTTACAGAAACTAGTTAATAATAATATTATTTACTATGTTTTAAAACTGTTTGGATGTCACATATCTAAAACAGTACTCTCTAGACAGATTTTCCTTGACATTTAATGAGCTGGGAGAATTTAAGGGTAACTGAAACCTGATTAATTGCAAGTTGCATCACATAATCACGTGGTTTGTCCATTTAACACTCAAAAACAGTTTTTGTGTAGCTGTCTGTTGAAAAATAATGTAGAGTTTTACAGAAAAATTTGCTGGCTTTGATTTGTAGAAATATTAAGTTGTTTGGACCAATGCTTTAGACAGACTTTAATTTTAGAAGTATGGAACCATGTCAATTATCTAACTGGAAAAGAGAGGAAAAGATGAAGAATCAAGGACTGTTATTTAATTGTGATGTAGGTCAGATATTAGCAAGCAACTATGCATAAACCCAAAGAATAAAGAATTTTAAAAAAATATATATCATTGTGTGCTTTCTTGTTTTAGTTGTTGAGAAAGCACAATAGTTTTATCAGGAGAGAATCTGTCCAGGTAATATCCCCATGTTAACGTAGGATCAGCACTTTTAGACAAAATACACGGCATCATACAAGCCGTATTATTAGTCTATGACATAAATATATTTTGTCATAAATAGTGCAAATCCCTTGTTTTCACCTCATGAAAAAAAAATTGTTTTATTGTTTCATGTAAAAAATTGTTCCAGACAGATCTTCATCCCTCATCATTGTGAAGAATGAATTTTTTTAAAAGTAGTATCAAGTAAATACATTCATATCCAGATGCAATTAATATTTTAAGCTATGCTCCTTTTACATGCTACAAATATCTCTTCTTCTCTATGAATTACTCCATTGTAAAAGTCACACCACTAACTTTCAGCAAAAACCTGGAATAAATCTTATCATATTCAAGTAACAGAAACACTTAAACTGTTGACCAGTATCCAAGCTCTTCTTGCCAAGCCTATGACTACTGCAGTCAATTAAATATGTCAGGTGAGGAAGTGTCTTATCTTCGAGAAGCAATACATCTTTTCAGATCATGAACATAAGCACGTCATTTCTGCTAATATACATCTTGAAGATACATTTATAAATACATCTTAATTGAAATATTGAATCTGGACTATCAGTGCAAAATAATTAACCCACAGGCTAGTATGAAACCAAGGAAGAGGGTGATAAGGAATTTGAGGAAGACACCTCTTAAGCACACATGCAAAGAGTATAAAGCATAGGTTTTTTTCAGGCAGTAGCTGTTGACATTTCTTGTGTGTATTCCAATACCATTTGAGCTTCCAACATGATTTTTTTGGAAGCCATCCATTTCTGAGCTGCTTTGTGTTGAAGCCTATCCTTCCTTGGAGAAAGCAGCCAGTACAGGATCTTATAGTTTATCAGACAGAGAATACAGGACAGTTGAGTGCAAGTCTCTGTTTTCTCACAGCTGTGGACACACATTTTGAAAAGGTCAGCAAAGGTAATTCAGAATACTGACAAGAGTCAGGAGAAGGGTAGCAGTTCAAGGTACTGTGATCTGAGTAACTGCGTTGCAGCTTCCAATCCAAGGTTTCAAATATTTACATTCATACAACCATACCACAAAAGGATCCCTCTCTAGGTAAAGGTAATTTTAAAGAAGCATTGAAGAATCCAAGCACTGGAAAAGTACTTCATTAAAATACCCCAATATTGGTGGCCCTTAAGAAAGTCACCAACTACAGACTGCTGTTTCGTCATAAGCTTTTTTAACAACCTGATATTGTGGAAAAAAATTTTGAGGAAATTAAAGCATATATTTAGGGGAAACACAGATCAACCATTGAAACAAATTCATAATTTTAAAACATTTTGACATACTTTAGAATGTGCCTATGAGATGAATGAGAGGAATATATGTTGCAGCTCAATGAAACTGGTTTGACAAATTGCTCAATTAACACCATTTCAGACTGAAAAGTGTATATGTCATCACCATGCTCCTCGGTTTGTTCACCTCTGCTTTTGTCTCTCCACAGTTTGGTGTGCATCTTCCTTGTTTTTATATTAAAGGTGCTCCAAAGCACTTCCTGCAACACTCAACCCTGCTGCTTGGTGGAACATCTATTCTCTGCATCTTTTCAAGAACTTCCTTTGGTAGTTTCTTAAGTGCAAGTCTGTATTCGCTATCAAAGACCTCTGAAATAGAAAAAGCACAGCTGAGGTTACTTGAAAACACTGTAAAATGCACACTACTATTCCTATAAATGCTTTTGGTGATTTTTATATAGTAACAAAATTCTCTTCGTTAACTAGATGCTAAATATTTATTTTTGCAAAATGCACCTTTCAAGAGGATCTGAAAAGCATCTCCATAAGATGGTGTGGCACCACAACACATCACAGTGAATGCCCATTGCTTCTTTCACAGTTCAATTTGCCTGTTCCCAATTCCCCCATCACATTCCATAAGGGAGTCACTTGGATTGTGTAGTACCAAATAGAAGACAAGACAGCAGAGACCAGGAGAGGGTGGGAAATGAGGTGTTTAGATAACACAGGTCTGATATGTGGGCCAGAGAAGGGTGGTCAAGACTGAAAGCTTTCACATGTGAAGAATTAAAACTGCAAGCTCTTAAAATACTCTTTGTTTAAAGGGACTCATTACTGGTCCAAATTAATGGTTCCATCTGAATTACATTTACATAAAAACAACACCTAAAGACTGACAGTGCAGAATTTTTCATAAAACATAACTGAATCTTAGAAACAGATTTTATACACTAGCTTTCATGTAAAATATCCACAGGGACTATACATTTCACAGTATTTTTTACTTACCCATGTCAATGTTTTCTCTTCCAAGAGACACCAGAGACAGGAAAAGAATTTCCCTGTAAAAACTCCTAGGGGAATATTTTGAAGGATGAGTTAATGAAAGAATCAACTATCCTGTTTACAAAGTCAATCTTGAAGACTTCCATTATGTATTTTCTGCAAATGTTCTGGTAACCTTGCCTGTGAAGAAAGTGACCAATCTACAGGAGTACTAGCTTAAGGTTTACTAATGCCTGAATACTTTTACTTGATGCAGAAAGTCATATTATTGCCAAATCCTAGTAGTTTTTCTATGAAAAAATCCTCTGCCATTGCAATGCCTAACAAACAAGAAATATTAACCATCACTTTTTTATTTATTATTAATTTATTCCTGCCTGACCATGAAGCAATGTTTAGGTGAAGATTTCTTTCAGATCACCCATAGTTCTGTTTTTTGTTTCAGAATTTCATGGCCAATCTCAGAAATAGATGTCATTAAATAATCAGATTTTTTTTCCCCTCATGAAGTTCATAAAGATGCTTCTCTAGATAAAGATGCAGATCAGTTTCTGTTTCTTTTTAGTAACTACAAAACACAGGAATAAAGATGACCTAGCATGACAGACTTCAAACACACCTTATATCTGGTATAATTTACTTTTAGAGTCTGTGCTTTTGTACAAAGCCTTCCTTGAACTACAGTGCAGGTTACAAAGGACAATAATTATTTACATATCTCCCTCTCTTTGTGGCTTACACTACATCCACTTTTCATTGCCAGCACTCCAGGCTGCTAAAATTTCAGAAGATATAACTAGGGAGAATATTCCACACACTGCAACAGGATGCTGTACACTTGTATTTATCCATTTGCTAGATCTGGAACATCAAAATCTGTGAAATTAATACCTGCATTTTTCCTACTCATTGTAAAATGTCCATTTTTATTAAAGAATCACAATCACCCATTTGATCTGGATGGACTATGCATCTGAATATGGAGTGCATCTGTTTGTAAACAAAGGCATAAAAAAATACACATGATTTTTGGTGGGCACAAATGAAACTGAATCTTCCCCAGAGATCCTTATGAAATTATCACTATGAAATGTATACAGTCTGATCTTATTTAATTTTTAGTGGGGAGGAACTAAGAAGAGATTATGCCTTTACCTCTGTCGTTTCACATCTGGTTTAACTTTCTGCAGGAGGAGGTTGATTGGCTTAATAACATCATTGTGTTGAATACTTAGTTTGATGTTCTCTAACAAAGTGTTTGTTGCCTGCTGATCTTCTGCCAGTGTGGAGGGTTTCTTTTCAGAAGAATCTGGGAAGTGGAACGGTACAGATTATTACAGCAGTAAAAATTAATTTTCACTTTAATAAGCAGAAGTATTTCCAAAAGAGAGATACACAGAGAACTTCTACTCAATCTACATAAGTTTGTTATAATTGTCTGCTTATAGTCATCACTCAAAAGTAACTTTACCCAGAAGTTACAGGATGCATCAAGTATCTATGTGCAAGAGGTTCCACATGACAGAGAAATACAAGAGACTGAAGATTATCAAGCATGAAATGTTGCCTGTGATGTCTGGTTAGCTCAGTTTTATTGCTGTACTTAAAAATAGAGTTCACTGCAACAACATTATCGTTACACAAGGGAAAATAAATAAAATCGAAGTGCCACTTTTCTTAGCAAAGAAACTTTTCTTATCAAAGCCCTTCTTAAAAGCCACCTACAATTAACTGATAACTTTGGGATATATACTGAAACAGATAATGCATAGCTGAATCAACCAGGAATGAAAATGAACAAGACATTTACCATCACAATTTGTTACGTAAAATGCCACATTCAGAATAACACTGAACTACTATTTTCTGGAAGACAATGGGAATAGAAAGTCCATGTACTTGCATAGAAATAAGTTCACAGATTAGGCAGTGAGTACATGGTATGTAAATGAATTGCAGCCAAAGCCTAGTAAGCTTCACCACAACAACATGATATTTTCATAAAATTGACATATATGATGCTTTACAAATAGAACTTTGTGTTTTCAGAATATTTTCTGACACTGCTATATGGCCTGTTCTTCTTCAACATTTAAAACAGGCCCTTTGGTCCTTTGTTTACATAAATATATGTATGTATATATATATATGTATATATTTATGCATCTTCATTCATGGCTAGATAATTTGGGGATGTTTTTCATCTATAATGGTTACATCAATATGCTCTGTAGAATCTGAGGGAAATAACAAATCTTGTTCTGTGCTGTTGACTGTAATTTTCTGACCAGTCTCTTTATTTTTAGGACATTTTTCAGAAAATCCCTTTTAATTCCTTAGACCCAAAATTAGCACACAACACAGTTTTCAGCATAGTTTTTAAAAGTTAAAATATGGATTTATAAGGTTTAGGTCAACAAAGTTTTTTTGATGATCAGAAGTAAGTAAGTCCTAAAGCTCTTATAACCAGTCTGCCTGTTTTTATGCTACACAAGGCTTTCTTACTTTTTGACAGTCAAGAGGGGTTCCAAATGTACCTATCTACTAAAGGGACTGGTGATGTTTCATTAATTTACAGAAATAAAAGATACTTTTTTGTAATATAGCCTTCTTGTACATGCCTGCATAGCTATTACCAAGTAATGTAGCAAAACATTTGAATCAAGTCAGGCTTATTTAGCACCACATCTTAAGAAATCAGCAATTCCTCCCATCCTGTAAGTGTATGACATGTGATGAGCAGATCAAATTCAGTTTCACTGCTCATTTGATACCCAGACTATGTGAAATACCTAAGGGATTGAAGATGCTTCACATACTAAAAAATACTGCAAACTGATGGGCTGTGTACACTTCAGCCACAATAAACCAATGGTTTCTTTCCATAGTCTCTTTTCCCTCTATTTGTTTTACTTACTGAGATTTCTCCAAGATATATATAGGGGCTCCCCTGGCTCTTGGTGGAGGTTGATATTGTCCCATAGAAGATGGATGTATACTAGCTTGCTATCTTGAGCAAGGGATGTCAAAGGAAGCTAAAACACATGAGGAAAGGGAATACATTTTAAAAACACCACTACAGTGTAACATTATTATAAAATCCTGCTCTTTTACTGTTTTTGCAAACAGAGTACGTTAACTTTATTTAACTTGAATCTAACAAACAGGAGAAGATGTTATCTTCTACAGTAAACTGCACTCAACCACAGCAGTCACAAGTACTGCAACACTTAATTACCTTTTTTAATTTATCCTAATGTATGAAGACCATTTCATTTTCTACAGGCATCTCAAGAAAGCATTTATCAGTATATATCTGGAAATATCTTTCGTGCACCAGACATCATACTTGATCTGTACTACTAATCATACCATATTGCAATATTTTCTGACCTGATGAACATTTTGGTATGCATGTCTACATGTTGACCTTCCCAAAAAGCAGAAAGAATCTTCATATAAATCTTCAAATATGAACTCTTTATTTCCATTAAAAAGATATGTTAGTCAAGACAAAACTTATGTAATTATTTTATAAAATTAAGTGCCTCTGTAATCACTAATACAATAAGAATTGTATTAAGGCAAGAAAAACTTACCACTTAACATGTCTATTTAAATAATAATTACATGATAATATGTCCCATCTTGCTGTTTTCCTGTTAACGCATTGTGGTTTTACAGGATGCTTTAGATTTCATTAGCATTGTCTTCAACTAAATTTCTTGGAAAATTTTTCTCAGTTCTAGGTGGGTGTTTTTTTGAAAATTGAGGGAAAGAATTTTAAAGTTGAAGTATGTAGAAATAGATAGGAAAACACTACTTTTTTGGCATGCATCAGGTACAAATACATATTTAATTTCAGTTTGTACTTATACATAAAAATTATATCGGTTTCAATCTACTCCTTTAAATCAGAAAGGCAAAATACTCACAAGATAGATCTGTTCTTCTTTTGTTCTAGTCATGTACTAATGAAACTCAGTGGAGTTTGAATAGAAAAATTTGTTCTTGAAAGAAAACAAAAAATACTGTCCAGTAACTTTAAAGATTATAAACTCAAGTGTATAACTCACTCTGTGTGTATTGCAATATATTACAATTTTTGAGTTCTTCACAAATATATGTAGTTTCTTCGGTGAATCTTTCTCTCTGGCTTTTTAAAAGAGACCATCTTGACTAAAATTTGAAGACTGTTTTCACACATCTCCCTTCAAGAATCCTTGTGGGAAACAAACCTATCTACTTGTATGAGAAAGAACTTCCAAGAACTCAGCTATTCAGGAATTACTTACCCCGTTGTTCTGAACCAGGCTCTCCGACCTAACGCACTGTAAAACCTGCCGACCTTACGCGAGGCAGCCATTTACCTGCACTCCCTCATTGCAGTGTTCAGATGTTAGAATGAGTCCAGGTAAGTTGCTGGGCAGATCCAACCGTTGGAAATACCAGACTAAGTTCCAGAAGATTATGGGGTGTTGATTGATGAATTTGGATGTATGAATTACTTGCTCTCCCTCATTCTCCAACAGTGATTCAAGCTCCTTGTGCAGAACCAAAGGGCTCAAATAGGGCACAGATACAGGGGCAGGGTTAGGTTGTTTTATTAAAGGATCCTAAAAACAATATGCAAAAAAAAAAATGTTTTGGTTTTTTTTGTTTTGTTTATTTGTTTGTTGTAGGGTTTTTTGTTTGTTTTTTTCTTTTTTTGCTTTTGCTTTTTTACTAAATCAAAGATTTTTCCTCCAGAAATACTTTTCAGGATTACTTTTCCTGGAAACCTTCATTGCAGAGTTCTTTTGACACTTGGAAGAAGCCTCTGGAGCTGGTGAACACACAGTAACTTTAATGGCACCAGCAGTTTTGACTGTTGGGCATTTCTTAATTTTAAAGATCAATCACCTAGCACCTAGGCTTTCTCTATTATGTGAACAAGAAAAAAAAATACTCATTTGTTAGAACTTGTTCCTGATTGTGCAGTTTCAAGCTATCTAAGCTGGTAGCCAGTACCAAGCCTGCAGCAATGGAAATTGAAGAGAAATGTCAGTAATTATATGAGCCATGGAACTGAATCATGACTTAACATGTTAAGGCAGCCTCTAGAAAATAACATGTACTAAGAGAGACGAGAAACACTTTTTTTCACAAGAATGGTAAGAGTCTCAATGCTGCCTCTTACCTTCTCCCATCCACTCAACAGGTAAGCCTAGCAGAATATACAGTAGGAGTATAAGTAAATGCACAGAAATGGAACAATTTTTCATTCTTGCAAAGTGCTGCACTATTGCGTTTAGTCAGCTGTCAGAGTTGCTTTACTACTGAATTTCCAGTTTTACAAAGATAAAGACTAGCTTCATTCTGATAGAGATAACATTTCAAATCAAGTAGAATTGTTCATTTGACAAAGTATTGGAAAAGCAATTTTAGATTACCTGAACTAAGATTTTTTTTCAGTAGTTAGAAGCTGAAAATATACTTGGCCATTCCCATTCCCCAAATGGACAAGAATGCTAGTAGTAGAATATTATTAAGTTCATTGTCTTCAATATTTTTCTCTCAACTGAATATACAGCTTCTAGACTTACCACAGCTTCCTGTAAACTATTTGGAAGACTAACTGTTGAAATGCCATGAGATGGTCTCTGGGAGAGATCAATGTTTTGCAGTGGACCTCCCACACTGTGGCTCCGAGTCAAAGACACTCCCCTTTTTGGTGGATTATTGTCATGTGTCTTCATGGCTGTGGGATCTGTAGTCTGTTCTTCTGCCAAATCCCTGTGTGAATTTTAGAAGAAAATATGGTAAAATTTCAGCATTTCTATGGCAACAGGAAGGAAGCAGAGAAAAGGCTGCCAAGTGAAGATTTCAAACCAATTTTCTCTATTAATAAGAAACTGTATTTTCCCAGTTAGGTCCACTGTTCAGGGAACACAGGACAAAATGCCTCTCAGACCAGTACACACATCCCTTCAGAAAATCAGCTAGGTGTAACTTAAGATATGAATCTGAAAGTGCTGCAGTTCTGTACAAAAACCACTGCTCTTGTACAGCTTTACCTTGCTTAAAAAATCAGCAATCCACAGTTTTGCCAATCTATGAAGATTATCTTCTTTTGACTATGCTCATCTTTACTTCCTCTTCCCTTTATGTTCTAAGTGTCATGAACAGAACAATATAGCAGAAAGCAATTTAAAAATTGCATACCAAAGTAATAATAACCAAAAAATTGTGTCCATCCAGCAAGCTAATTTAAGTAAACTCAGGCCTATCAGATTTAACACACACAATCAAGACATCTGCAGACCTGGGAATATTTGTTCTGTGCTCCTTATAATTATAATGGATAAAACTACAGCTTCAACTACAGTTCTGAAGAAAAAACAAAGTGAAACAGAAAGTGTCTGCTTCCATACAGTCTAGAGAGAGAAGAGATTATTTATAGGTGACTTTCAGTCCTAAATTTTACTTTAGTTAAAAACACATTGTCATCAAAATTTAGATGTTAATGTGAGCAATACCACCTTTAATTTTTAGTGTATTAAGACTAACTACTATTGTATTGATATAAGTTTTAGTTGTCTGACACAGGCATTAGCTCATTACTCTCAGGTACTAATACTCCAGAATTTCAAACTGAATGATAATTAAACAAACCCCAAACAATTACAACAAAATGTAACCAATCCCAGCAAAAAGGTCAGAGTTCACAGCAGAATTATTTCAGTTCTTCTCTCATCCAATATGACACCTTTCCCTTAATGGTTTTTTTCCCTCAACTGTTTCAAAAGTGGTATTGCTTTTCAGAGTTTCAGTTTTACATAGGTTTCGTTTGTCGTAGAACACAAGCTCAGCACAAGTATTGAGCGCTCCCAGAACTTTCTCTCAAGCAAAGTGTTCCTGCAAATGGACTTATTTTTTCCCATAATGCAGTGTCCTTCTTATGAAATTATACATACAAAGAAAGCAAAAGCAATGCTTGAATTTCTGTGTGAGTTTAAAAGGTGACTGAGTTTTAACCACACTGAGTAGAGGTTTTACCTATTGATCAGTAGCAGATGGACATGAAGTTTCATTTCTACAGATGTATCTCTAGAACCTACTCATTTGGAATGAGTTCACTTCAAACTGATAAAACCATGCTTAAAACATGCAAAAGGTGAGAAAGGAGAGAGATGATCCTCAAGTTCTTCACCACATATTTTTGGTATAAAAGCCAACCTTGTATATGTGGAAGAACTGATGCATTTCTGACAGAGCTAACAATCCTGTTTTACCTACCCCTTCTCAGCTGCAGAGCTGGTTTCTTCAGCTATGGTGTGGCTGGACTGCAGGTGATCTGAAAAACTGATCAAATCAGCAACAGCTGGACTGGTCAACAGTTTCTGCTCCAGAGGATCTGTGTTTAATGGAAGGGTGCCACTCTGTAAACTATCTCCTGAGGTACTTTGCTTCAGGAAAAAGCTAAAGTTACAACATGAAAGGGAGGAAGAAAAATACAAAGATAAAGATAGAAGCATAAAATAATAAAGTTATTATTTTCTACAATTGCTTTTCAAAAGTAGCAAAAAAAGGAAACACAACATTAAAGAGCTTGACTACAGGACATAAATTTCATCCTACTCTCACCCCTCCAACTTACACAGGCAGAGTAAATTAACACATAGAGAGATTAGATCTGCAAAAGAAGATATCCTACACTGGACATAAATCATTAGAAGTGACCTTTGTTTGTCACAGTTTCAAATCAGCAACAGTGTACTAACAGGTGACACATCACTGAAAATAGTTGCTCTGGTAATGTGACACTATAGACTACAAAATCATACACCATTATAAGCACATGACAACACGAATGTGTCCTGCTTTGCCAAGTCTCTGAAGTACACACTCTACAGTTAATACAGATGTTCAATTTCTGCATTAGAGAACACTAGTGGAACCTCTGCTTCATAGCAATAACCCCTACAGTGAGAACGGGAACTTAATTTTAAGTTCCATTTTTCACAGTGCAACTAAAAGAGGTTAAAAACAGCAAGCAGAGAAGCTTAAACTGGAGAAACAATAAGCTGGAGCATCTGGAACTAAAAGCTGATAGCAAATCTGGTCTGGAAAAAATTCTTTGCTGATTTAAAAACCTCTTAATATGCTTTTATAAAGTTTCAAGTTCAGAGGCTTTGTTTTAACATCAAAACAAATTAAACCTTACACCTTCTGTACAGTTCTGCTTAAAAAGAAAATATGAAATAAAAAAGTGATAAAAAATGCAACCACTACTTTGGGTTTTGGCTGTTTTAAAATACAACTCAATCATTTACACAACTTATAATTTCCTTCACTACAATCACAACCACTGAATAGGCAGTATCACTCTTTCTAGTACATCTAGATGGGGAAAAATATCGAAGATCCTCTTGTGAAAAAATACAACTATGCACAGCTTCAAAGGCAGAAATGGAGTATCTATAAAAAGCACTGACCTTGCAGAGCCACGAAGGTCTTTAAATTCAACATTAAGCAAAGGTAGGAAGGTACTTTTACAGAAAGGGCAGGTGGTGTTCAAGTTCGAGTCATCTGCTGTCCACCCAGCCATGATTTCTTCATCATAAACCAAAGCATCACAAGCTCTACATTGAGAGCAGCTTGACATCAAGACCTAGAAAAGCAAAGTATTAATATCATCGGGGTTTTTTACAATTGTTTTTTTACAGGCTTAGTAGCCACAGAAGTTTAACAGGTATCAGAAGGGCAATGAGGAGAAATGAGTTCACCACTTCTTTCTCAACATAATCAGAATGATCTCATCCACATTAACATTTACCCATGAAATGAAGATATTAACAATTTATTTCTGACATGGAAGAAGCATTACCATAAAAGGCTACAAATTTAGCATTTGCAATTGCTTGCTTCTATGAAGACTTCAGCATATACAAATTGTTTTGAATTGTATAAGTAAATGCACGTCTACTTATCCAAAAGAGGAAAGAAATCCCATAAAACCAATCAAACACAAAATAAACATTTATAATAGTGTGGTGTGTTGACTCTGGCTGGATGCCAAGTGGTCACCAAAGCCATCCTTGCAATCTTCCTGTTCAAGTGAATAGGGGAAAAAAATATGACAAAAGTCTTGTGAGTCACGATAGGGACAAGAGGATCACTCAGCAATTATTGTCACAGGCAAAACAAACTTGACTAGTGGAAATTTATTTAATATACTGCCAATTAAAAGTTCAAGTTGGGTAGTAAGAAATTACCCCCAAATTTTAAAACACCTTCCCTCTATCCCTCCCTTCTTCTCAGGCTTCACTTTAATTTCTGACTTCTCCACCTTCTTTTCTGAAATGGCACATGTGAATGGGGATTGTGGTCAATTCATTCCACGTTTTTCTGACACTTTCCTCCTCACACTCTATGTATCTGAAATCTGAAAGTATCTACAGGTAGTAACTAAAACAGAGAACCATACTAAAACATTATTTCATTTGGTTTGGCTGGGATAGAGGTCATTTTCTTTTTAATATTCTTTATAGTCTTGCTTTTCACACTGGCTCCATGTTACTTGATAACACTCCAGTGTTTTAGTTATTGCTGCACAGAGCTTTATACATCATCATGGACTTTTTCATTATGTGCACAACTCAGCCTGTGAGAGGACACAGCCAAGACAGCTGACCTCAGCTGACCAAATGACTCTGTGTTACATCAAGTTCAGAGATAAAACTGTGTGTTTTTCCAAGGTAGCTCTCCCTTGAGGTGTCAGGGTGCAGACTAATCTCTGCATTACTGTACTTTTTTTGGTTATGTCTCCCTCTTGATTTTTTTCTGCAAAATTAATGTATTAAATTGTCTTTATCTCAACCCTCAAGCTTTTTCCTTTTGCCCTTTCAATTCTGTCCCCCATTTAAAGGGTATTAAGCAAATACCTGTGTGAGGGCTTTGGCGCTGTCTGTGGTCAACTCATCACAATTATTTAGTAACAACACAATTTTCATAAGGAAAATAAAATTTAAACCCCTCAAAAGATTCTGTTTCATCTCTAACTTCTCTTTCACTTCAAGTTTGGACCTTTCCCTCAACAACTTTTTCTCTCTCTATGTAATGGATGCATAAAAGTATTTAAGACACTTTTTCAAAGCTACTGTCGCAATCCAAGCTACAAGTATTAAGCATCTCTGCAGCAGAAACAAGGAAAAAATTGTTTTGAAAAAGCCAACCACAATGCAACTAAGCAGGTAATTAATGTACATAGTACTATTGACTATAGCTTTCATCTATGAGTTCATTCATCTTACCTCCATTGCATAGTTCTGGAAAATGCTGGATAAACTAGTATTATGTGAAGAACTGTGCTCTGATTTCTCAGAATCTAGAACTTTCATACTTTTTGGGAATGAAACTTCACCTGCACAAAAAGAGTCATTTGAGTTTTGTATTCAAGCAAAGAATAATTAATCCATTCCCAAAGAAAATACCTGCTGTTCAACCAAAGCAGGAAAATTGTACCAAAAGATCTCCAAAGACACAAGTATCTGTAAACTCATTGACATTACAATTACAATATAGATAAATATATGTTTGTGATGTAACATTTCAAGGTTATTATTCTAACACAACATACCACAGATTAGTAAAAGAAAAACACAAAAAAATAGACTGGCAAAGAGCAGTAAGATTGCTCAATGTATATCGACCAACTCTAAAAAGTTAGTCACGATTTCTTGAATAATACAATCATATGTAAATAGCAAATGTAAGGACAGCATCAGGTGAGGTGTATGATACTAAAAATTGCCATTACTGCACTTAGATTGTCCCTGATTAACACTGCGCTAAAACAAATATTCTTTCTTTGGTAACTCTAGGTTTTATGGTTATGAGCCCTGTCCAGGAAAGGGGGGAAAGGGAGTTGGAATACATTCACCAGAAGGAAATGGTTAGAATCACTTCTAGAAGGCAAAATTATCAAAAATTTTTTTACAAGCCCAAATTTTTCTGTGTAAAAAATCACCACCAGGATCCCCACATCATAAAGAAGGCTCCTCTGTTTTTTTCAGCTCAAGATTATGTTTGTTAACAAATTTTACATACCCTTTTGTCTGCCTCCCTTTATAGTTACCTCTTACAAGCCTCCTAACTGGAAATGGAAGATACCTTGTCAAGATTTCGTGATAGAGGGCCACCTTATCTCCAGTATGCCAGATAGTTCTTCCTCTCTTGATGCCAACAGCTTTGCAATATTTGCATCACTGCAGTATTGCATTCAAAGAGACCTAAACCACCCTCACAGCTGGTTCAGAAACACATCTTTTTTCTCCAAATAAGAATCAAACCTAACTGAATTAAATCTGAACTGAAAATTACTAGATTTATTTAATCCAGTTTTGCACCTGGCAAGGAGGAGGGAAGGTCAGTTTGCATTAGGCTCACAGTTGTCAATTATTTACCTACGTAAGTTCAAATCAACTATGTATCCAACATCTCCTATTCCACGGTAAGGATAACTAACTTTTAGTGTATATTGCTTTAGGTTTTTTGTGCACATGGAACTATGGGGCTGTTCTGCTGGTTTGGTTTTGGTTGGTTTGCTTCTTTCCTCCCTGATATGATCTGTCTTTGTTAGTTATGCAACTATTTGCAGTTCTCAAACTGCTCAGCATTTCTGTATTAGTATTTTACTATTAAATACTTTCAAGTGTCTTATGATTTTACATGAAAGAGCAGGTATTTCTTGCTCTAACTAGTTAGCAATCTTCCTATCACATATACAGGTTAAACTCCTGCATATTTTATCAGCTTTTTATACATTCAACAAAGAGAGAAGCATCAACTACTTGCTACTGCAAGAGAAGAGTATAGAATGGAAATAAAAATTTGCTTGTAATTCTCTTAAGGGCTTGAAATAATTTCTCATTATTTCAATGAGCAAGCTCTGATGATCTTCCACTGTTTTGAGTGATTTCACATACAACAGTTTTTCCTGTTTGTTGTATTATAATCAAGTTATCAGGGAAAAAAAAACCCAAATCATCTCACCTGCACTGTAATGCTGTCTTCCTACATCACCACCACTGCTGCTACTGCCAAGACTAGTAGTGCTTTGTGTGAGCTCATTTTTAAGTAGGCCTGAGACTCCAGTTCTTGATGACAGATTATCTCCTAAAATATTATCGTCAAAGCCAACAGGGAAGTTAAAGTCTGGTCGATGGCTTTCTTCCTTTAATGCAAGAAGAAAAAGTAGCATTTTTGATTACTTCCACATCCATTATTTGACTTCCTGCTTTATCCTAAAGAATAAATAATTAACCTAGCAGATTTAGATAAATCCTGATGTAAAAAAACCCCATGAGATGTAAGATAAATCTATGTAGCCTCAAAAAGTGCAGGTACTGGACAAAGCAGGAGGATATTGAAAAACTGACAAAATGAGTGACAAAACAATAGGGAGATAAATTTCTTCATTACAAGAGAAACAGGAAAAATTATGCAGAACAGTTATTTGTCGGGCATTACACAAAATGAAGCAACTAGCAGAAAAATGGTTCAAATTAGTCTTATTCTCAGAGTTAAAGACAGGAAGGAAACATACCAGCTGAAATGGTGCAGCAATAAGCTGGTCAGCAAAACACAAGATGCCACAAAGTACAATAATTCGGATATTAAAAAAAGTTAAGTTAAATAAATAAAATAGGAGAGAATGTAAGAATGCTTAAAGAAAAGTGAAATAAGTCACATCCTTGGAATTATGTGCCATTAAACAAAATTCTAGGCAATAGGTCAGTCTAATAGGCACAGAAGAAAACAGATCATAGGAAAAAAAATCTCAAGAAAGAAAGCAAGGCAGCAAGATTTCATTGTCACAGGCAACATCTGGTTAAAAGAATAAGATTTTTTTTATATTTACTTATTTAGTATGAGAGACCCCTTTAGCAGCATAAGTTAAATTTGTTTCACACAGAAATAAAGTCAAAACTATCTTTCCCTTCTCTACATTTTATGAAGCCTGGGCAAAGAAAGGAGAATTTGAGAAAGGCAACAAGAAGCTATTTTAATAGACTGAAGACGAGACAAAAAAGATCCTTAAAACCAAACACCAGACTGAGGGATTAACTGGATCAAGGAGAGGCCTTTCTAACTGAGAAAACTGTGTTTGAAAGCACAATAACAAGACATAACAAGAAAAGAGGAAGTTACAATATTCATCCTCTACATCCTCTTTCAATCTTGTAATTATCATGTGAAATGCTTTACTCTGAAAAATGCTCTGTTAAGTCTCAGCAGAGCCCTTAACATTTAGTTTCCAAATGCCTGATAAGTAAATTTACTAGATCACAGGTTATACCTTATTATATTTACAGCCTTATAAGCCTATTTTACTTATTACAGCCTTATAAGGCTGCACCTTATTACCTTCAGCTTTGACCCTCACTAACCTAACTTCCTTTGTAATTTATTTTCACAACACAGTTTTCTAAAGTAAGACAGGGCAGTATGGCATCATTTAAGGTGACATAAATTTTTATTTACCAGGGTTTCTTGGTTCAGTTTCTTTACATATAAATAAAAAGATTAATAAACAAATGGGAGAAACGTTGAGAACAAAAAGTTAAAACTTACTGCATTGAGACTATCTAATTTGCTTTGGTCTGAAAAGGTTTTTTTAATGGCAAAGAAAAACACCATAGATAAAGTCTAATTTTTATTAGCTAATGAAAGTCAATACTTAATAAAAACACTATCTAAAGAAGCAATCTTCTGGACATAGGAGTTAGCCCTCTAACTTTGTGTCCCCAAATTTTTCCTCACATACTGAAAAACACTTACCTCATCATCTGAGTAACTATATGCTGATGTTACAACTCCCCACATCTTACTGGCTACATTGGCAGCTTGCTTCATGCCTGATTTCAAAACATCCATTTTTGGTCCAGACAGTATATTGTCTAACTTCAGATTGGATAAAGTTGTTACAACAGTTCCCAGTGAGCCATGTGGAGAAGAACGACCCAGTCCTGTCAAAGATGAAGACCGCTCCTTTTGAACTTGTGGATGAGTTTGTTGCTTTGATCGTCCAGTGAACGTTTTGGATCTGGAGACAGAAGGACTTCTTCGATTTTCGTAATGTTTGGAGGACGGCAGGATGGGATCCAAAGGCAGGCTTGACCTCCTTTCTTGGGAGTGACCAAGTATACTAGAAGCTTCTGCTTCTTTATCCGTCTTGTGCAGTTCCATGCTGGGAAACTTACTACCCAATGGGCTCTTCAAGTTCATATAGCTCTCTATTTCATCTGCCAAATTACGTGCTGCAACTGGTGACATTAACTTTTCCTCAGGTTCTGGATAACCTGGTTGTGTGCTGTCAGTAGCTAGCAAAGACAGAGGGTCCAAGCCTACTGCAACATCTTCCCTTTCAATAGGCTTAACCACTCCATAAAAGCTATTTCTTTTAGCAGTTGCATCTTTGGATTCTGGTATCTGGATTTTAGACTCAGCTGACTGTTCAAGATTCATGTCTTCCGCTGTGGTCATGTTTCCATCTCTTCCATTCTCAAGATGCTCCTGTCCTTCCCCAGGTTCTTCCAGCACTGGTGAAGACCTATGTTCTAGGTCCCAATCGCTCTCAGTCACTGCACTCCAGGTGCCACTTATGTCAGAAACCTGCTGGTCAGTGCTGTTTTCAAAGCTGTGGAATTTACTCATATGAGAGGGTGAAGTTTTGGCCCCAGATAAAGCTGCTGTTAGGATCTTGGCATCTGCTCCCATCATTATTGCTATTTCTTTAGAATGCAAGTCCAAGCTGCCTTTTTTCAGCAGCATTCCAGCTCTGCTTTCACTGCTGAAACTGCAGCTTCTCTCAGAAAACAGTTTTTGCCTCTTCTGTCTTTTTTCACTTGTTTTCTTAGGAGAAACATTACCAAAGACTGTGTCTTCGATTGAATCCTGAGTTATGAACAGTGGGCTAGAAACAGTTTCTAAAGGAGAAAATGCATTATTAATATGGTATCTATAGCCACCAAAAATGTTTATTTCCTGAAACAATGTGAAATCTCCTTAATCTCCTTACATAGCGGAGACTGGGAGTACCACAGTCGCAAGAAGTTACACTAGAAGTTACGCTACCATGAACACATTATTTCACTTTTGCAGATTAAAAGCGACCTACTGCTTGGAGTCAAAGCTGTTTATGGCTTCTACCTCCTTTCCCTGTGCCAACACCCAGAGAGTATTATATCCATGAACTAAAGGAAACTACAGTTTTAAGTGAAAGTTGCTCAGTTGGTTTTGATTTCTTTTCTCCCCAAGAGCTATACATTTAAACATTTAAACATCAAACTCCATAGTTCATTCTTGTTCTGAAAAAAACTACCATGTGTGCCTGCCCAATACAGATGCATTATTTCATTTATGACACAGCTGCATATTTAGAAAATGCTAATTAAGTTTAGCATGTGGAAAATATAAACTCATCTTATAAATATTCCTGTTTCCTCAAGGTAATTTGGAATATTTACTACCTAGATAGCTGTGTTATCTAGGTTAAAACCTCTGTAAATATGATAATTCTGCTATATTAGGACTTCAAGAGAAGACCTGTTGTAGCATATCCACCTGCTGGAGGATGTTTGAGTCTCACACCAATGCTGCTTCTTGGCTAGCCATCAGTTCTCATAACTGCCAAAATGCTCCAGGCAGCTTCCCACCTGAGACTCCATTCTTTGCTATCAAGCTACGCTGAAGCTGGACTACCTTGTCTTAGTAAAGGACAGACACAAAGGCAGAAAAAAACCCCGATCCCCAAGATTTGGCTTTCATATATCCATAAATCCTCCTTATCACAAACCTTGAGATAAATAAATAAATTTTGTATAGCACAAAGACATATTCCTGCATTAGAGACTGGCAATGTAAGCTGCAGGAACAGAGACTTGTCCAAGATCAGCAAGGTTTAGATGACAAAATCAAGAGCAGAGACACAATTTCTCTTTGTTTCCTAGTATATTACTGAAACACTCTCAGTGCAGAGTAGGGAAAATCTTGATTTCAGTCTACAGAACAGTGATTTTCAACCTTAGAATCCAGAGGTTCCTTCTATGCCACCTGCACAGGGTAATGGTGGAAAGCAAACATTGTGCAAGATATCCACACCTTGAACAGAAGTTTTGTTTCTTTTCATAACACAAAACAGATTGCAAAATATTACAGCACAAGATCAGGACTTTAGCAAGCTCTGTTTCATCCAGTGACTCACCATCACTGCTCTTCCTTCCACTGCTATCAAAAATGCCTGATGGAACTTTCACAATACTGTTACCACAAGCAGGTGGATCAGCAAGGCTCAGAATTTCTATATTCAGCTGTTGCTTTTCATAAGATTTTTCTGTAGAAATCTCTGTGAGAAAGAAAATATGAACATTAGTAGATACATAAATGACTATATATCTATGTATCTATATATAAAGTTAATATTTAACTTAGTAATTATTTGCACTGATATGTAAAATATAAGCTCCCACTGTCCCCTTATTTAATAACAAAATAAGGATCAGTCCTACTAGGTACTGAGCATTTACTGGAAGCAATACCCAGAAAGGTTACAGCTGCCAGCATTATGCAGAGAGTGCTTAGCTCTTCACAGGGTCATAGCATTTTCCAATTTCTCCCCAAGGTATATAACCAAAGCAGAATAAGAACAGTGGTTCACAGATTTTCATGCAGGTCTGTTTGTTTAATGAGAGCTTTAAAAGCTCTGACTCACATAAAGGTTCTCATAACCCAGATATGAAACAAATTCAGTAATAAAAACAGCAAAATAGAGAAAAACTAATGGCAAAATTTGAACAGAAGACAGGAGTTGACCATAAGGCCGTCTATAGCTGGGAAAAATTTATAAAAAAAAGTAGTGCCTTTTATTAGGTCAACAGGTACAGCTAAAAAATTGTCAATAATTCAAACAGATAAATGAGAGCAATGGAATGTAAATTACTGCGTACCCCAACATTTGTCCAATTTTTCCATCTATAGTAAGTTAATCTAATAGAAGGCTATTTCTACCTATAAACATTCCACTGCTGTAATTTAGGGCACAGAAGTAAAATAACTATGTGAAATCTCTGTATTCTGAGCCTTTGAACATTATCCATTCAATACATCGGGCACCTGTGGTAATCTAACACAAGAAACACATTTATTACCAAAAGCCTTCACCAACATAAACACGCATACTTAACCTTCTATTAAGTCTTCAATGTTAGAAGAAGTATCTTTCTCTACTTGGGTTTCAGTTATAGGAAGACTATCCACACAATCTCTCAAAAGCTCATCCTTGGGTCTGTAACTCTGGTCTGACTGACCACCTGTTAGAAAAAATACAAACACATGCTTCAAAGTTGTTTTTTCTTCCTAAATTTGTTTTTCAATAAGAAAATAAAGGATCTGAAATTTATTTGTTTCACATGCTGTCTCTCCAAAAAGTTCATAATAAGATCTCCAAAATGTCTAGTTTGTGGAAAGATCTACTTGGTGGTGATAACACCACAGATAATTTGGCTGTATCAATCCAAATTTCCTTTTCTAATTACATTAATTATACTAAATATGAGTTATTCCCCTAGAAACACTATGGTGACTAACTATTTTTAATGCACTGTATCTGCTCTCATTCCTTTCCTATCACATTGGCATGAAATATTTAACTGCTGGGTAAGCTAAATTCTCAAATGCATTAACAAAAGAAATTTAGAAAAGCACAGCTTGATAATTGAGCAATTCTAACAGTGAATATAGCCCTGGAAAAAACCTGTACTATAAACTGTGCTGTATCTTTGCACTGTATGCCAAAGTATAAATTGTAATAGAAAATTAAGTTAAACTATAAACATTGTTTTAGAAGTCTGTTCCTCTTCTATACTAGTTAAACTTGCCAGCTGTAACTCACTAAAAAACCAAAAGTTTACAGTAATCAAAAAAGTTTGTCATATGAAAAAATCCAACTCTTTTCTCTGTTATTTTTACCTGAAGTGCTGCTACATGTACAGAAAGACAAAAATACTATATAGACATATTTCTCAGCAACATGTTAAACGGGATTGTTTATATATTTCGGAGTACCTATTAGCACTCATTACTGTAACAAAAAAGATCAAAGTAAGTTACTGAGTGTGAAAGGTGTTAGGAAGCTCCATAAAACTAGGGTGATAGATACAATTCATCTACCATACGTATCACTGCTGTTTATTTTACCGACAAATAGCTACTACGTTGAAAAGAATTAAAAATTTGAGCAGCCATCAATTAATACATTTGGCTACTATATTAAAAACTTTTTATATAGAAAATTAAGTTCTGAAATTCTTTGGTGCTTATTTTTCTCTCAGATTTTTAATCATGTTAGTATCCCTGCCTTGAGCAGAAGTGCCAATATCCCATCAATAAATGGGTGAATTACCTGCAGGAGTAACATTCAAGGGTAGAAATAATGCACACGTGCATCCAAGGCTTCACACCGTAAGTCTGCACCCCACACCGTGATAGCCAAGGACAAATGCGGCACCCAAGAGACAGCAAAGAGCAAAAAGCAGAGCAACAAAGAGCAGAGAGAAGGGAAGTTCAGTTATCTAGGCAGACATATCAGATGAAGCACAGGAATCAGACTCAAAGTTCTCTTTACAGAAGAGCTCAAGGTATTAAAAACACAAAGAGTGTGCAAGAATCATTTTGTACATTAAGTTTTGAAGTACACACAGAAAGGAAGTTTAGTTGAGACTGCACAGGTAGGATGTGATCAGTACTAAAGCAGGTAAGAAGAACCATGCATTTTGTCTTGCCATCTCAAATTATTAACTTCCTGTGCACTCTTTTCACTTCAGTTGGTCAAGATGAGTGCACATTATACTATCGAGTATTTTTCCAGCTTATCATCTGCCTTTCCATTCCCACAGTGTCTCCTAAAGGCTGTATGACAAGGTTCAGACAATTTCTGTATTTATTTCAAAGTTTAGCCACGACTATTAAGACACTTGAATATGGCCTTTAAAAGCATAGTTTACTATAACCTAACATAACATACTAATTCCCTGAATGCTAATTAGACCTTTCTAGGATATTAACAAGGAAAAACATTTTTAAGTGTTACTTTCTAATCACCTCACCAAATACCACTCCTTTCCTTTCATGGAAAGATCTTACTGACATAGACTACCACTTCTGTGAATAAATGACAACTTGCAAAAATTAAGCAACCTCATTTGTCAGAGGCTTCATACCTTTTCTGAAGGTTAACACAAAAAGTAGGGTACATGAGACCACAGCAAAACATTTATTTTAATATAACAGTATTTCTGCTACGATACATTCTGAAGCATGACATGCACTAAAGGAGAAATGTTCAACAATAATGTACTTCTTTTTCTACACAAGTTAACTCCACATTCTCTACAGCCTCAAGAAAGGAAAGTAGTAGTCATGAAGGGGAAATCAACAGGAGAGTAGAAAATTTAGCCTTTTGAGGAACTGTTAGTAGTAAACCCAGCAGAATCTAGTACCTGTGCTAGAGTGATTATCAACGGAATCAAGCCTGACTAAGTCACTGACGAAGAGGGTGTGCTCCCCACTGTTAGCATCATTAGAACTATCCACGCTACCATGGCTCACCATGTCCCCATCACTTCCACCCGTGGGACTCCGCAGAGCTAAAGACATGAATGAGAGCTGGTTAGTAAGAGAGGACTTAATCATTCAGGTTTTTAAACAAATCCAACCTCTTCAGACAACAGTAAATACTTTGGTTTGCACATATAAAATACGAGTATGAAGTTCTGTCAACAGAAACTAAGATAATTAATTCTTCAGTATGCAAAAGGCATTCTAATCCAGTTACAAGCATCAAGTTGGCAAATACCAATTTTTAAACATTTAAGGACAGATTTTCCACTTTCAAAAGCCACAATTTTAGCTGCAATCCCTCAGAAAGAATGTCATGCTCTTGTTCACCAGAGATAAATCTATTTCAACTAACTTATTACCTGGTATCACAGGCACTGGTGGGCTTTGCGTTGATTTCTTTAAGCACTGCCTGAACTGTGCTGTGCCATGAACTACGTTTCGTACCTTTGTCCACAGGAATATGCCACTGCGGTTACTGCTAGGCCAAGAAGACTCTAAAACCGCCTGCAGAAAGAGATATTTTTGCAATAACAAAAACAGGAAGGAAGTTACACTAAAAAACACAGTACAGTGAGAAGCTTCCTTTCCCCCCCAATAAAAAAAAATCATTTACTGTCAACCATGTGAAGTAGAAGAAATACTTGAATTTTTATGAGCTCTTCCCTTTTATTCCACAGCTTAGTACACAATTGCTGAGTAAAACCAGACAAAACCAGGCAAACCAATCAAAATTTCTTTATTTAAACAAGGTGGGTTTTTTTCTTATCTATATATTTTGATAGCAATAGAAGACCATAGTAGTGTCTCCTTTCTTCTTCCTTTATATAGTTTACAATGAAGTTTCATCAGGATATTACAGGAATTTGGAAGCAAGGAAAGAGGAGGAAGCTACCTCAACTAGCCTAATACCAGCCTTCATCCGTCTTAAATCTTGCTATCTTAAAGAATACACCTTCTCATAGATTTATTTGACACGGAAGCACTATATGGTTCCAAAATTTGCAAATGGAAACAGCGTAAATCCATATTGCAATAGCATTTTTGGTTAGACAAAAAGCTTGGGAATGTAAATTTTAACAGTGTAAAACCATTTAGTGTAGATTCAGTCATTCTGTAAGCATGTCCAAAAGGGTTGCTTGACCAACAGAATCAGGAAATCCAAGCCAAGAGCTGCAAGAAAAAACCTTAAAAACATGCTACCAGACACTGGGAGTGACAACTGCAAAAGACACTGGGCCCTTACCTTATTGTAATAACCATAGGTGATGGCATTTGGCTGTATTCCAGCATTTTTCATTTCAAAAAGGACTCTCACAGCCTGAACAGGCTGACCCCACAGTCCACAGAGCTGCATTACTACTCTGTAACAGACCTGACAAGATACAGAAATGCAGAAATGCACTAAGGACAAGAATTCTGAAGCATCTTAAGCTCTTTTCTGATTTCCAACTTTTACACATGTAAGAGGGAAAACTGTGAGAACAACTAGTTAGTCCATGACATGCTACAGCCAGAAGAGGGAGCAAAAATTAAACAGCAAGTCACAGGACCTGAAATAACATCAGCAATCACACTGTTGGGCATGCTGATTTTTTTTCCCTCCTCATCTCTTCTATTTGAGAAATGAAAGCGGTAAGATGCCCACATGAAAAGCAGGATAACCTGCTCCCGCATGCCTGTGGATACTGCATGAAAGAATAGTATGCTGCATACAAACCCCTCATCCCTTCAGTGCAGTAAGGCTGCAAAGCATTAATTAAAATGCAATAAAAACTAGGGGTATTCAAGAACTTCCTTCTGGAAGTCATCTGTGAGAAGACTAGCAACACTGAGATGGAGTACTTCCACCAGCAGACACTATGTTTGGGATAAAGAAGGGAATTAATATCCAGTTCCTGCAGTTAAACTGACTTGAGATGATTGAAAGGTAGCTTTAACACAAGTCTAACTGTAAGTATGCTCAACCTGGTGGTGTCAGCAAAACACACTGCATTTCAAGTCTTCTATTTCACAGTCACAGTAACTTTTTTTGATTTGCACTTGCCTCATCTAGCGGTTCCACATCAGTTTTCCTCATTTTAATCAGAACATCATATGCCTGTTGCAGTGCTTTGACCTTGGGATGTGCAACTCTGACATAGGCTGGCAGACAAATAAACCATAGGCTATAACTGTGACTGAAGAGACACTTAGCCCACTGGGAGGGGCTTACATAATACTTCTTGGCTAATTTATGGGCTGTTTTTATCTCCTGTGAGAGTAAAACAAAACACAAAAGCAGACAAAAGATATAACATCTTGAATATAGAAATCTAACTCAGATACTGGTTTCTTAAGAGTAAGTCTGTGTCTATAATAATAGACACACATTCAGCTGAATATCTCTTTTTACAATTCTGTTTTTAAGACTCCACAAACAAAAACTAGCATCAGGATCAATCTTTTTTCCCTCACAACAAGCATTAATTTAAATTTGATTTTATATTACAGTCTAAAGCTTAAAAATCCATTTGACAATAAACTGTAATCTCAGATGATAATTTTTTAATCTCTTCTGTTTCTTTTATTTGCAACTGTTCATTCTGAATAGTTACAGAGACCAAACCTCTAACAGCATCAAGTTATAGTATAAACAGGCAGTGGCAGTTTTACTAAAAAAATTTGTATCTTTGATCACACAGTGATTACAGTGAGACTCATCTGACCTGTTTTGTCCTCTTTGCCATGAGTGCTGGACTATTTGAAATGCTGCTTCCAGCTGGGTGTCTGCTGAAGGAGAGCTTGA
The DNA here is from genome assembly GCF_001522545.3 of Parus major. Classification (NCBI taxonomy): domain Eukaryota; kingdom Metazoa; phylum Chordata; class Aves; order Passeriformes; family Paridae; genus Parus; species Parus major. Next base: position 32,742,486 of record NC_031799.1, on the reverse strand, counting down.
GCTCCTGTGGCCTATCAAAGAGCTTGAAATCTAGTCGCGGGAAGTTTTTATAGCTATATAGATGATTTAAAAGAAACAGTAAACAGAAGTTATTCACATACCTGCTCATGGCAGGAACGCCATACAAAGACAACTGGTACGGAAAAAAATCACAAAGAGGAGAATAAAGAACCAGAAGAAAAGAGAAACAGCAAGATCCTTTTAGCCTTATTCACAAAGATACTACAAGAAGATGCCTCGGTGAAACCTCCAAAGACAATGGTAATAAGAACCAGACTGCTAACCATGTCATGAAGGTCCGGGGAGCACAGACGATGATTAACAAGGACAACAGCAAAAAACACAACCTTCATGATCTCCAAGAGAGACAGGAAGAAACAAATCGTACCCAGAATGTCTGAAACTCCACACTTCCTGCACAGGGCTGAAAAAGACTGAATGCAAGAAATCTGAAAAGTGGAGTGCATGTTTTGTTCTTTTGGTTCATTGTCTGGTAGTCAGTAGTACTGGGTAGACTCATAACCCACCCTTCATCATTGCCAACATGGAACAAAGCTGCACTTGCTACAAAATATACACAAATGTTCAAACAGGAAGAAAGAGACGGAATACATGCAGAGAAGTTTTACTATAGTTTGCAAGAAATTTTTGAAAAATTAATACCATAATCCACATGCCCTCACATATACACATCCCCAAAACGCTGACTTCTAGAGGCTCGGAAACTTACCAGAATCTGGGCAGTTCATATCTTTCAAAGAGTTCTTCTGAACACTGTATTAAGGCAAGTCTTGCACTAGCATGGAACATCTGCCCTGCTAAACATCATAAGCACTCTAGTTTCACTCTATGTGACTGTCTAACCTGTATTTTGGCACTCGGTCCTGTCCATCATCAGCAGGTGGTTCTGGTGGCATTATAAACACTGTGTGTTCACTTTTTTGTGACTCATCAAGCTCAATCAAGCGTGCATCTTCAACAGAATCTACATCAACCTGAAAACAGAGTTTGTACCCTAAGTACAGAGTTTTGCTTTGTAACAAAATGTCCTTTGCATCACAGATTACGTTAGAATATATAAGAGTATATCTAATATACACTGTATTTGATTGGGTATATATAAATTATACTTCTTCTAATTACTCAAGTATCAAGTCCACAGCCTTGTCTTTCAATTTTTATTTCATGATCAGATATTCCTAAACATTTTCAAGGTCAAAGTACCTTCTCTCCTTTTTCTGTTCCCTTATCTGGAAAGAGCTGGGAAAAGAAAAAAAAAAAATTAAGAGTTTCTTCTCAACTCAAAAGCAAAATCCTAAATAATTCTATTAAAGCTGTGTCACTTTCTGAAATATTAAAGAAGAAACAGCAAAGTTCAATATTACTGTAGGAGCAATTAAGCTCTTTCAAATACTTCAGTGAACAATTCAGTAATCAGTATGGTTTCAATATGCCAACGTTATCTACTAAATACAAAATCCTTAATCTATCAAAGAGAAAGTGTTTGCATTTTGTTTAGTGGAGAGAAACTTCTGTTTTGCAGCTATTTCAAATATGACAACATGCATAACAAATTATTAAAAGAAGTATTCTCTTAGATGCATCCACATTTGGCAGAGAAAAGAAAATGCAAATTAACTTTTGTCCATTCACAAATGTTAATCTGATTAGAATAAATACTGAATCAAAGACTCAGTCTATAAGAATGTATTAAAGTGAAGATTCTGCCCAGAAAGAACCATATACATATGCCTTAAAAAATAAATGCAATTCTCTAGCTCCTAACTTTAATATTGTGGACTTGGAATTTTAAAGATGAAGCTATAAACTTCATAACCTATCTAGATCAGAACCATACTGATGTGACTTCATTAAAAACAAACCAAACAAACAAACAACAACAACAACAAAAAAAAAAGACAAAAAAAACCAACAATCATCTTCTATAACATGCGTGTAATGAAAGGGGAACTTATCCACATAAACCAGTCCTGGCCACATCTGAAGCACTAGGTGTGTTTAAAGTTGAAATTGTGGGAAAAGCTACGACACTCTTTTTGGTCATGGCAGATTACCACCAGTAGCAATTCCACATTAGGGGGACGACATTAACATTTAATGGGAAGACATGGATGGTATTTTTCTAAAGTGTCAGCTACTGGCAATTTTCACATTATCTTCTAGGCTGAAATCCTACAGGCCTTTAATTAAAATTTCCTCCAACAACACAGAAATTACAACCATGCAAGAAGATGAAGAAAGGAAAATTACTCAGCAATAAACACCAAGAATTCCAATTCTTTTGAGTACTTCCTGCAGAAGTTACGCACCTTTTCAACTAAAGGACAGGACAGTAACACAAAGTGAACAGAAGAATATTATTTAGTAGTATATTTTTCACCTTTTCTATGCAGTCATCAAAAAATGCCAAGCCAGTATCCTTGTCACTCACAAAACTGCACTCTTCAATAAAGCGGCTGAATATCTGTGTTTTGGTGAGATGCGTGTAGAACTTCGTATAGGCACGGTCTCTGCTTTTTAAAAATCCTGGTTATAAAACGGAACACACAACTAAATACCAGTTAACAGTTCCATAAGAAACTAACACATGAAATGCGTTAATAAACATAAATCACATCATCAATATAAATTACTTAAGATCCCAATACACCAAGTATTTGCTTTATCAATAACAACAATTACTTATATCTACTACTTGCATTTGGAAGATTAAAATTTTTTATTTTAAAATTTAAAATTTACAGCATTTTTAATAGCTATTTTTTTAACATCCTTGGCAATCAATCACACCCATGTAATCCCTTCTCACTCTGTTGGTTGACTCTTTGTGCAAGAAAAAGAAGATGACCTTGTAAAAAGCATCCAACAGCTAAAACAATACTAAAATAAAAATTGTGTTTCTCTAAAAGGTGATTGAAATTTTCTAAAATTGAAAATTCTCAAAATGATTACTGAAAAATCTCTTCTCAAATCTCTAATCCAGTAATTAAAAAAAAAAAAATCAACAACCCCAAAAGAAGAAACAAAATCCAAAACACAACCACAGACAAAACCCCTGTGATATTTTATGTATTGTCCATCAATATTGTTCATCATGAACAGATTTGAATAGTTAACAGTGATGAGGGAAGTGACATTTGCTGACTATTTATTGCATTGCCACATTTCTGATTTCTGCCCCATTCTCGACCATTTCTATCAAGACCAATCCTTCACTCTTTATTAATGCTTTTAGCATTTTTGCATCATACAAATTGAGAAATATTTTTTTAGTCCCAAGAGATGCCCTTGCAGAATATGCCATAATGAGAGTAACCTCATCCTACCAAAAAAAAGCTTTTTCTAACACTTGAGCTAGTGCAAACCTGTGGTTCTAAGTGTATGTATCTGTGTTCCAATCAACTTTGAACAGCTTAACTTTAGAGAACTGCAATTTTAAATACTGCCAAGAACTGTACAACTGAAGGGAACTTTGACCTTTTAAAATTATGCAGCTCTTCAACTCTAAAGTTGTAACACTGCCAAGGCTATCAGCAGCTTGTTTGCTGCATCCTCACCTTGATGATCAAACAAGGAATCAGCAGCAGTTGCTTTATTTGAAGGTGCCTGTGTGATTGGTTTGAGGAATGTTCTGTAACCCTTCAAAATAGATGCCATGAAACGGAGAAATGCTTCCTGGATCTCCATCTCAAGGTCTATCATCTTCTTCTGCCAGGAGAAATCTGCCTCTATTGGAGTCATTTCCACTGCAGAGCCTTCTTGAGTTTTCCTGTGAACTATAAATGAGCAACACATACAATCCTTTAATAAAAATTCAGTGCATTCAAATTATTTTTCATTTGCCCATGTTCATAAGGGATAAGCATTAGAAATCCTGCAATTATTTTCCAATAGCCTTCCAATAAAAGGCAGGTTACCTCAAAAGTGTATTTTTCCAGCTCATGTAGCAGTTTGTGACATAAAACAAGGATGTCAGCTCAGCCAATGTTACTTCATGCTCAGCTGAATATAGCATTTCAACAATAAACCAACACAAGCACAAAGCACCATGTGTGGTAGTTTTTTCCACTCCCTGCCTCCTTTTGGGCTGCAATAAAGTCAATCTCCAGTTCTCCTCAAGCTTTCTCTTTTGACCTTGGACTTGATTAATGGCTCCTGAGCAGTTAAGGTCCCCTTCAGGTTATCAGAAATATTGGCTGTTCTCAGGAACTGCTGCTGCCTAAAGAACAGCTCTTGCCTAATGGATAGCCTTGGAACACTATTTGCCTGAATTATTCTTGAACAGAAAACTATTATTATTGTTATTATTATTAATAACAACAACAACAATAATAATAATAATAATGATGATGATGATGATTATAATAATACTATTATAATAACTGGACTTTTGAGGAAAATTCCAGTAGTTTTCAATCTACAGGATGAAAACTGACAGATGACTGAAGATAACCATTTTGGGACACTAGGAAGATTAGTCCCAAGCCAAGCCCTCTGAGCTCTCCTGGGCAGCTATGACTGCAGCAGCACCTCATTCTCAGGGGGACCTCTCACAGCCCACCAGCTCTCCAGTTTGCCATACTCTGAGGACCATTGCTGAAACCTCCTGACAGGTTTTGGACTCCTCCCAGCACCATCCAATCCTCAAAGCTCAACCTGTCACCCCTTAAGTGTTTTCAAGGGATGGGAGTATCTCACTAAACTCAAGGTGAATTTTTAACGGGTATATACACCTTTGCATAGAATTCTTTGGGTCTTTATGAATGGATTTGAACACCCAATGGCAAATAATAGTATGATCTGTAATGAAGTTACCCTGGTGCTTACAGTAAATCTTACTAAATCACTTTGTAAATGTTGTATCAGTCAATGAGTAAGTGCTGCTAAGTGCTTTAGACAAACCTGTGGCTAAGTTTGGACTTGGACCCCTAGCCTAAGTTTGGATTCAGTCACACCTAGACTCCATTAGGAATTTAGAAAGCAAGTGGGTCCTCTATGAAACTCCTGTCTCTACAGAAGGGTCTCCCCTAGCTCTTCATACCTTTGTCCCTTTGCATTTTACCTTGATTCTAATCTGATTTTCCTTTTGTGCTTCATCCATGTAGTCAGTGACAGAGTGAATCTTGCTACTGAATGTGGTTGTGCTTTTGCAAATTTATATGAAACCTGCTTTTGCTGGTATCTTTGCCACTGATTCTTTATGTGACCTAAACCACTCATTTGTTACACCATGTTTTTCCTGTTCTGAAGAATACACATCTAAAAGTTCTTTTCTAACATCAATCCTAATATTTTAGTGCACCAAATGGTGGAAACAAGTAAGTGACATTTAGAGTTTACTCTTGCATTTTTAAAAAAAACAGCAGGAGGTATTGCTGAAAATGACAGTTCCACACTTATAACAAAAATATCAGTTATAATAATAAAAACACCTCTACATAAATATAAATAAACATAGATAAAAATAAAATAAATAAATATAAAACAACATAGCTATTATAATATTGCCAAAATAGAAAAATTATTTAATGGAGACCACTGGCTGTGTCCAAGATAAAATTAGGAAGTAATTCCTAATGAATGATACACACTTCTGATAAAAGTAAAAGTTGAGGTTTTCCAACAGATGAAGTAAAGGCTATTTGCAAAAAAAAAAAAAAAACACCACAGAAAACTAAGGCAGGAACACCTACCTCTTAATACCATTTTTTGCTTCTGTCATTTACTAATTTTATGTATCTTACATAGGTACACCAATGAGGTCATCATAGTTTCCTTTCCCATAATATAACCTGACATACCCTGAACCATCTAACCTGAAAGAACCTGTCTACAGTTAGAAAGAAACAATACCTGAAAACTGTTAGGCCAGTTAGAACTTTGCTCTTATTAGGCTGAAAATGGTTAGTCTTTGTTTTTCCTTTGACAAAACAATTTGTCAAAAATTAGCTACTCCATTAGTGTGGTAGAAAAGTCATTATCTAAGATATTCACTTGCACTGGGAACTGCGAACCCTATCAGCCTCCTCTCTGTGCCTGGGAAGCTCATGGAACAGGTCCTTCTAGAAGCTGGAAGCAGGGAGGACAGGGAGGTCACCTGAGACACCAGCACAGCTTCTCCAAGAGCAAGTCCTGCCTGACCAACCCAGTGGCCTGCTATGATGGAGTCTACATCAGTGGACGGGAAGGGCTACAGATCTCCAGAACTGTGTAAAGCCTTTGACAACAGAGCCCCACCACATCATCTCTCTAAACTGGAGACAGATGGATTTAACAGGATTGCTAGATGGATAAGAAATCAGTGGGATAGTCTCCCATCCAGAGGGTAGTGGTGAATGGTTTAGGGCCCTGATGGACATCAGTGACAAGGGGCCAGTGTTATTTACTATCCTCATCAGTAACACAGACAAAGGGATCAAGTGCACCCTCAGCAAGTTTGAAGATGGCACCAAGCTGAGTGATGCTGTTGACATGCCGAAGGAATGCCATCCAGAGGGACTTGGACAAACTCAGGAACTGGGCCTGTGGAAATCCCATGAGATATAACAAGACCAAATGCAAGGTGCTGCACCCTGAGTTGGGGAAACCCCCAGTATCAACACAGGATGGGGGATGCACAGATCTCTTGGGGGTGCTGGTGGATGAGAGGCTGGATATGACCATGAGTGAAGGTTGAAAAAAGAGATTAAATTCCAAGAAATCACATTAAAACATTAAAAAAAAATATAAAAAAATCACACTTCATGTGATAGGAGGAAATCATTACTCATATACTAATTAGAAGTTTTTATTTTATCTGTTTCACCTGCTGCCAGCTGTGGGTGCAGTTTCTTTAAGGTGCTGAGAAGGTTTTTACATGGCTTTTTAGGAAACTGCTTCCAGCTGATGTTCTTCTTATCATCTGATCTAAAACACAGGAAAGACAAAGAAGAACATATAAAATACAGATAGTATAAAAAAGAATAATGCCAACAGCCTTAAGTTGCTTCATTTACAGAAGACAATACCTTCAAATAATTTTGAAATCTTGTCCCTATACCTATTTGTTAAAAAAAAAAAAATGGGACTGACATAACTCAGAATTTCATTTCTTCAGATACAGAACAGTATAAAATGAGTAATGAGTAGAGTTTTCTCCTGTCCGCAAGGAGGATCTACCTTCAGATCTGATGTAGACTTTATAGACAATTTCCCTTTCAGATTTTTTATCAGCCTTGCTTCTATGATTTAAACACACTCTTCCTTCTATATGTGATTATTATACAAAGTCTATACTAGCATAATCCTGCCGCACCAGTGCTGATACAAATAAAGGCAGTTCTGGTACAACATGTTACTGAAAGGATCAGTCAGATCAGTCTGGGAACTTGATGGTCATACAGTACTTTGCTATATGCCTATGGCAACCCAGTCCCATCTTCACAGTCTAACAGGTACTAGAAAGACTGGGAATTCAGTTCACAGTTGGAAAATGATTGTTGATTAAGCAGTGGGGTAAACTGCCTAAAGAGATGTTCATCTTTAAGGAGAACAACACATACAATGCTACACCTTCTTTAAGCAGTTGGATATAAATAAAGAGTAGAGAATAAATCCCAAGAACTCCTATGCCTCTTTCTGGAAGGCGGGAGATGGGAGAGAATTGCTCTGACAGAGACTATAAAAAACCTCTTTGCTATGAAACCTTACCAGTTATTAGTACCCAAGCTGACACTTGCACTAGTTGTTTTTGCACTTTGCATCTGTGAAGTATTTGTTCCATTATTTGCTTTATTGGCATGAACACAGAAATATCTTAGGAAGGAAGCCAAATTTCTGGAGTTAAAGAAAAATTCCATGCTCACGGATACCTCTGTGCATTCTTTCCCCATAATAATGGCATGCCTATAAACAATATAAATGGTACCATTCCAAAAGTGACAGGAAAAAAATCCTGCTGAGAAAATAAAAGGAAGTCTCAAATCTTTACCCTATAAAGACTAGTTAACTTTGAAAGCTTGTTAAGTATCTCATTAAGTATCAGAGAGAGTTAAAAAAAAAAAGAAAAGCAATAAGGAAGATGCTGAATGAATAAAAGATCTTTAATATTTTTTAATATAGCTTAAGAAAGGTAGCAACATACTTGCTCTAGAAAGACACTAAATAAACTGATGTACCAGAAAATATCTAATTTTTCCGAAGTTAATTTTCTTTTAAGCACTCTTTCAAAGTCGGCAACACTGCTGTTAAATACTTTTACACCTAAACAAGCAAACAAATAAATCCAGCACTATCACATTGCCATAAAACTAAAAAGGGGCAGAAACTGAAGTGGATAAAATTAAATAGAAAAAAACCCCAAAACTTTCACTAATACTAATAAATCTTTCACTGATTCACTAATAACACAGTATTTTCATAATTCTGTATTATCTTCAACACAAATTGCTTTATGAAGATTTAGGCTTACCTACGCACCCCCAAAACTGAAAGATACACTCACTGTCAGGTTAAAAATGCTTTATAACACAGATATCAAACTCCTCAGGAAATCAAACATGTTGTATAGATTGGATAAATGCAAAATGTGTGGGAAAGCCCTTCCAGCTGACTGCCTCATAAGAAGTCAGCCACTAGGAAATTTTTAGTTCAACAACCAATCCAAGTAATGCTGGTACTTGGTATTTCTAATGGTCCTAAAAGCATCTTGACATCCTTATCTCCCTGCAAAATCTCCTGTTTTTTTCTCTTCTTTTCTGCAATACAATCCTCAACTTCCACGCTACTTATGAACAAAAATACTGAGGTATTTTTCCCTGCAAATATCTTCAAGTAAGTAAGTTATCTGTCATGACTTCCTTCAATATTTTTTCTTTCACAACACCTACAATTATTCTCTTGGTGGCATACTTTGTTATAAACTGATGAAAATGCTTTTTGAAGTGTTTTCCATGGACACTTAGGGGAAGGAGGAAAAAAAAGCCAGATAAAAAAAATAAACACAATTTGCTCCATTGTTTACCATTTCCTGTGATGCTACTAACAAAGCAAAGTATGTCAGTAATGTAAAGGAAGCATTGGCATCAGTAGAGGAAGGGTCCTTCTGAGACAGTAAAAATCGAGAAAGCATTTCACTGATCCACAGATCAAATTACTAACTATAACTCAAGTGAGTAAAAAAAAAATCAAGAGTTTAAAAATTACATGATGAGATAAGTAAAACTAAATGTTCACAGAGAAAAGATGTGTACTTGATTTAGTGATGATCACCCTCATATTGAACTAGCTTGGATATAGCTTTCTATTTATGATCTAGTTAAAAGTGGAAAGGTAGTTGCTAAACACCTGAAAAAGCTGATTTTTCATTTCTGTTATTTTACTCACATTATAGAAACCCAGAAGAATTATGCTGAATTAGCCTCTCCCAGAAGGAGCAAAGAAACTGTTCAAGGAATACTTCAATTAAAGAAAAGTACTAAAAATACAATAATTAAGTCAAAATATTTTAGAATTAATGTAGTGAAGACACCAAATTTTGCATGATTGGTCTCACAAAAAATGTGGTCATTGTAACTTCAGAAAAACTACTTTACTAACACTAACATAAAGTAGTCCCAGTGCAAAACAGTATCAAGAGTTATTAGCAAAGATCCTTAAGTATTCATATTCATGTAGATTCGAAGAGACCTTTAAGATCTTCAACCACTTACATAACACTGCCATGACCACCATAAAACCATGTCCACCACTAAACCAAGCACTGCATCCACATGTCTTTTAAATACCCCCTAAGGCTGGTGAGTCAGCCACTTCTCCGAGCAGTCCATTCCAATGCTGGACCATGAGTGAAGAAAGTTTTCCTGCTATTTTATCTAAAGGTCCCCATGCTGAAAGTTGAGGCCGCTTCCTTTCACCCTGCTGCTTGTTACCTTGGAGAAGAGACCGACCTCCACCTGGCTACAAACTCCTTTTGGGCAGCTGTAGAGAGTGATAAGGTCTCCCCACACTAGCCCAGCTCCCTCAGCTGCTCCTCACAACTCTTGATGGAGACCCTCCATCACCTTGTCTGGACATGCTCCAGCACCTCAACGTTTTTCATCTTGTGAAGGGACCAGAACTGAACACAGAACTTTAGATATGGCCTTGCCAGCACCCAGCACAGGGGGACAATCCTTTCTCTAGTTACTTTCCATTGTTACTAAATCTATAGCATCCCATTTTTATAGAAAGTGGGAAGTGTTCATCCTTGACTAACTAAGTTCTTATTTACTTCAAAGCTTTAGAAATGAGGAAAAAAAAGGGGACAGTAAGAAACAAACTATGTTGGAGCAAACAGTGCTTAACAATTTTGTCTCCTGAGCATTTCAGCAATCTCTTCATCTACAGAAAAATGTAAAATGCCCATAGAACTTACATGTAGACCATGTTTGTGTCTAAGTCAATGCACACAATATCCTGTGGTGGATCGTACAGATCAAAGTATCGTGAATCAACTCCAACAATAAATGGAAGAGGTGCACTGAGTACGGTGGCCAGAGACAAAGGACAGAGGGGGATATATGGACATTGCCACTGAAATGGAAATATCATCTGAAGGAAAAATTAAATGAAATAAATGCATTAAAACAAGACAACAGATACTGTACAAGAAAAAACAAGAAGTTACAAGCAGCACATTGAAATGAAATTACTAAAAACTTTGTAACACTATCAGAAAACTATCAGAAAATGCCCCTAGGTTTGTTACTTTAATACAGTATAACTCTCATTAGCTATGTAAAAATTATGATCTTTCTAAGAGTTATTATCTAGGGCAGTTGAACTAAATGCTATTTCTGGGAAAAATGACCATTTAGTACGACAGCCAATTTAACTTTAAGCCTTGTTACAACTGTGGTGTTTAAATCAATTTCTCTCACTCCTGTACAGAACTTTGTACTTACAGCTACTACAGCTTCAGCAACTCCTGTCAACACAGCTGGTCTAAGCGAATGGAGGAGGATCTTGCCTTCTAGTAATACAAAGAGTAACAGAGTGGCACAGTTTTCTGGTCCAAGATTCATGAGCAGAGTGCTAAAGTTTGCTCCACTAAGGAGTGGATGGGAAGGGGGAAGAAAAGAAAAATGTTACAGGCTTTAAAAAAAAAAAAATCACTGCTATCAAACTTCAGACAATTGTCAATGTTTGGGATCAACCAGTTGAATGGTGCTAATACACATCAAATACCCACCTATCTAACTAACAGGTGGGTATCATGTCATTTTAAGGCTTGTACTACCCCAAAGAAACCTAAATTTGAATTCTATTGCTAAAGAAACATACACTAAACCATGCTACTGCTAAATTTGTGCTGTTACCAACACTCTCTCTCAGAGATGCATGGCATCTTGTCCTCATAACACCAAAGCAAATAAAATTGCTAATTCAAACAAAAAGAACACCAGCAGTTTCATATGATGAGTTACCTCACACAAGAATCTTGAGCTAGAGTACCCATTTGATCTTAGAATCACAGTATAAAACTCCTGTATGAGTCAAATCCATCATTCTGAAAGCAACATGCTTTTAGTTTCTACGATTTAGCCTCCATTCAATTTGTTGTGACTGTACATATTTAGGTATAGTAATGACATCTATGAGTACAAGGGTATAAAATCTGTCCTTAAAAACATTGACACATGTTGCTTTGCAATTTAATGCAATTTTTCACCTAAGTGCTTGTGTAACAAATGTGATTAAAGATGGGATTATTCTGCATAAAGAATATTATATGATAATGTTTTGGGGTGGAGAGAATGAAAAAGGGAGAATAGGAGAATATTTTGGTTTTTAACTTGAAACCAAAGATGAACAGAAGTGTTGAAATAAAACCACATGTCACAATCATAGCGAGGTCTAACCCAGAAGATGCAGGCAGCATCTACAGAGACTGCATCAACCTTTAAGTACAAATACCAATTTGTAGGTATAATTTTGAATTCCCAAAATGTTTGGACACTTGTGCAGTCATGGATTTCACCTAACTGCTTGATATTACTGTCTCTCTTGGATGGATCCAAAAAAGGGGAAAAAAATCAAGATAGCAATCTCTAAGTTATTAAGTTTTGCTTATTACACTGGTTCTGAAAATATAAAATCTTTAAATATGGGTAATTTTTTTCTCCTCACAAATGCCTTACAATTTCTTTAGCATTCCTGGGATAATCTGCCAATTCATCTTTATTACAGGATAACAGTGATATTATGCTTCCACGAGGAGCATATGTCTGTCAAGACAAGACTGTGTAACATCATAAATACATATTGACCTTCCTGTTTATAATATCTCATGATATTGCACTAATATTTGACTTCCTTCTACAACTGACTCCTGCTTGCCTCTGATTTTTTTTAAGTAGCATACATTTAAAGCATTAATAATGATACCTTAATGGCAATGGTGTAGAAACTGGCTGTGACAATATTAATGCATCATGGGCAGAAAGCTGAAACACATAAAGTAGTATGTGATTGACATGAACAATCCCAAAGTTAACACAGTATAACATTCCAATATAAATATATATCCACAGCCTCATAAACTGCCTGGCATACAGACACAGTGCCTTTGGGACTTGAACTCACTAAGTGAACAGAGCTCATATTAGTCACTGAAACAATTCTGAGAATTACAGGAAATCCTCCGTGACTCAGCACTGAGCATGTAACTGGTGCTAGGTGATTAAACAGAGAAGCACAAGAGGCAGTGCCCCAGGGGACTAACCTCTGACCCACAGAAGTGGGTGGACAAGTGAGGGGAAGACAGAAAACAACCCTGCCACTGAGGTAATGCAAATGGTGCCTATAAAATGAAAGCATAATACATGGCAGATATTTCAAAAGTGCAAGTAGGACACTTCTGCCATCCACACCACCTGAAGTATGAAACAATTTGTTTCCTTTGCTAAATTTTCCCAGGTTTGTATCAATGAGAGAGAAGGCCAGCCCATCCATCTCCTCCCCTCTCCCTTCCAGAAGGTGTGTATCCAAGGCCAAGTTAAAAAAAAAAAAAAGAAAAAAAAAAGGAAGAAACCAAGATGGTGAAGGTTTGATGCTGCTCTAGCTTAAAATGGAAGAAAAATGGATGAAAAAAAAAGGTTTTGCTTACCTGCACAAGAATCCTTGGCCTTTGTGGGGAAGGGAAAGGTATATTGTGCATAAAATGGGATATATGCCTGCAAAGAAGACAAGACATTAGAAAGACCACACCAGGGAGTAATGAAGTACTGAAAAAAATATTGACCATATTTTAGAATTAATATGGTAACAGGTTTTAGAAAGACTGTTAAGATTTCTTTACTGTTTTGATAAGTCTAAGAGCCTATTTATTCAAGCTGAAATGAAGAAGCTTCATTCAGTCAATTGCATGCTTGAAAATTAATACTCACAGCTTCAGATATGTAAGCAAAAGATAAGAATATACTGGCATTTAGGCAAACCACTTAAAATCCCAGACAGCCTAACCCTGTTCTACAGTTTCTAAAAGAGATTCTGCTGACAGAAAGTATATACCTCACTGCCAGACGTCTTAACAGTTTTAAAGGTAACATCATTTTTTAGCCAACTTTCAGGACCATGACAAGCATCCTCTGCAGAGCTTGCACACATATTCATAGACAATGTGCATTAGCTGCAGTGCTTGGAAGAAGACACAAGATATTTACTGCTAATGTACAGCATTCCTGAGCTTATATTTATTAAGCTAAAACACAGGACTGCAAATGTGGCATGTATCACAGCTCAGCCTGTTCTTGATGTAGCTAAAAGAAAGGTATACAGGCTTGACATATTCTAAAAAAGACCCAGACTAAAATCCAGTTAGCTTTGCTGGCGCTGCAAGAGCCAGTACTGTCAAACAGAAGCAGCAATAATTTCTATCAATACAACATAAACTAAACAGTGCAAACAGGATGAGGGATGAAGTAAAGCAACTAAGCAACTGTGACATGCACAAATCACATGATTTCTTGAGCTTATAACTACATTCCCACATCAACTTGAAAAATGTTTTACATACTTTTCAATGGGAAGAGGATGAGGTCCAGAGACAGAGAGTTTGTAGATGAACATAAGAAATTTTCGAAATGCTTCAAAGAAAGGCCAGTGTGAGAGAAGACAGATGCATTTGTTTGAATTGATGGACTTGGAAGTAATCACTTTTCTCTCTACAGTCGTCAGAAGACCCAGCTGTGATTGCTGTTTTTCTGTTAGCAGCTCCCGGGGATAAGGTTCATAAAACTGGATAGCAGCACCATAAACCTAAAAGATGAAATAAAAACAGCTAAACAGGCCCAATACTTAACAGGAATATGGGCTAGAACTTTTGATACATCTTCAAGTCTTTGGAGCTTGCATACACTACAGCACTTTTGCTGGTACTTTATAAAATTACTTTATTTATGTAACATGCATGAAGCAACCCTATAAACAAAATGTCTTGAACTCTCTTCCTCATTTTCACTGCACCTTCCTCAACAAAGTAGTCATACTCAATGGAAAGTGAAGGAACCAAACATTCGTTTTGTGACAAAACCTCATCCATTAATTATCTGGGTAAAAAAACATCCCTAAAATGTCAAATGCAAATCCTCGTGAAATGCTTCTGTTCGGTAAATTCCCCTATCATTACCAAACCAAACAATAAAAGTATTTTAGCTTTGACTTCCCTCATTTTATCATGTATACAAGATAAAAGCCTCTTCTAACATTCCTTCCCTATTTATCTGTGTTTCGTAACTGTGTTATTCTAGCAATCTTAGCAAAAATAAATAAGGATGAAAAACAGTAGCAGCTACTGCACTCCTCCCTGCAAAAAAAGTATTAATATTTTGGAAAAATGTGTTTTTTTTCTGTTTGGAAATGGAGAAGTATGTAAATTTTTCTCTTAGGGGAGCGAGGCAGAGTGGAAGTAGAGCTGTTATCACCAACAGAGCCAATCTACTTTTACTACAGAGCTAATCACATGTTTATACAGAAAGCCAATCACACATTTCTATTACCTACTCCCTCATACAGCTCACTCACATACACCCAGCTGGCAAGTTGACGAAGAGCTGGGAGACCAACCCTAAGCAAAGGCTCCCTTGCTTCAGGAGTACCTCTTCTACCTTCCCACCTGCAATGGGGGTAATGCAAGTCATATAACATGTTTTTGGTGCCTTTGTGTGCTGAGGGCCTTATAAAGGTTCAGCATACAAATCAGAATGTTAGAAGATAGAATTCAGTTGTTCTGAATCTATCCCTTCGTGCAAATTCAACAATTTCACAACAGTGATCAACAAGATCACCAAGTCTAAGAAGCTCATTGGAGTCCACATCCTACCTCTCAGTCCACACTTTTCCTCTCCCTACCTTCCTGCTTTATGGTAACTAGTTTCCAATTCACGTGCAGAGAGATGTACAGAGCCTCGTTACATAAAGTCACATGCCCTGTTATATACAGTCACACAGAAGTGTCTTTTTAGGTAACCATGGTAACTGTAGAATTTGCTACATTGCTAACACATGTGTTATTTTTAATATACAGACTACACTTCCATTCCCATTACATGAAAGAACAGGGTTCTGAGAGCTTTGGTTTTAAGTGTATGGTTCAGCCTACATAGGATTAAACAGCACATACTCTTCCAGCTGCTTCCTGCTTTGGCTCAACTTCATCTTACATGACGGCTTAAGAAATATAATTTTATAAGGGAAGTATTAGACAATCTATTTTTCCAACACAGAAGAAATAGGCCCCATCTATCTCCATAACAGCCATCTGAAATAACATCAAAAACACAGTACGGAGCCTTACCTTTTCTGCAGAAGAGCAGGTCAGTACAAATGTTGAGAACACTGGTAGTGGATATTTGGTTTGAGGGTCCCAGCACTCAATAGTAGCTCCCATAGGAAGGCAGAAGAGGGGTACAGAATCTGACAGTGGAAATGATTCATAGTTCTCTTGAGGATATCTGAAAATTAAGCCTCAAAAACAGAAAAGAGGAAAGTAAGCACATTTTGTCTGTAGGCCCTAAATACTGCACGCAATGTATTTACCACAAAATATAACTACATCTGACTTTATAACTTTTTTTACCTGAACTTTGTAACTGCATATTATATCTCCAAAGAGAAAATCTTTCATCTGACAGTAAGACTAAGCCACCCAAATAGCAATCATTTGAAAATAATGTATGAATACTGAAGTGATCCTTTGAGCTATTACACTTTTAGTAACGGCTCAAAAACAGTCCATAGCGAAGATTTTTTTATCAAACCAGTTGTGAGGTACTTGTGCTATTTAAATGTGCCACTGAAATAGATTTTAACAGAAATTCTTATGAAGAAAGTGATAATTTATTGTAAAAACAGCAGTAATACCTTCATTGAAAACAGGATGAACTAGCTGACTGTCTGCATTCTCTGCTACTCCATATATCTAACTCTTGCTGGTAGAAAAAAGGCTCACAACCATGGTTTACTGCTGCTGCTCACCTTGCTTTTCTGTGGTACACCAACTTCATTATCTATACTTTCAACTTCTATTTGGTAATTTACTCCTTTCAAAGGCATTTGGTGCACTTACTGCTCAGCAGAAATGCTTCTGAAAGTTTTTTTGGGCTTCCTCAGAAACAAAAAATAATCTGTGGTAATGCATTAAAAACCTTTGAAAAGCCAGATTTGTCATTTATTGTTCAGAAAGTTTTTCACTCTCAAGTAAGTAAGAAGAGTATAGTTGTAGATTTGAAGTGAAGAAACACATTTAACTTTCAAATTACACAGAAGATGTTTAGACACAGACTGAAATACAAGTAAGCCTGAACAGGATTTTAATTACTACTCCTCCATTGTCACCAATACAAGAAATATGAAGTATTTTCTTACACCTGTAATGTTTGCTAAGACAAAAGTTTTCTAAAGGTCCTCAGTTAGCAAGCCTGTCATGATAAGAACTAAAATAATAAAGAAAAATGTCATTCCCCTTTTCTTTTTTTTCCCCTTGGAAAAAATAAGGAGAGCAAAGTAGGCATTCTAGAAGCTGATTTCAGCTGACATCCTCCAGGACCAGTATTCTGACAGACAGCACTTAAATTTTTTGAATTATTATTTTATTTTGACAAAGCATTTGAATCCTTTTGCTAACATGTGAAGACAGCTTCTAAAATTACTTACCAGCTTTATACGCTAAAGAGTTAGAAGCTGGCACAGACTTCTTGTAACAAAGGTATACACTGGAACCCCACTGAAAGACACAAGTTTCCTCTCAGAACCAGCAAAGATGACAAACAGAAATCAAGCATTTGAATATACTCCCTTTACAAAGAAATCAGACATTTTAACAAAAACCATTACAGAATAAAATGACCAGCTGGCTGCTGAGTGCATGTAAATGATAAAAATGAGAATTCACCCATCTCTCATTTTTTAGACATTACAGGATTTACATAAAATAACTAGACCATACACCACCACACTACTCTCTGACCTATTTCAACAAAAGAACAGGCAAAAGTGAAGCAGATTAATTCCCACCTTCATGCCTCCTTGGTTATTTAAAAGTAGACTCCTATGGGGACTTCATTACAAGAAGTCAAGTTCTAATGATCATAATTTATAACATGAAGCTTTTATTGTACTTCTATAAACTGGTTATCGACATAGTGTTTTTTCAGTTTGTCTAAATATACTGTACTATTCAAAAAGACTCACTTATTCCACCGCAAGTAAACTAAATGCAAAACAGACTAAATAAAAGAGAACCAATTAAAGCAAAGCACACTGAGAAACTCTAAGCAGCAATTATCATCCTTACAATATCCTAAGTAACAGCAACACTATGATTAACTAAGAAAAAAGTGTTTCTGATTCATCCCAAGTATCAGCATCCCCAAAGCGTTGCTGGCACCAAGCAAGGATTGGGAACACCAAATGGTGTGGGAGAGATAACAATAAAAAAATTTAAGACCTCATTGCAGTATTCATAAATAGCATGAATACACATGAATATGCAAACCGACGTAGTGAGTAATCAGTATGAAACAGTAATTTCCAGCATGAAAGGAAATCAAAGCAACAGAACCTACAAAACTGATATCTCACACATGGTATAAAGAATGAAGGAATTGTGATGTTGTGATCGAACAAAATTACAACAGCACTGAGTTCAAGGAGCTCCTCCTTTAAACGTATGTGTTGGGCTAAAAAAGAAAAAAGAAGGAAAAATAAGCTTACAGATACTCACCATACCACAATTTAAATTCTTATCCACTTTACAGAAAGTGTGAGGAGGGGTTTCCCCTTTGCTGGTAACAATAACACAGATATCTGTCACTGCCAGCGAGTTCTGAGGTCGCACTGGAGGGGCCCTTCTGTAGGTGATGAAGATGCGTTGCGAAGACGCCGAGCTGTTGTTAACATTAGCGCAACGACCATACGGAGTGGCTTGAATCACCTCACAGCCCGAAATTATGCGCTCCTTCCCTTCATAGAGAACTCTGCACACAGGAAGGAAACACTATTATGTGCATTCAAATAGTTACAAAGTTACTTGAACGAATTTGGAGAAACTCTCCATCCATTGCAACATTTTGACATGCATCTCTTATATATTGTCTTTCATCATGAAGCACCTGAGGTTGAAGGAAGTGCTCAGAAGTATTTAAATTTATACTGAACTCTCAGTGGGAATAAATTACAGAAAAATAAAATCAGGCCAAATTGAAAAGGATTTAGTTATAGAGCTAGCTGGAATGCAGCACTATCAATGAAAAATAAATACAAATTCCAGTTAAATTGCTTGCACATATGGCAGTAGATAATTTAATCACTAAAATGCCTGCTAAGTCTTCTAAAGCTTGATTTTTTTTCTGTGTTTTTTATTAAGTATTTTTTGGGCCTGGGAGGAATTTTTGTTTGTTTATTTGTTTTTTAAAAAAATATATTTTTTTTTTACAACAGAGGATAGAAGTTTGTGACAATGAGGCAGGGAGACAAATACTTTGTCCCACAGTAAATGAAGAAATAGTAAGTACAGTTGACTATACTCCTGAGAGCAGGATATATCTTATATGGCTGTAAAGCAACATTCATGCGGTGCATGGCTTTTTTTCTTTTTTCAAGATCACTAACTTAGATCATAATCTTAGCAAAAAATGAAAGATCCTTTACAGCTTCACAGCATCTAAATAAGCTATAACATTTCTTTACCTAACACAAAGCTATTAGAAAGTCACTGTGAGAAAAAATGTGGAAGTCAAAACATACAACTGAACATTTTTAATGTACAGATGCTATTACAGGGCTTTATCTCCCATTCCACACCCAAACAGGCAATGGCTCCATTTACTTGGTTCTCTGTAGTGTGTACAGAGTATTGTCACCTTCAAATCAGTTTGTGTCAGAACAAGACTTAGGATACAGGTAACACATTAAACCTTTGTACTTTGTGATATCCACCTTCTCACTTGTATTGCCTCACAATGTTAAAATCAAAAATAACCAGGCAATACATATTTACTGTCCCAAAATACCTTTGGTTAAAGGTTTGACAGTACTAAATATGGATTTGAAAACTTCAAAAGTCATGCATCTAAGCTAAAATAAGAGTCTTTTCATGTCTAACAATCCTCAGAACTTTAAAGAAAAATAAAATTAAACCTCCAAATTTACTTAAAGACTATTTACATCATTAAATTTAAATACACAAATTAGTACTGTTTATTACGATTCAACAGATAAAGCATGTATCTTGTCATAGTATTGATGACAGACATGAATTACAGTCATAGAATACTTAAAAAAAGTAAAGAAATCACATGAGTTGGGTCTATATTGATGTAGCTACCAGGCTGACAATCTGTAAAGCTAGTTCATGAAGTACAATAATATTCAATAATGGTTTCAGTTGTAAAGACTCTATCAGACTTGGTACATTTAAAACAATGTGTACACCTGGGTTCAAAACCAGCCTAATACCAGCATTTCCAAGTTGCAGTATCAGTGGTTCAAGACATTTGAACCTACTGTTTCAAGACATTTGTAGAGAAAGTACATGTAATTGAACTACTTCTAAACTAAGTCATGCTCTGGAAGAACACGTATTTTGTTCTTTTTATTGGGTTACCTCTTCCATAAAGTTAAAAAACCTTAAACAAAACAGAACCTAAACAACTACAATGGCAACAGCTCTCAGGCCACATCTATTGTGTGTAAGGAGTTTGAATGAACTCTTCACATCACTGTCTTACATAAATCAGAAGAAAATACTAACAGAGCAGTCTCCAATAAAAGTTTCATTACAGTTTTACTTCAGTTTCATGTATTTTAAATAAAATAAAAATTATACATTTATTCTAGAAACATTTGTCAGCTGTCAGCTTATAAGAAAGAACAGAGCATTAATCAGACTGTTCCAGCATTCAAATTTACAAGTACTCTAAGAAAAATAAGTGATCAAGACTTTATCAGTGGGGTCACCTCTCACAAAAAAGAAAATGAAAACAACACACACCTCTGCACATATACTAGGGAAGTATTATTAAACCCACACTATTTCCTAACTTCATGCATAGTTCCAAACTTATGGTACGATGCTGTATCTGCAGCCACCACCCATGAATCACTCAAATTAAACAATGGTTTTAATGATTCAGAGAAAACATTAAGATGTGATGCATGAAATACTGAACATGACACCCTGTATATACAATGTCCTCCCTGAAAGGCTAAGTTTATTTCTACTTGTTTCAACTTCCAAGTGTCTGCCTTTCATTAATTAGTACTGATCACAGTTAGACTTGTTTCCTGTCTTTTTACATTTATAGTTTGGTCTCAATCCTAAGTACACATTATTTGCTACATTATTCTATCAATGTCAATACGGTTTAATTTCAAGCAAAATATAAACCAGTTTCCTCTAGATGTTTGGTCCTTTTCAAGAAAGACCAAAAGAACCTTATCTTCTCATTGTAAGACTGTTTGGCATTGCATGTGGAAGTTCTCTCGCACCCAGTTTTACTGATTTAAAAGTATACTTCAATGCATCAGGTAATAGAGTTTAGAAAGAAGAAATACAATCTGTAGCTGTTGAGCTAAAAACCTTAAACCATAGAAAACTTTGCTTCTGGAAAACCATTTCAAAACAGTCAGACTTTTGTGACTTGCATTCGTCTAAGACTGCTGTCCAGTTTCACTCCTCCTTCTCTAGGTCCAAACACAGTTCTGTCTCTCACAGCTCTTAGACAAAATATGTCTTTGTAACATCTCTTCCTCTCTCATTTTGCAAGTATTGAATAATAAATAAATTTACATAAATATTGTAAGCTTAGGAAAGTGGTGGATCAAGCAAATGAAAAAGACAGATTTATCAGACTGATTTATCTTTTAGTTCTACTGCCATCTCTAGTATTATTTGTCTGAACAAGCAAGTTACTAGTTTCATCTTTATTACCCTATGCTGCCCTAAACATTCAGCTGCAGTAGTCACAGTGGTGGGATTAAAGAACAATTGAAGATGCTGGCTGTTAACATCTTCCAGTTTCTATTAACTTTCTTGAACTTTGAGTTCATTTTCTTTTTTGAAATACATCTCTGATGAAGAGGATCATTTGTTAATTCATATGCCTGCAGACACTTGCAGAAATCAGGTGTATAGAATCACAAGGGTCCTTAGAACAGAAACCCTAAGCAAATTAAAGCCTCCCATACATGTTAAAAAAAAAATTAGAATTACAAGAATCTCTGCTTCGGACAAGAAGTCTCATATTCTTTCTTTTCTATACTATGTGTTATGAATTGCAAAACCACTTGTACTTTAAAAAAAAACATTTTTCTGTCAGGTTTTTCTTCCATGTAAGAAAGATGTGCTGGAGCTCTAACAGGTTCCTAAGTGAAGTGTAAAACAAAAAGGTGAGATTCTGTTTGAAAGTCTCGCTACACCCAAACCAAGACAGACCTCAAGCCTCAGTTCTTGTCTGTTTCTGGAACATCAGCAAAAAAACTGGCTAGGAAAGCAACAGAATGACTGAATTATTTCATAGACATACAAGCTTAAGATACTAAATTTTACAGCTACATGTAGGAAAAGGATCTCAGGGATCTTTTATCCTAGGAATAAACCTTTATTTTTCCAACTAATATTTTTTCCAACTAATTAATCTGATTCATTCTGGGAAATATAACATCCAAAGGCATGGCACATGGCCTAACTATATGCAAGTAAGTCACTGCTTCAGGAATTCACTCTAGCAACTTACAGACACTTTGATTCAACAAGCAGTGAACAAGTAGAAAGGAATGAGGCTGGAGGGCACAGAAATACCAATCACAAGGACAGCGACAGACAAACAGTAGAGCATACCCCTATCTTCCTCTTCACCAAACAGCATTTAACTACTTTCCCTAAAAACAACACTGAAAGAAATACACAGACAGACACAAACATTCATCAAGAATCACTTGAATGCTCCGACTATGACGCAACAATTTTATACATACACTAACAAGGCTGACATAAGAGTTACACATTTCACCCTTTCAAGGGATGTACTCTTCCTGTACATACTGAGTTCACTCAGCATGTCAGACAGGCTCAGAGGTAAAATATTATTTCACACTAGTTCTTTATTAAAATAATAGAAAACAGCATAAATTAACCTTCAGACTGTATATGCATGTCTTGCCTGAGCTCTACTTTTATATGAACACAATGGAATTCACAGAAAAAAAAAAAAAAAAAGAAAAAAAAACAACCAAAGAAAAAAGATTGCTCTAACCATCTCTTGCACATAGTTGCAAAGCAGGACAAACAGCAGGGGGAGAATATGCATCATTGCTCAGAGAGAAAAGACTGCCATGGTGTGTTAGGTGTGACACCCTAACTAGATCTGTCTACAACAAAATACAAAATAAATACTATTTGCCAAATGCAATCATCTTAGCCAATGACTTGCCTATTTTGTTTACAAAATCTCCCCAGGCATTCAAGTTCCTAAGGTTGTGGGAGACATGAAGTAAACATACTAGCCAAGTTGCTTCCTTAAAGGCACATACTGAAGGCAGATTTTTCAGGAATTCCTTTGAGAAAACACTCCCTGCAGAAATTCTCCCCTTTGTAAGAACTTAATGAAGTTTAACAAATTAGTCAAAATATAACTTCACACTGTAGTGTCTCTTCTTGTGGTGCCAATCACACACATGGGAAAAGATTATGTTAAAAATCAGTTTCACTGAAGACCATTGGAACGCAGGTTAGATGATGAAGACGAACAGAACTTAGAATGTGCTAGCTTAATCATAGAGCTTGAATATAACCCTTAAGAGTGAACTGTCTTGCCATGAAGCTGCTTTCATTACTCAGATTTCACTATCGGTCTCCCCCTGAGTGGACACTGTTTCCCAGTAAGCATGCAAATTGTAGTTCAAAACCAGGGTATGTAGGCCTCATGCCCAAGCATTTAAGCTTATAAATGAAAATAACTAGAAGTATTACAGCATATATATAGATGCACGATTTTTACTCCCTACTATTTACTTAATAACTAAGTAGGGAGAAAAATACACATTCTTTATTTTGCTGTAGTTATAACAGCACCCCACAACCAAGCTCTATTTTGTACAATAATTAGTTCTACAATGTCCTTATGTATTTTTAAATTTTATCTTTTACCAAAAGCATCTTCTGAAGTCATAATTTTCAGATCAAGCACGTTAATGTTTCTGGATTTAGACTAGGTTTTTTCTATAAATTAATTCTGTGTTTTTCTATCATCTTTTATAAAACTGCAGCAGAGTACTTAATTTCTTGTATTTTATCAGCTTCACCTCTCTCTCTCTCAGCTTTTAAACTAAAACATTATTATTAATTTTAAAAAGACAAGTTCACTAGAAGACTGACACTTTGTTTGATGTATTCTATATAGAAACGCACAATAAGCAATACAGATTCAAACAGGACTTTTTAAGAAGTTTTCTCACATCTGTTTTCACCATCATCTATGAAGAATAAGATTTTACCATTATTGAAGGAGGAACTGAATTGCAATAGAAATCTCACCCAATGTCAGTAAGGGGTGGTTTGTCCCGGCCTCTCTTGTAGCAAAGAAATAGTTCAGGACTTTTTAGACTTCCATAGTTTAAGTTGGCTTGGAGGGCTGTAGGGGTGGCCTCAATACAGGTATATCCCTCTGGGACAGTTTCACCAGCTGATTTAATTATCACAGCAATGTCAGTAATTGGAGCCTTGGGACCAGTTGACTTAGTTTCATGTCGGCTGATTTCTTGGTCCAGGAGGGTTGCCGTGTCTGTATCAGTGAGCCCTGCCACTACGAAATAGTCAGCCACTCGTGGACCTTTGTCTTCTATCATGGTTATGTCAGTATTTCCTGGGGAAAAAGAAAGAGAGAGAAATCAAACACTGCTTTAAAGCTCAAACCCTTCTCTCAACAACTATGAGGACGTAGAACTTCTGAAAAAAACTTTTGCAAATAGAAAAATTCCTATATACAGAGTTCATGAAAATTCTACGGAAACTGCAAAACAAACTTTGACTTTTGCTGCACAAAAAAGATCCTGAAAGACATTGTGGAAAATCAGATTTCAGTTCTAGCACCACAGCTAATGTTTTAGCACAAGGAAGTTTAAGTGAGATACAGGATAACTCAAAGCTCTTAAGACAGCAGCTACACAGAAAATTGCTCATGTTATCTATTAGACTGTCCAAGCGCTTCACAGGCTACATGCTGATGTAGGTGTCCCAATCTAAAATCATCCATATTTTTGTGCCGTTGTTTGTGAGGAATTTGACCACAGAATCACGTTGTCCGATTGTTTTGTTTTTTTGACAGAGAAAGAGCAATTGCAAGTACTGGCTCACCACTTTATCTTCCGCATAATTCATCTATTTTGCTTTATAACATAAACCTAACAGTGCAATCTTGAGACATTCAGCTGGCAACTACAACATCTGGAAGTCATTTACACAGATCACACATCCAAACCCACATTTCATCAGCTGATCAGGCAGTACACATCACTGCTCAGCTGCACATTCCAGACCTGGAAAGAGTTGTTCACTAATCATATGATGTTAAAGCAGCAAAACCTAAGTTTCTATTAAGAACAAATCTAGCTGCCTGCCTATGCTGAAGTACCTCAATTACAATTTCAAGTACCCAAATCTCATTAAATCATTTATTTTTACAAGATGGCTAAGACATATTTAAACAGAAGCAGTCAAGCAATGAACCTGAATACTGTTACACCTCTTCAGGAAACTAAGTATGACATTCTTCTAGATCTCCATGTTTCCATCGCCAGATTTCTGCGAATCCCATATAAAAAGCTAATGAGTAATGGAAGTCTGTTTCCCATCTTTGAAAACAGAGACTTTTAAAGACTGCCACAGCTGCCAAGGTCCCACCTACAAAGGAGCAGTGGTTCATGGGTATTACCACCAAAATAATTAGTGCACCAATACTGAGAAGTATCTTGTGTTCAGAATGCCCAAGTCTGGTGACTGCAGAAACACTGGCTTCCGCTGAAAGAAAGGTGGTTTTGTGAAGGCAGTAAAATCTTGTTCCCTGCAACCTGATTTATGCTCCTGTTCTTATTCTGCTCTTTCTTACTGACATCATATTCAAAAGTCATTTTTGATCTTCACAGCACCCAAGACTTCTAATAATTAAGTATAGTAATACACTTAATTATCAAATAAATACTCATCTGAGGCAAAAATCAGTTATCCATACTGCATATTTATTAAGAAATTTTAGCGTAAGATTATACAACTTGGGTGCCAAACACAAGATTGCAAGCTACTGTAGCATGAGATCAAAGTGTTGTACTTCTGTATTCCAACTACAGTTTTTATTTTCTTACACTGAAATAACTTTTCAAATCCCTTCACACCTGAAAGGTGATGTATCTACACCCCTTAAAATATTTTTCCATAATATTTTTCACTGTCACTACAATGTTCTCTGAGCACTTCGGCTAACAGCTTTGTTATGGACAATCCATAAGGAGACATGGAAGAGTTTGGCTCCCTTGCAAAGGAGAAAGCCATGGGACATGGCTATTTACATGACCGGATTTATGCCTGAAACATGCGGATGCCATATCAACAGGAACAACAAAAGGTTTATTCAATTTGTCAGGTCATAATTTCCTTGTTCTTCAGGTGCCTAAGTCTCCTGAAGAACAAGGAAATTACTCCAGAGCCACAGCTACCTGTGAAGCTCCTATCACCTTTAGGTACAAAACTTGCCCCAGTTTACTTCTGCTGTCATAAAAGACACAAAATCAGCAATAAAATGCCTTACAGCTAAGCATGTCAGCAAGAAACACAGGGGGAGTGGTTTCAACTTCATCTCTAGGTCTTCAGTTAAAATGTCCCTTCTCACACTACCACTGCTCGTTTCCACCTTCACTTCTGTCCGGAACTATAGTTTGTGCAAACACATAATGAACTGGAACAAGAAACTGCTCTGGCTGAATGCTAACCTGGCAGAGACTTAGTGTTCAACCAGAGCAGTTCTCCAGCGATTGCCTGTGTCAGCACAAAAGCAGCAGCAGTACGACTCTTTAAGTAGCAGCACTGACTTACTCTGAATTAATCATAAAACTGAGAAGTCTAATATGTTTCAGTTTGCCTCTCAGATGCTTGAAACTGTTCACAGAATTATAAAAATAAAAAAAAGAAATAAACCATCCACTCTCTGCTCCTCTTAAAAGAAAGTCCTGGGCTAGAATATCTTGCATTCTATAAAATATCATTTAAGTTGAAATCAAATTAGTGGAAAAAGCTGACAAAAATAGCAAAATTGTTTGGCATCCTATAGTTTTTTATTTATTTTAACATAAAACCTTTGTAAAATATTGCAGCTTTTTATTAACATTCATACAGCTCAGTAATCATGTTCTCTCAATGCAACATTAAAATCATGGCCTACATTGATTTTTAGCACACAGAGCAGGGAAAAAAAAACGAACAGTAATAATAACAGCAAATGTCAAAAACCTCACTTGAGTTTATATTTTTAATCACAGCTCAAGTTCCTGGAATTGCACTAATGTTATCCTCAAATATGCTTTAAAGGGAGAACTTAATTTTCCTGGGAAAACAGAAAGAGGAAAATTTAAAAGTACCTGAAAAAGTAAATACTAAGATTTGGAAAGTTAGAATGCAAATTAAGAGAATACATGACTAAATTTTTATCAGTGAGGATCAATAAAACTGTAGCAACTAGTTGCTAAGGAGCATACACTTGTATCTCCTTGTGTACATTACACTTTTCTCTTAGCCATGGCTATGTTTTACCTCATAGAAACTCTGTGTAATATGTGGCAGGCAAAAGTCAGTCACCAGACAATTCAGCTGAGATACTTGGCACAAAAGCTTTGTATGTCAGCACAACATTTAGTGAGTTTTTCAAAATGTTCTGAGTCTCTCAAAACAGCTCCTTTTCCACAAGGATAAGTAAGGTTTTGAATAAGCACTCTAAGTCAGCTCTTCAGGAATTTGTTCTCCAGTTTCAGAAAGACTTAAGGAAACACAATCACTCAAAAGAGACATGAAGGTAATAGCTCTTAATTAAGCCATAGTGATCTTCACTAATGCAACAATTTTAGAAACATAAATAGACAAAGAATTAGCAGATAGCCACCAAAACAAATAGAAACAGCAGAATTTGTCAAGTCCAAAAACACTCTGCCTTCTGAACTGCAGGAAAAAGAAATCCCATAGGATTTGTGGGGAACAAGATGAATCCACTATTCTTTTCCATTATTTTTGTGATGACTCATACAAGAACAAGTATGAACACTGCTCCTCTTAGCAGACAAAGGAACAAACATTCTTCTAAAAGCCCATCTATTCTAAGTTTTATCAAAGCAACTTTTCCCAAGAAGAGCTTCAAAAGCTACTGTCCTCCCTCCATTTTCTATGAGCACAGTTCTGTACATCATAAGACTAAGAGAAAACCTCAACATGTAGAAAAATATTGGGATTTCTATTATAACACACAATAGTGTGTTTCCTTGCAGGAAAAAACCTAAATGCAAAAAAAAATTCTAAAATTAAAAACTGCTGTCTTTATGCTGGACAATGGCAATACAGGATTTGTTGAAAAAAAAACCAAACATACAAATTCCATGAAAGATTTTGTTTTTGAAGGCTACAAAGATACTCCATTTTAAGCCAAATAAGCTGAAAAAAATTTGGGAATTCCTTTTTAAGAACATGAGAAATGCTGTTTGAGGCATTGCAAACTCAATGTCCATATGGACTCACACACATTATGAAAAGACTTTTCAAGTGAAGTTAGTTTTCCAATTCATTCATAGTCCACAATAGGAAAGTTTGCTGTGAGCAGTTTAGGAGAAAAACTACTTTTTTTTAAATAAAGGAAGGGAAAAAAAAAGGAAAAAAGTATTCAGAATAAAAGATACACTTTTAACTGCGACCCCCCACCCCCCATGTTTTTCTAGAAGGAATTCCCGTGGGCAGTAATTCGTTTTGTAGATGAAAAATAAAGCCAGCCAGCACAGACCACACTTTAAGGCACCTAGTACATGTAGCCTAAGATGAAATTTGTTCATCAAAAACATGCAGCAGTGAAGAAAATAACATGTTTCAATGCTAAATGCCTGAAACACGACAAAGAGTTCTCTCCCACAGTTCACTTAAGGCTGCTTTAAGAACGTAATGGTCTTTCTCACAATCAAAATGCAATTTTATAATTTTTCATAAAGTTCCAGCAAAAATAGTAAGTTCGGTTTCTATTATCTTCAAAAAGGTCACCGACCTTTCTTAAGGAGAGGTTTCATAGGGAAATTGCCTTGGTGAAAAGGATCTAAAGGTCCAGTTAGTTTCTGTAAAGGTGTTAAGTGTCAAATTATCCTCTAAAATTAGACTAGAAAGTCAGCATAAGTCTACCAAAAAAAGGTACAGTTAAATGCAGTTTTTGACAAGAAACGTATCCTAAAGAAAAGGAAACATAAGGTTTGTGAAACAGTGTGGGAACTGACAGTGGTCAAACAAGAGATTTTTAGGCTTCAGGCACTAGCTCAAGCCTATGGGAAAGTCAAGTACACAATCTTCTCACTCTGGCCTGAGAAATCATAAGGAGGAATCCAAACAGTCCTTAGAGAAGGAAAACAACCTTTGCAGGTGTTGTTTGTAACCTTGTTGTTTTCTTGCAAGAAACAGTCAAGGGGTGTTGTTCCTAACTGTCCAATGATGGTGATGTGTTGGTCTGATGACCATTGAAAGCTTCACCCTTCTGGACCTTCTTAAAACTGTCTATAAAAGAAGATCTGGAAGAATAAAAACTGCTCTCTTTTGCAACTAAAGGTAGAGTCCATGTAATCACTATTGCCAATCCTAATACAGGGCAATAAAACTGTGTACATAAGCAGCCAAGGGAAAGGGTTTGTTACAAACACCAATCTGATAATTTGCATGCAAATACTAACACCTTCAATTAACAAGAAGGCGGCATTCTTGGAAAACTGTGTGTATTTACTCACTCCAGAATAAGACCTGGATTCAGAAATTGCTGCTTTTAAGGCTCACGTGCAGGCAAATCCTTGAGTATTGCCTATTCCTTTCAGCTCCTGGCAAGAAGTGTCATAAATGTTATTATCTCAACACACAAAACCAACAAAATAAACTTACGTCTAGAGTGTGTGTGGATATCAAGAAGAATTTTTTCAGTCCACTCCTAACTGGAATGCTAGCCTTATGTGTTCTCAAGAAAACCCAGCACAAGGCTCAGAAGGCCAACTAGCATAGCTTTACTCAGAAGAATCAAGCTGGTCTTAAAAGTCTTGTATTTCCACTTCAGTGCGCACTCTACTACCTGAAAAGATAGTAACATTTTTAAGTGATTAATGGCCAACACATGACATTGCAATTTATTAAACTTGCATCTTCTTTCACATACTGACATCACCCACAAACTACAATGTGTGGAAACTACTACTTAAAAAGTACTTGCTGTGTGGAAGCCTGTAATATGCATACACAGATGACTGAAGAACTTAGAAAGATGAGTTCTTTCCTTCATAACTAGAAATATTTTTGTAACCAGACTGCACAGGAAATGAGTTTTATTCCAGACTGAAGAATAACTTCAGCACTTTTTGTTCACTGGGGTTGAAACATCCATTTTGTAAACAGCCTCCACAGTTAGAATTTTAAGCAAGGCAGACGTTAAAATTAACTCAGGACTTCTGTACAAATCTTTAACTTAGCAAGTGAATTATACTTCTACTGCTATTACTTATACTTATTACTTATTACTTCTATACTGCTATTGGCAGTATAGAAGGTAAAAAAATGCATATGCACTCTGCTCTGACATTTACTTTTAAAACGAACTGATCTAAAGACCCCTCAAAACATTGAATTCACTAAGATTATTTAAGAGAGAAAGACATTACTGGACCGATAGAAGACAGTGCACTAGGAGGCCACCTACAAGACTTGGAAAACTTACTGGCTACAATCTGTGTAAGACAGAAGCATTACTATGTTTCTCAACCATGGCCTTAGGTAAAACTTCATAGACAACACAATGACTTATCACAGGCACCTCACTCCTTGATACAGAAATACAGCTGTCTGACCAAGTCTTTACAGAGGCAACTTTCTCTATTATTTCCAATGAATTTAGGAGAAGAGAAAAAGGATATACAGACTCTGAAAATACAGAAAATTTCCCTGGAGTGCTAAAGAAGGGAGATATTCTTTATTCACACAGACCATTGTTTATCTTGTACCGAGATTAAATAGTACTACTTGTGAAGGAATGGGAAGAACACTATGTTTCTCCTTTATATAAAAGAATCTTCATTGATGCCAGTTAAATCTTTATTTAATAACAAAACAACCAGCGCAGAATTTCTTTTAACCAGTGAATTTGGAAGTGTGCCTTTAAAACACATAAAATGTAATAGTATGCACATACACCTCACACAGGTACATTAAGTAACAAGCAAGAGATACTTCTTGAAATAAACAGTATCGGCTATCTGTTCAAGATGAAAAGAGAAAAAAAAAATCATACAAGATTTGTAATTGCCTTTAAGTATATGTGAAGAAGTTCAATTTGAAGAAGTTAAATCACTGTCATACCCAGCGAAGAGACACAGATAGGCTGCATTAAGCCTTCAGCTTGTCACTCTTTCTTCTGCACAGATTTCAAATACCAGAATCACAAAATTATTTGGGTTGGGAGCAGATTGATCTTATACATCATCTAATTCCAACTTCCCTGCCATGGGCAGGACACCTTCCATTAGACCAGGCTGCTCACAGCCCCATCCAAAGTGGTCTTGAACACTTCCAGGGATGTGACATCCACAGTCTGGATACCATGATTCTCTGGGGAAGCTCTGCCTCACCACCCTCATTTTGTCATATGTACAATCTAAACTCTTTTTTAAGCTTAAAATTGTTACCCTTTATTCTGTGACCTGCAGGCCTTAGTAAAAAAAAAATCTCCATGTCGAATTTCACAACAGTGGTAAAGATAACAACATGACAGAGCTGGTGGCAAGAAACAGATGATGACAGATGATAAGAAACAACCAATTTTTGTAGAAGGTGATCCTAAATCAGAACAATTAAGTTTAATTGTGTAGAGCAAGAGAAAGAAGAACCTGAAGGCCTGAATGTAGCAAGTTGGATCAGCAGTGAGAATTTAGACACTAAAAAGTTTTGTCTCTAGGACTGCTCATAAAAATCAAATTAAATACAAATGCTAAAGGGCTGTATTGCTGTATATAGTGGTTAGTATTAATACTGTGAGTATGATTTTTTAAAACTTCACATTAGTGAAACACATCAACAATAGAGCTTCCTTTGGCTTTCTTTTACAACACTTTCTGGCTGTATTCCACAGCAACAGAAAGAACACAGTGAAGGTGGTTCTCAATGCTAACTGTATTCAATAAATTTGCATGATTGTTCTTGTTCTAGTTGCTTCAAGTTTTGTGTCTGTTTAAACGGATTTCAAGACCGGGAAGTTGATAGGTAAAATCGCTCTGAAAAGCAGTAAGGAATGCAACTATAGTCTATACTTGGCAAACAAAATTTTATATACTGTTTTGTTTGGTGGGGTTTTTTTCCTAGACACAAAATACGGTTATGATTCTAACACTCTCATGTACCCACACAGGCTTAAATGTACACAGCAAGTGCTTAAATGTACACAGCAAGTGCAAACAGTCCCCACTATCACCATTTAACAACCAGAACCTACTGCAGCTGGCACTCCAGTTGCTTGTCTGTTTCAGCACACCTTTCACTGCTGCTGCTCACATCACTGTGCTTGTCCATATCACACTCACTTTTAAGCAAACCCATTTCTACTGTGCAACTTCAGCTTACCCATGTCACTTTCACAGCAAAAATCAGATTGGCATGCACATTAAGGATAACTTGAAACTACAACAGAATGGAACATTATAAACTAGACTGTCCCACAAAGTTAAGTGAGTTCAGGAGGAATTAGCGAGCAAGGAAGTTATGAAACACTTAAAATGGCACTTGCAGCACACAGAGAAGTCCCACAGACATATCTCTAAGTAAGTTCTCTGAAGCACATTTTACAATGTGTAAGAATATAAAGTGTGTTCATATACACACATACATACACGCACCACAACAAAAGCCAAGGTAAGGCAACATTACTTCCACCTTACCATTAGCACTGTAAAGGGTTAAAATAAAAAAAAAAGTCCACAAATTATTAGCCAGTCAGTCAATAGCATGAGAAAAAATTACTAGAAATGTTTTTAAAGACTTTCTTTTTTGGACTGTGTATCAGATTATAATGAAAATTATTAAACAAAGTAACAGTTACAGTAACTTGACTAAATTACATGAGTATAAGAAAAAACAGAATTGCAAAAATAACTTCACAGATGCACAGCCCACCCTCTACCTGTCTTAACACAACCAGCTGTGGAACAAGAATGGCTGGATGTCACCTGCATTTCAGTCTGAACACGCAAATATGCAAATACAGGACCATTTCTTCCTAGCAGTTTTCAAGTAAAAATCTGAGAATATTGTAACTGCATGACTGGAATATATAACAACCTATGTGGTGATTATCCTATAGAGGCCTCTAACATGGAAAAATAAACTTAAGGACAAGGGAAAGATAAAAAAGCTTGCCAATTACATTTTAATGAAGCATTCCTACAGGATGACTTAGGACTGAGTTAATTGAATGTCATCCAGAAAATAACCTGTATCAAGGTCTGGTACTGAAAATAATCTAGACCAGCTTTTTGCATCAGATAGCTAATTTGTCATAAATTTGAACATATGCAAAGAAAAAAAATGTTGACTCTGCAGCTGCTGTCTGTGCACCTGATTGTTTTCTGACTGCATATGAACACAAAAATCAAGCATAAAATGCATGTGACCAGGCTTGATGGTAAAGTTTTCTAAAAGACTCCGAACAGATCAGGCCACTACAGTAGGAGGAAGCAGAACAGCAAATCACCTCAAGTAAGCAGTTCTCATGGAAGCACAGCCACCAAGCCTGGAAAAAAATCTGATGACAAAGAAGAGCTTTTTTTTCACCTCTACCTGTAAAAAAAAACAGTACTCAGAGCAGCAGAGTTCTGCAAACTGTGAATGTTTGAGAACAAAAACACTTCTGCGTTAAACTTTTGGTATGTCAAATACAGTTAATACACTTAATAGAGTTAATACTGAAAAAAAAAACCCTGTATTAAAGAAATCTATTAAATAAATAAATCTTTCAAATTATCATAGTTAGAATCCAAATACCAAAGCCTAGAACACCACAGGTAGGAAATGCAAAGATGTTTTTCACACTTTACATGTTACTCCTACAACTATCAAAGACAACCATCACTTTTAAAAACCTGGACAGGTATTTGGTGTTTGTTATTGGCAATTTGTTACTAACATTTCCATGAGAGCCACTAAAAAATACACCATTCTTAAAATGGGATACAGGTGTCTGTGTTCTTCCAATGTAGACTTCCTTTCCAATTTGACTGGAGATGATGCAAAAGCGTACATCACAGGAAGAAGAGGTGGAGATGAAATAAACTGACTCTGCAAATCCAGTATTGTCATAAGTGACAAATAAACATAGCAATAAATATCAAGTTTTCTCAATCATATACGATTAGCCACTTACACATCAATTTTGTTGCTGAGAAGTCTTACAGCTTTTCATGTTTTACAAAAATGGAGAACATTTTGGCCTTAAACAAAATACATTATTGTTCCCCATAACCTTGAATTTTCTTTGCAATTGCTATGTTTTCTGTCCTGTATACAAAGATTACCAAAGGAAGTGAGGCAACTAGCCACAGATTTTCAGGTTTATATTTAATAAATTAATATTAGTTAGAAAAGCAATATACTAACAATTTAAGGCTCTGTCTTAAGAAACAGAACTGTGTTTTTTGTCTGATTTCTTTATGATTGCCAGCAAAACCAGATACCAGTGCTACTAAACAGTGGGGCAATGATCTGATGATATAAATGCCTGTATCAAACACAACAAAGCTTTCAGAAGAAAAGTTTTGTGACAGCAAGTTTAATAGCTACTTATGAATTAAAAATGGCTTAAAATATCACTACATGAATAGACCCTGTAATTCAGGACACGCAGGGGTCTGTAAATTTGCTCCTGAGAAAAATTCTAAGTTGAGCAAAAAAACCCACAAAAATCTCCATCCACCCACAAAAAAACCCAAAAACCAACCAAACAAGAAAACCCCCACAAACAAAAACAAACAGAAAAAAAAACCAAACAAAAACCACCACCACCAACACAAAACCAAAACAAAAAATCCCCTAAATCTAAGAAATACCCAACCTATTCCAGAGCACCCAGGCTACTTCTACCATATTAATATTCAACAGCTTAAGCTTTCCTATTTAACAGTAATTTCAAGTTGTCCAATGGTATAAAAATTGGAGCACTTATAGATATGTGAGGCCAAAACTCAAATTCTGAACTGACCTACACAGTCTTGAGAAGCAGCTGGAACCAATGAAGACAAGTTTGGTACCAGTAAGTTAAGTTCTATTGCCAAGGACAGAAAACAGAAATGGAAAAGATATGAGACAGAAAGAATGATAATCAGCAAGCAGTCCAGCTACACTCTAATAAACCAGTTTAATCTTGTTTCATCAAACTGCTCTTTCATATAACAGAAGATGGCAACTACTCGAAGGACTGCAAAGAAAACAGTTTGAAAGAGAAAATTTAACAGCAATAATAATGACAACATAGTTCTCAGAGCAAGAAAAGTACTTTATAAAATGCACTTACTGCCCCAGTTGAAAGCTTTAAAGGTTAGCCATGCTCAGTATTATGTAATGAGTGAAACATCTGCTGCCCTGGAAACATTCTTTGTTAGAGAACTCTTTCTGTAATTGGAAACTCCTTTGGAAAAAGGCCAAATATAGTAGCCTGAAACAAAAACAAAACAGCAAAGAAAAAGTCAAGAGACAAAAAGTCCAGTGGTTGAATTTCTTCTGGGAGCCCAAATCTCCAACATTGCTTTTTGTAGTTATTTTGGTGCCTTTTTCTGGTTGGGGTGAGTGGGGACTATGATTTGAGAGGTCAAAGGAGAAAAAAAAGAATGCTCCAAATATTATCCAAGTAAGCGATAAGAATCAGAGATATTCTCTTTCTTACTGCTCTCTCTACTAAGCATTGAAATAGTTAAGTATTTACATTGAAATTATTTTGCCAGAATCTCCACAACCAGAGATTTGCCAGACCATAGAATCACGGTTTGACTTGATTTCTGCCAGCCATCTACAACACAATCAGCCATATGTCACTTGAAATCATCATCTAAGGGCTCTACAAAACCAGAGCAAAAAGCCCACTCACAGGTTTTGAAGAACACAATTTTCCTCGATTTTATCTTTTGGTAAAGAAACATCAGGAAGGCATCTTTCTTTTCTTTCCTTCCACTGACAGCTTCACCACACCAAACAAAGGCTCCTGCATTGATACATTCAGACCCCGCAGCCTATCCCCACCCCACTGAACTCTTCTTGTGCCTATCAAGAGGTAAGATTCCCTTTTCTGGTTGGCCTATCATGACCAGCCTCAAACCACTCGGCTTCAGCATTTTCTTTCTTCCTCAGCTGCTTTTCAAGCCTGGTGGGAGCTTATTAACACTTCAGAAGTCTGTCTTTTAATCCTCTTGCCAACTCCTCATTAAGAAACCCTTGTTTGCCAAGATGTCTCAAAATTAAGTCCAAACCACACACTTGACAGCAGTAAGAATATTCATGCTTTTGGTCTTAAGTTGTAGCAGGGTACTGCTTTCACAGATATATATGGCAATAAATATTTTCCTCAAACATGAAAAAAAGCTATCAAGGGTAGCAAGCTTGAGATTCTCTGTCATGAAGTCCTAACACACACCAGACATGATAAATGTGACGTCTGACATTACACCTATTTTGAGCCTTCTTTTAATGTCATCATATGACACTCAAAATACCTATACTGTATTACTCAATACACCGTGGAGTTCTCAGACCAAATAGTTACAGGAAACTTGATTTTCTGGGATAAACTGTACAGATTTTAGGCAGTAGAAGAAGTCAAATCAATTGCCAAGAGCATATAATTAACTTCTGTCTTAATTTAACACACACCCTTGTCTTTCTACTTAAAATATTCTTCACACTTGTTTTTGTGTTTTTTGATTGTGTTTTGACACACAATATATTTGTAAAATTAGTAACTGATTTAGTAATATGTTTAAAATAAAACCCCCTGGTTTCCTAAAGCAGGCTACAACTATCAAGAATACAATTTGCAATTGTTAACATTCCTATTTCCAATTTAACTATTTAGGAATGAATTAATTTGATTTACTTAGACAACTGATCACAAATTTTACCAAATTTTTTTTAAAATCCCAAGATTTGATCCCACAAGACTTACAAAACAGCACAGCCCCAATGCTCATTTGCTGTGGCAAAAACGTTTGAGACGCCCTGCATTCATTTCTCTGCAAAGGGTGGAGTGGAGAGTGGAATTCACAATTTCCTCCTTTGCAAAAAAACTAAACCAAAACAAAAAAAAAAAAAAAAAAACCCAAACCAACCCAAAAAAAAGCCCCATAACAACAAAACCACCAAAACAACCCCCTCAAACCCACCCCCACCAAAAAAACAAAACCCAAACAAAAAACAACCAAAAAACCAGACACTTATCCCAGCCCTCACAATGTGCTCCCAAGTATTCAGCAGTGCAACGTCCTCATTCTCCTGCAGTGATACTGCTCCACTGTACACATTACCATATTGCTGGCTCTTGGAAAGGACAGGTGGGATGACAGTTGTGGAGTCAGAGGATTTACCTTAGAGATGGGCTAACATCATTTTAGTCCCTGCTCAAAAGACAGAAAATAACCCTGTCCTCTATGGTAGCTTTAATATTTTACACTCTTTTTTTTTTAACCTCTACCAAGTCTAGGGCAGTATCAATGCTCCACGGAGACAAGGGAAGTAGGAATATAAATGGAGTGATATTACTTTTACATTTAACAACCTGGACAACTCAAATGCAAAGTACTTCAGCTCAGACATTCAAACCAGAAAGCATGCCAGTTAATGGTGAGAATTTTAAAAAGGTACAACAGACAATTAGACACTTGAGGATCAAAGCAGTTTCCCTTCTCAGATCTGTGAATCATCTGGCTACTAATATAACTAGAAAAACATTCAAAATTAGAGGAGTGACTGAGTAAATAAGATCTTTTATTCCCTAGCAGAATCAGTTGGATCAAAAGGACTAAGAAGAGGTTTTGAGATGTACAGTGCATACACTGTACATCTGAATCTCAGAGAAGGAAAAAGAAAATCTGCAAACATCTTTGAACAGGATCTGTTCTGTTCTCTTTAAAATAAACCGAAAAGTTACATTAGTCATTACATTCACAGTGAATGAGTCATCATAATCCAAAAGAACTTCAGGCATTCACATATAATTATTTTAGGAGTAGATTTCTACAAACAAAGTTCAAAGCAAAAATGCAGTAAAGTATATGTATCAGAGCTTCAAATGACGCTGCCTTTCAAGAAAGCATGGGTTTCTTTTCAGAAAGTTTGTGTACCATACCTTTTTTCAAAGGTGAACTTGTTATTTCATTTACCCAATCCTGAATGATATACTTCTCCCTTTATTCTGTGTTAGGTACACCTGGTTTATTCCTAGAATTGTACTAGCATAGCCAGAAGTCCACAAAAGAATTCTGCTCTTCAGAGTCATACAGGAATTCTGATATAAGCCCCTGTGAAAGTATGCAACCACTAGCAAAACAAATTTTTGGTTTGCAAAATCTGCTCTACTTATGGCTTGAGATTTTCTTACACCTGCACAACTCCAGGTTTGCATGCATTGTTGATTAGTATTGGAAAACTTAAGTGGTATGTCTATACTTTATTCACAAACAAAATGAACGGTCTTGTACAGGGAGAACTACTACTTATTTATTTACTACTATGACATAACAAAAAGTGAAAAGGAAAAAAGCTAAGGAAGGATGTATCCCTAAGGTTAAGCAAAAAATTAAGGCCAGAAAATATTCAGGTCTTTCACTGATAATTCTAACTACAAGAATTCACTTTGAGTCAAATAAATGTTGTACAGGAGACATATATACCTTCCTTTTCTGGTTTTTGCAAAACTTTGAGAAAACAGTAACACATTTATGCAGCTACAAAGTTTTATCTTTTACATCCTGATGACTTTAGAATATTCAGAACTGAAAGCAAACTTGTATGTGACCCGTAAGAGGCAAACTGCTCCCAAGCACTAGCAAACCACATCACAGTGGCTTCATGACTTTGAAACCTTATAATAAAAGTACTTGCACTCTTCCTACTCCTGCCAAATCCAAATTTTACTCTTAAATCTATGTGGCAAAAACTAAAACTAAACTTCATAGGGTTAGCCTTCCCATATTCCTTCTGCAGGAACTGGAAGAGGACCTTCAGGTGGTAAATGAGGGCACATAAAGTTAGGCTTTCACTGGAAATTACCCCCTAAAAAGAAGGTGGTGGACAACCGGGGAAGAAGAAACTTGAGCTTCCCTAGGCTAAAATTAACTTCTGTCAATATTGCTCTTCAGTCACATCTTTGGCAGCTTCAGCACTCTAACTGGTACAAGACACATGTTTTACATACATTAAATATTTCTCAAGTTATCCATCTCCTTGAAAGCATTTCCTCTGGCAAAGACACAGCTTATTATGTAGGATTTCTTTCAAGAAAACCTGCAAAAGGTATTATCTATGCCACAAAAAAAAAATCCATCTCAGCATACTTAAACTCATATTAACTGCAAACACAATTTTCTGCCACTTCCAGCTAGATACCCAGAATTTTACATTCTCACTAGGACCATTAATTACTTAAAATGTTATTATGAGATTTCAAGCTCAGCTGTGAAACCACAGGTAAAAACAACTCTATAGCGGAGGCAAGCTGCCGCTGATATTTCCAAGGACGGCTGACTGATCAGCTATTGAGAACTGGCCACACCGGTTTCCATATTTTGCAATAGTCCCTTTTGATGATTAGAGTAACTAAATGAATAATCTATTGCTGTGACTCAGCATTTTACATTATATTTCCTTTCTTTAGGTAAGCTTTTCTTTCCTGCAGAAGCTTCAGGGCTTAACCATACAACTACAGGTGCCTTGAATTCTTGAATTTCCTGAAACATTAATTAAGTCCTTGAACTTCTTTTTCTTCATATGCTGCTCATTGGTAGTTGTGTTCTCTTTCTCCCAGCTTCAACTATGCTTTTATGCCTCCCTGGAGCAGAAAAATATACACATTATATAGACGCGGTGGGAGGATATTTTAACCACAAGACTTTTATCTATGTCAGGTTTCTTATTTGTGCGAGAATATAGCTTCTTCCCCAGAGAATAGCAACTAGGGCTGGAGCCATGTTATGTGACACCAGGAAAGCAGCACTTCGTTGCTCAACAGGGAAGGAAAAAAAAAAAGTATTGCTTTCATCAGTCAACTCCTCTACATCGCAAAGACTTGCAAAAGGGAAGAGCAGCACTGAAGAAGGCATCAGTAGAGAGACTTCAGCTTATGCATTACTGATCAAAGGCTGAAATTAATTATAAAGACAAGGGTTGTCACTGAAATGAGCTGGGTCAGAGAAAAATCAAGAACATTGGGGTTTTTGCCTCTTTGGTGAAAAATGGCTACATTTTGTGGTATACCTGCCCTTTGTTCACCACTGGAAAACACTTTCATTTCAATATGATGAAAGATTCTGCTCCTTTGGACACTTATAATTGTAATCTCAGCTTCTGCTGCTAGAACTGAATAACTTAATTGGCACATCAATCCTTGATTTACACTATTTTTAATATCTTTTAGGCAGCACAGGCTCTTGGTTTTTGCTTGAAAAGTATCAAGTCTCTTTAGAGACTTTTTGTGAATAAAGGAAAGGAACTAAGTGTCACTAAATGCAAAGATGAAAGCAGAGTAAGGCAAAACTGGCCCACTGCATTTAACTGAAACAAAGCAAATGGAATGTTTAATGACATGCAAGCCAACATTCAGCAAGAAACTGTGGGTACATTATTACTGTTCTCTCAATCAACTCTGAGATGCTGTTAAAAAAAAACAAACAGAAAAAAGTTGCTTGATTAAACAGAGACCATAATCATAATCTTAGGAATTCTGAAAACTGTTCTCAAGTTTCCTGTATGCCAAAGCAAACAGTAAACATCAGGACCAGACTTAGACCCTCAAAAAGTCTGTAAGCAGAAAGAAAGGGCTATAGTGTGATGGTAACCAAGACAAAACTTTCTGCTCAAACAGAGCTTGGAATGCAGAGCACAGTGTAACTGTACTCCTGAAACTTCAGAATAACTAAGTCTACATGCTCACATTTTGTGACAGATGCACAAAAATTAACTGAACATGAAACAGTAACACTGCACCAGAAATTATGCTGCAGTCCACAAACTGTCCTGAACTAAGTCGCTCCGGTTCTAAGAACAGAGATTAGAACTGTGAGCCTTTATCTCCACAAACGTGCAGAATGAAACACTCTCATTATCATTACAGGGGTGTAGCATTTCCAATAACACTACCTTTTTATCAGATGGGAAAGAAGCAGCATCACGTTTCTGTACGACCATGGGCAACAGCTTTAACAGAGGGATTATTTTTGTAGCAAACCAGAAATTCCAAACCAGGTAAAAAAAACCTAAAACATTCAGTTTACTGCTTGAAGCACTACAGGAGGAAAACAGATCTCATGATCTAAGTGCAAACTGATTTCCATTTTACAGATCTGAATAAGCAGTATGGACTACTATCTGACAAGTCACATGGGAAACAACTTAGTAACTATGACTATGACCCCCAAGAACTATTTTACGGCTTAGCTATGCCAAGATCTCCAGTATTGAATATTATCCAAGAAAGCAGCATGCTGCAGGTGGGCAATCCTTGCCTTGGGATGACTAGCAAGCACACAAAGAAAAAGATAACCCTCAATAGTGCAAGCTATTCTTAGACAAAAATACCTGATTTAGAAGTTACAGGTACTTTTTGTCGTTCAGTGAGAAGACCATGAAACCAGTATGAAGGCCACCAAACATGCTAGCACAGCGCTCTATACCTACACCTACAGGTGCCACTGAAATTTATCTGAAAGCTTAACATTAAGACATAACAGTCAAAATACTATCTTACCTTCTTCTTAGAACCTTGTCAAAATATCTTTCCTACCAAATTCTACTGAGACTTTTCTCCTACCATATTTTTAAGCAAATCCAGATGGTGCATCAAGATTAACACTTATTTTTCCTTCAAGCATATCCAGGTGGAATTCCAAAATCAACTCTCTACTGGTCAAATACAGACCTAAAGAAGAACTAAGCTTAAAAAGATACCACTTCTAGAATTATATTATACTATACAGTGCTACAGTACTATATGTAGCACTGTCACTCCAAATGGGAA
Source organism: Parus major (assembly GCF_001522545.3). NCBI lineage: Eukaryota > Metazoa > Chordata > Aves > Passeriformes > Paridae > Parus > Parus major. The sequence continues at coordinate 32,700,427 of NC_031799.1, read as the reverse complement.
TTTAATATATGTTGAGTCAGAGTGATAAACATACCAACATTTAATATTCCAATTTTGCTCAAGCAGTTTTTTTGTTTTTAATGAAAACCATATAAAGGCTGATCAGGAAGAAATCACAAACACAATCTCCAAGTAAGAAAATAAATACGCAAGACATGGTCCAAAAAGACATCATTACTTTACTTTGGGCTATGGAGGGACCAATCTTAACTGAAGAATAAACAGCCAGATGTAACATTATACTTACCCATAAGTATTTCTGAAAACGCCCATCTTAACATGTAAGATTTCTTTTTTTTGAAAAAAAATTCAAATATTGAGATTTTAGCAGTAATTGGTGTCAAGCTGGGCTAGTAACTGTTTTAACACAGAAGTCAGAACTCATGTAGGCAAGCTAATATTTACATTTCTGGTTTCTACTAAACTTCCTTGCACTGCCCAAGGCAGACATGCACTATTAGCATTTCATATCCACTGGAATGGTAAAAAGCAGTCTGTTAGCCAATTCTCACAGAAAAAAAAAAATCCTAAAAACCATTTACAGTCACATTTATAATACAAACGTTCAGAAACTGTCTAGCAGTTACAGTTTTTTAGTTGGTATCCTTTGTGCAAAGGACTTGAAACATATATGCTACTATGGCTGGTTAGCAGTCTGGTTAATCACTTAAGTCTGGTCATGACTGCTTTTCAAAAAAAAAAAAATAAATAAAAAAAAAATTCTTACATTTTCCACACAGATATGAAGTAATTTGCATTCCACCATTATTTTTCCCACAGGAACAAAACATTTACTGCCTTAACTCCTAACATGCCACCTCAAAAAGAGTGATGCAAAAACTTTCACTAACTTTGTGTTTGGTCCACACAAAGAAACAGTCAACAAAACTAACAGCAAATAACTCTCTTTTTATTAACATGCCTATGTGCATGCTCAAACTTACTTAAACTTTAAACTAGTACGAAGTTTAAAAACTTCATAGTAAGCCAAGAAAATACTAGAGAAGTCACACTAACACAACTTACAGAAAAAAAAAAAAAAAAAAGTCAAATGAAATGTCCTGCTTGTTGTTTTCCTACCCTCATGCAGATATAAAAGATTAGGCACAGGCATTGTTCGACAGCAGCAGAATAGTCTATGCCTGCAAAGTGTTTGATCTTAACAAGAGAAGTGGACTTAACAGCATTAAAAAGATTGGTACAGAAAGGACATTAAGTTTGGATTTAATATAATGTTCAGTTTTTGCATTCCTTCTGAGACTGCAGAATCAACAACTGAGTTGTGCTCCAAGTGTTTCAAGGACTGGCATTAACATCACAGTGAATCAGTTTACATGAGATTTAAAACTTCTGTAGATATTTTTTCACTATTTGAGACACAAAGCCCTAGCATTTCACCAGATCTTTCCGTTCCATAGGCTGTGCAGCAAAGACACACAAGATACCCTCAGATGACAGTACAGACTGATTAGAAGTTATACAATTTTCCTTGTTCTCACATCTTCAGTACTTTAAGTTTCTCACTGATACGACCAGCTTCCAAAATAGCAGCATGACTTGGTCAGGACGACCCCCGTTACCCTAACACACTTCCAACAGCCGGTGACGCTCTCCAGCTCGGTACAGACCCCCGCAAGGGTTAAACCCGCTGACGCCAGAGCTTAGGGGAGGAGCCGGGCCATGGAAAGGGAGAGGAAAATGGAGAGATATAGTAGGGAGCTGCCCTGGGACTCACCTGCAGCGCCTGCCACCTGCGCCGCTGGAGAGCCCCGCGCTGCCGTGGGGCGGCCGCGCCCGACGGGAGCAGGGAAAGTAACAATTATCATGGTAATAATTATAATGAAAAAGTCCAGAAAGCGCCTCCGCCCCCACCGGCCACGCAGAGCGGGTTAAAGACGAGACCCGACGCAGAAGCTCTGCCGGGGCAGGTCAGGGCAGGAGCCCTTCCCAGGGACCCAGCAAGCGCCGGAGAACAACCCGAACCTCCCTGCCTATCCGGCGAGGAGCGGAGTTCGCTCCGGACGCGTTAGAGGGGAAAGAAGGGGCCGTGTAGTCGGGGGTCGGAGAGGGGCTCCCCCGCCAAGCGCCGCGCCCCGAGGCGGGAGCGGGTGCCGGACCCGACAGCTCGCCCGCCTCCCCCCGCTCCCGTCTGTCAGGCCGCCTCCTCTGCTCTGTCCTGCCCTGCTCTGCCCTGATCTGCTCTGCTCCCCTCCCTGCCGCCCTCCCTGCCGCGGCCGCTCACCTGCCGCCGGCCCCTGCCCCTGGAGCGCGCCGCCCCCGCCCCGCCGCTTCGCCCCGCGCCCGCCGCCGCCTCAGGAGCCGCCGCACCCGTCACCGCTCCTGTTTGTTGAGGAAGCGGCCACCATGTTACATTCTCCCCCTCCAACGCCTACAGGCGGGTCCAGGGCCCGCCCCGAAAGGAGGCGGCGGCGGCGGGGCCCGGAGCGGCGGGGCCCGGAGCGGCGCGGCGGCGGCCAGGGGGCGCCGGCGGGAGCGGCCGCGGGCCGGGGCTCGGGCACCTGCGGCGGGCTCTCCGAGGAGCCGGCCCCTGCCCCCCTCCGGCAGCCGGGCCGGCCTGCCGGGCTGCCCTTGCCCCCGCTGCGGCTTCCGTGAGGTAAAAAGTAGTAAGAAAGGAAACTTGGCGAATCACAGAATATTCTGAGTTGGAAGAAACCCACGAGGATCATCGAAGTTCAGTTCTTAGTCCCATACAGGACAGCCCCAAGAACCAGAGGGCATTGTCCAGACAGCTTCTTGAGCTCCGTCGGGCTCAGTGCAGACTTCGGGAACCTGTTCCGGTGCCCAACCACTCTCGGGGTGATGAACCTTTTCTTAATGTCCAACCTAACATCCTTTGATGCAGTATCCTGTCATTCCCTCGGGTCCTGTCACTGTTCAGCAGAGAGGAGATCAGTGCTTGCCCCTCCACTTCCTCTCATCAGGAGCCTGTAGACTCTGGTGAGGTCTGTCCTCAGTCTCCTCCAGGCTGAGCAGACCAAGTGACCTCAGCTTAACCTTGTATGGCTATGATCATTTCAGCTACCTACCCCGATGAGGCTATGCACTTCAAAGGTGACTCTCATCAACCAAATAGTGCTTGTCACATTTTCTGAAAGATATAAAAGTGTAGTGGTATAGACAAGGTCAGAGGAGTTTACCTTGGGTGAAAGGAAGATGGTAGAATTTTTCTGCATTTTAATGAAGTTTTTGGTGTTTGCAGCATCCTTCTGGACAAGTTATTCAGCTGTGAGAGGAGTAAGTCCACAGTGGCTGCAGAGTAAGCTGCAGTGGCTGAAGAACTGACTGAAGGGCCAAGCTCAAAGGGTAGCAGTCAATGTGGCTGCATCTGGCAGGCAGCGGCTCACTGGTGGTGTTTCTCAGGGCCAGTCCTGTCTGACATTTTTTTCTGTGATCAGGAGGCAGGAGTTGAAAGCACATTTAGTGTGTTTCCTGATGATACTAAATTGGGGGGTTGCTGTTGACTCTTTTGGAGAACTCTTTGGATGCAGAGAAATCTGGATATGTCACAGTGTTGGAAAATAATCATTGTCATGCTGTCTAACAATACAAATACCAGATTCAGCACCTGGGCTGGAGGAACAGTGGACACACGTACAGACTGGGGGAGGAGTGTGTCTAGAGCAGCCCTGCAGAAAGGGATCTGGGGGTGCTGGTCTGCAGCAGCTCAGGGTGAATCAGCAGTGTGTGCCCGGGCAGCCAGGAGGGCAAACCCCATCCCGGGCTGCATCAGACACAGCATCACCAGCTGTGACTGGGATCATCCTGCTGGATTCAGCCCTGCTGCGGCCTCACCCTGAGTCCTGTGTGCAGTGCTGGGCCCCACAGCCTGACAAGGGTGGGAAGGTCCCCCAATGTGTCCAGAGGACAGGAAAAAACGCTGGTGCAAGGGCTGGAAGGAACATGCTGTGAGGAGCAGCTGAAGACTCTGGGTTTGTCTGTCTGGAGGAAAGGAGGCTGAGGGGTGACCTTATTGCCCTGAACAGCTTCCTGAGGAGGGCATGTGGAGAGGGAGGTGCTGATTTCTTCTCTGTGGGATGCAGCAACAGGATGTATGGGAATGACTCAAAGCAGAACTAGGGAAGGTTTAGACTGAACATTGGGAAGCATTTCTTTTCAAAGAGGGTGGTCAAACACTGGAACTGACTCCTTAAAGAAGTGGTCAATGCCCTAAGTCTGTCAATGTTTAAGAGGGTTTTGGATGGTGCCAATAAAGGACTTTGGCTTTTAGTCAGCCTGGGAGTAGTCAGGCAGTTAGACTAAATGATTGTGCTATGTCCCTTCCAAGAGGAACTATATTACAGTATATATACTATTATATATATATATATATATATATATATATATACACACACACACTATATTATATATATATACACTATATTATATATAATACAGTGTGTGTATATATATAATATCTATAGTACTCTATTTGGTTCTACCCTAAATATATAGTATATCTATATATACCAGATATATATATACACCCTAAATATACGGTATATCTATAGTACTCTATTTGGTTCTACCCTAAGGTGTCTTCCTTTCTGGCTACAGATTTCTGCCACCTCTCAGCAACTCTAACATACAACAGATGTTCTAGTACTCTAGTTTTATTCAATAAAATTACTAGGAAGCTCAAGGGGTGTTTTCATGTGTTCATTTTTGTTTTTTTTTTCTGAATTCTTGATTGAATAAAATACCCTAAAAAGTCACTCAGAGTACTCAGGTCAATTAGAGCAGTAGATCTGCCATAAAAAATGAGATGACCATCCTTTTGGTAACACTTAGTTATGGTATTGCTTGTGCCATCCTTAAATTCCACCTACCCAAAGGAAAGAATGAGGCTGAAAGAAAAACAGATAATTTATGATTTTTTGAATCTGTTTCACCCAGAGAGGTAAGCTCTGATCATTGCATCTAAAGAAATAGTTGGGTTGGGTTTTTTTCCCTTGAATACCATGAGCTTCTGGATCCATTCTGCCTTTTTTGTCTTTTAACCAAAGTGGATAATCTAAGCATCAATGGTTTTTTTTCAAAAGTAATCCTCTAAATCATGCATATGTAAGGCAGCTGATCCTTTAAACTCATTGGAGCAAATAATTAGTTTATTTTGAGTCCTTGGCAATAAAAATACCTTCCCTTTTCAGATTTCTGACAGAAAAATTGAACATTTCTTCATAACTGCTGGAAGATTTCATCCCTTAATCCTGTAGTTGCCTCCAGTCATATGAATTATGGAAATTACATCAGTGAACACTTCATCTTCTCTGGCTGGAATTGACAGATGGGAGTAGGAGTTGCGTATATAAAGGGGGTAGTGAAAATGAACAAAGTGATGGTTGCCTGCTGCCCCAGGGAGTTCTGCTGATTGCAATCTGTTAAAAATTGTATGAGGTAATGCTATCACTGTAATATGTGGAAGATCTGATCACTGTTTACTTTTGAACAGTTATAGCTGTGTTCTTCAATTCCATGTAAGACAGAAAACTCTGAATCCAAGTTTTTCTTCTTATTGTGCAGCTGGTTATGGTTTCACAATTTATTTGCTCAGACTGTATGGTATGGGTGGGAGCTGAAGATTCACAGGCTCTGGCTTCAGTAATTTAATCAGTGACATACAGAGATGGGAAAAACATAAAATCATTGCCATATATAGCTTCAGCTTAAAACATATATCCTGTAATTGGCAACTGTATTTCAGTAAACCTCTCTGTTGGAAAACCACCATATTGCCTGAAAGTGTCAGGATTTCAATCCAGTATTATAAATTTTTTGCTAGTTGTCACTATGTTATGAGACCAAAACCCAAGCTAGGCAATCCTTGCTGGAAAGGTCTTAATGAATACCAGCAGGGAAGGATCAGGATCCCTTTCTTTATATTGATTATTTTAAAACCAATAATATATGCTGCTTAAAATACTGGCCAGAAGTCAAGAATACTTTGAAATTATTAATTTTTAAAAGTCTGGTTATCTTGATCTTTTCTGCACAAATTGTGGCAGGACTTTTTTGAGATATTTATCTTCCAAAGGCTTTCTCAGTATATTTTTCTAAAAAATATCACATTCCTTCTCCTTGTAAAAGCTTTGGGTTAGAGTCCAGCTTAGAAGGCAATGAGTCTTAGAATTGTTTTCAAAATGCTTACGATTCCCTGAAGTATTATTTCTTACCTAAGTCCTCAGTAGTTGGAAAAAAAAAGTTATTTCTGCTAAAGAGCTTTATTGAACATGATACCTCTTGGTTTTGACTTCCTGTAGAAAATGGCAGTTTCAGAAGCACAAGATTATTGCAATGTCTGTTTTTTGTTAGGACTTGCTTCTGTCTTTTTGCTGTTAGATTTGGCCCTGGATTTTTTTAGCAGGTTCCTGGGTTAGTAGTCATGCAGCAGTCGCTTCTCTGTACTCACAGAAAATTCTGTATGCTGTTGCATGTTGAACCTGACCAATTAGCCCATGTGTGTACAAAAGACAGCAATTTTCTTAAGTACAGTCAGATTTGTGATTTATGTGATTTTTGATCCACCTGTAATTGCTGAGATAATAGATCCTATCCTAATAGGAATGTCTCTGAACATAAATTCTGTTTTAAAGTTCAGGTCAGATTATGCTGACTCAGTTTGTCCCTCACTTACCTAACCTTACCTCTTAACTGTAGGTTCTTAAGTCTTAATGGCTGGTTTTATTAACATAAACTGATTTTTTATTTATTTTTCCAAGAAAACTCACTTCTTGGAAATGAGAAAACTCTTTTTCTTGAGCAAAAAGTTGCTCAGTTTATCAAAAGATCTGTGTTGACTTGATTGAAATAAATTGATATCTTGACAGAAACTAAAGAGAACCTTTTAATTTAGAGAGAAGAAACAAAAAAATAATGTCTGGAATATAATGCCGTACAAATTGCATCTGGGTTGGGGAAATCCCTGGTATAAATACAATCTTGAAAATGAACAGATGGAGAGCAGGTGGGTGAGTGGCTGGACACGACCCAGAAAATCAAACGTGTCCTGGGCTGCATCCAGAGCAGCGTGGGCAGCAGGGCCAGGGAGAGGATTCTGCCCCTCTATTCTGCTCTGCTGAGACCCCTCCTGAAGTGCTGCATCAGCTCTGGGGTCCCAGCACAGGAAGGACATGGACCTGTTGGAGAGAGTCCAGAGGAGGTATTGAGCACCTCTCCTAAGTGAACAGGCTGAGAGAATTTGGATTGTTCAGCCTGGAGAAGAGAAAGCTTTAGACTGACCTAATTATGGCCTTCCAGTTCCTGAAAGGAATTTAAGAGAAAGATGGAGAGAGACTATTTACAAGAGCCTGTAGTGACAGGACAAGGAGGAACAGCTTCAAACTGAGAGCAGATTTAGATTAGATATTTGGAAGAAATTCTTTACTCTGAAGGTGATGAGGCACTGACACAGGCTTCCCAGCGAAATTGTGGATGCCCTATCCCTAGCAGTGTTTATGGCCAGGCTGGATGGAGCTCTGACCAACCTGTTTTAGTGGAGGGTGTTGCTGCCCAGTGTGTTTGAAAATAGATTTTCTTTAAGGTCGCTTCCAACCCAGTCCTATGATTCTATGAAACACATGTGAAATAAGATGTCATTTCTTACTGTGTATTAATAAGTGATGGAACCCACTGAAAAAAGGTAGATATTTAATTTCTAGATACTTTTTTGGAACAGCATTGTTTGTTTATGCGTAAGGCAATATGAGCTAATAACTTTAATATTAAGGAAGGCAATATTAGCTAATAACTTTTTTTGGCTTTATTATCTATGATTAAATCCAATATTTAGCTCATTTATTTTAAAAAATAGATCCTATCCAATTGGTCTTTATTTGGTCCTCTGAGCACTGACTGGAAATGCATATCACTGAACCAAATTAATTTGTTATTTTATCCACGCTTAACAGAAAGATAAAAGTTAGACCTTGTCCATATTAATACCATGTTCCTTGTTCCTTCTTGAATTTCAGAGATTCTGCTGGAAATGGGCATGATCCTAGAAAGCTGAACACAAGAGAAACAGGACACAAGACAAAAGGAATTGGAGGCAAGTAAACATAATCATTCCATTTCTGTTTTCATTTAAGCATTAGAGAATAGTGTAACAATTCTTACACTGGAGGAGTACAAAATGCTTTCTGGGAAGGGAATAGGGATATGGCTGGGGTCTGTTTTGTGAGGGTCTTTGGCTGAGAACCCAAGTGTCTGGGACCTACATGGCATCAGTTGGCCTCCCTGAGAGCATGTGGAGGTGTTTCTTCCTCAGAGTTGACCACAGGTCTCTTTCTTGACTGTAGCTTTCTCAATACTTTATGCTCTGACTTTACCCCTCCTCTAGCAATTTCTTCCCTGTTAACTCCTGTTCTTTAATCTCAATGACAGCTGTATGTCCTCAGTAATCCCACTCCATGAGGAGACATATGAGGGGGAATACTTATTGTATTAAGCAAGGATATTATACAAGAATCCTTGTCCATATACTAATGAAGACCGGGTTTTCTATGTCTACAGAGACAGATGTCTTCATGCAATCTGAGACCTGTTAACTCAGGTTGTGATTCCACAAAAACTTCAAGCCAATGGAGGAGGCCTAAAAATACAGATTTAGCTCCACAGATGCATTTCCTAGCAAAACAAGGACATCAACAAGAGCACCCCTTTCCCAAGCCACTCTGTCTGCTTAAAGAGCTCTTCGGAAAATAACTTTGAGGATTGGAGACTCATTGTAGTTCTAGTCACAGTGGAAGCAGATAAGTACTGTTTGAGGTGTGGGACAGCAGATAGAGTTGCCTTATCCAGACAGTTCGGGTTTCTATAAAAAAACCTATTTACATTTGGTGTAAGTGAACTTAAAACCTAAGTGGATTTAGTAAAGTCCACTCTTAAGATTTTAATCCTGGAAGCACTTATCTGAGGCCCTATCTCAAGGGGTAAAATAATCATTCAGTATGACTAATGGAGTTTGGTCCCGTGTTCCAGAGCATATGTAAATACAGCAAATGGGTGTGTATGTTTGGTCTGGTTTTTTTCCTTTCACAGTTCCTTTTTCATTTATTAGGTGCTTTACAGGGAAAAGGATGGGAAGTGAGATGGCTGCTTTGTATACAAAAATAGAATATTTGATCCTGTTAGAGAGTCCCAGAGTACAGAAGTGATTCTCTTTCAGGACTCCACAGGTAAAGAGTTTGCTACGTGAATGCTGCCTAGCCCTTTTGATTCCTGAGCTAATGGCATTGCCTTTGAACACAAAAGATTTCAGCATCTCCAGAGGGCTCTCTATTCTTTCTATTCTTTCTATTCTTTCTATCTCCTGATAGAGAAAGCTGGAGAGAATGACCTTGTAACATATTTCTGGCATCAGATGAATGAGAAATGAGGTAGGGTATCTCCCTATGCTATCCTACCCATTGGCTCAGGAGTGACTCAGCCTTTTATCTTTCCGAAGTAAATAAATAGAGCTCTCTGCAGCATACCATGGGTGGTGGTTTCAGTCATGACCTTAGAAGTTTGTGTTCTCTTTGTTCCATATATTTCTCTTCTCTCTTTTCAGAAGAGTAAGTGCTTACTGTAACTTTTTTTTTCCTGAATCTTTGTTACGGTTCTCTACTTCTTTCCTAAGTTTGTGATTTTCCTATTTGATGGCAAAATGTGCAGATATGTTCCAGATTCATGCTGTTCATTTATACTTTTTCAGGAAACAGGAAAATCTAGTAGCCAGAGCATATCACAAAGGCACAAGTAATACACACAGCCCCTGTATTTCTACTTCTTCCCCCAGGATTTTAAACTACCTCTTGTGAATTCCTTAATCTCTCTATGCTAATATTATTATGCTAATAATATTGTATAAATAATATTTTCTGTAGCATTGTGTGATATCAGGATAAAAAGACACCAAAAGTGTTAATTATTGTTATAAGTTTATATTACTATTGAATAACTAAAAAACTTAGTACTCAAACAGAAAAATATTTCTCTGCTACAAAAATGTTTTCAGACTTTTTCATTTAACTGTTCCATAGGTTTATAATTATGGAATATTGCAAAACCCTGTGAGAACTTTTTTTCAATTGGAGACAATTGAGACACATACAAACAAGATTTTCCTCAAATTGTCTGAAAGCAAAGGTTATTTTACAAACAGAACAAGTAAGAATGAATGTATAGTTATCACTGAGTGAAAAACACTTCCATGTTTTTCTGAAACTGTTCCAAAACAGTTTTCTGGTAAATTAGTCAGCCTTAATAATGTGTTGCCCAAGTACAACTCAATATAACTGAGAGCATGGCTTGTTATGCTACGATTTTTGTTATTTTGACTATATTTAAAACAATAGAGTGATTAATACTTGATATAGAGCTTTAAAATCTCCTAACTAGATACAGTTGTATAGCAGCAGAAGCTGTTCCTCTGGTGTTTTACATTACAAGCATATATAAACAGTTTAATGTGTGTATACTAGTATTGATATCCATCACTTTCAGAATAGCTCTGTACTGTGGCATAAAGTCTAAATATGCTTAGTCATACACTAAAATATATACATTTCCAAAATAATAAGCTTTCCTATTGGCAAAACTGTAGAAATAGAAGGCTTTCTTACCCTGTCAATAATGAAAAAAAGGTGATTAGAATTTGGATCACTGGATCAAAGGTGTCTTAATGAGAAATCGGTATTGTGTATTCCACACTTTCATGTATTTCTACTATGAGTTCACTGCGTTTTTCTAAACATGACATTTTGCATAATAGCCAATTTTTAAAGCAATGTTATAATAAAATTTTTTAAATGATAAAAATTTAAAAAAATAAATAAAATATAATATATTTTATTTTAAAATCTAATAAAATTTAGTTGGAGTAGCTGATTTGGGTACAGCAAGATTTCTTCTCAATTCTGAGCAAACTAAGAATTTTTAGTGGCCTATTAAATGTAATTCTGTTAGGACATGTTAATTGACTTTTTAGGGTTTTCTCATTCCTCTTGCCTATTTAATGCTTGTTTTCCTCTCATCTTTGTGGTTGTGGTGGGGTTTTTTATTGTTGTTGTTGTTTGGGGTTTTTTTCCTGTTTTTACATAAATTCCCAAGGAATTTCCATTTCAGCTGTTTTCCAGTCTTTCACAGAATGTTTTTAATTAAGATCAAATCTGCCCATACTTGGTGACTTGGTATCTAGAACCAGAAGCACATACCGTAGGGCTAAAAGGTACATTATTGAAGGTAATCTGTATATCTTAGTAAAGGTATGGATAATTTGGATATTATAAGTCTGAGAACAGAATTATTTTTTGGCAAAAAACAAATCTTCTTTATTTCAAACCTCCTTTAGTAATTTATGGTGCTTTGGGAGAACTTTTTGTAGTTTATTACATATTGCAGTATTCATAGGATTATTCATAGTGGATTACTTGCCATAAGAATCCTTATCGAGCCTTCACATTTTTTTTTATTAATATGTGAAAGAAAGGTGTTTTTAATTATTTCCACTGGAATAAATACAGATTTTTTGCATATCTACTTTTAATAAAAAAACAAAAAACAAACACCAGATCTGCAGCATGTCACTGAATTGGCCTGATGATCTGTGCTGCAGGTTCATACCTAGTGAAAAAAAACCAGATTACACTAATGCAAGATACTACTTGCATTAGGTACCTGCAAGTACCTAATGAATTAGTGCATAGATCTTTGAGTGGCACGTGTGAAAGTCTGTCTTTATCTGGAGAAAGTATGTTACACAAGTAATTGGGACAGTATGGAACAAAGCTTCAGCAAACAAAGCATAACATAAGGACCAGATCTTCACCAGTGTAAGTTCAGGTAGTTCACTCAAGTGCTGTCAGTCTTTACACACAAAGGACCTTTCCCATTATTTAATATACAAATGCAGCAACACTCAGCACATTCTCTGCTCTTTGGAAACTACAATGATGCCATTGATCTAGTTCCAAGGATAACAAAAATCCACCAGCTGCTGACTTCACGAGGTAAAATTGCTGGTGTTTCTTAGTTATTGCTGCTATAAATCCTACTTTCAGTGCTATTTTGATATAATTATGTTTATTACTTTGGTGCACCCTGTTCACTTGTGTCTTCAAATAGTGATTGTGTAGCAAATAGGAAGCACACAGAAAAACCTTTTCCTTTCTGACCATTAGGTGGAGCTAAAAATCTCTTATATGGGAAATTTATTTAATCTCTTTCCATCAACTTGTCCCCACCTCTATTTGGTTTTATTGCATTTCCAGTTTTCCCTGACAGTGTGTGGCAGTATTATGTAATCCCTTTTCAGGAAATTTCAGACACTGGAGTTGATGTTACTTAAAAAGCTGAAATTTTTCAAAAGTTCAGCAATAAAATCATCATAATGGAGGCTTCCCTAACTATAGATGTTGTCAAACTTTGAAGTTAAACGAATGTTTAAGCACTTTTCCTGGGTTGTGTATTATATATTCCTTACATGTCTGAATGGCTGCACTAAAATATCTGGTGAAATAAGCCTGTTTATCACATGGACCCTAAATACCTACTTACCTGTCTTTCTGATGTAAATTTTTAAAATTATTAAAGCCATCTAAAATTTGTCATCTGGGAGGTCCTGATACTTAAACATAATTTGAATGTGTTGTATCCTGCTGGTGTTGCATGGACTTTTGTAATTTTTTTTAATGATGTGTGCAGTATTCACAAGGTTTTAAAATTCTGGTTAATTGTCTCAACTTTAATTTCTACTGTGACACATATTTCTTTCCAAAACTGGTATAAAACAGAGAAGCCAGTATTCTTTTAAAGTGTTCAATTAATGGTTTTCATTTTTAATAATCTGTAAACTGGAAGCCATAAAATACTGTTAAATCGGCTAGATAATACTTGCAAGGCAGAAGCAAATCTTAGAATTGGTTTTATGGAAGAGAAAACAAATGTTTTTTTTAGGAAGTAAAATTGTATTTCTGTGGTATTTAAAGGACAGAAATCGTAACCCATCACTTGCTGTAGTAGGGCAATACTAATACTATTTTCACTGAGAAGATAATTGCAAGCTTTAATGATTGTCACTGTTTTCAAGACTGATTCAGAGAATATTTTCTCCTGGGTGAAACTGTCCTGATTAATTGTCTCATTGAAGGCTCTTGTAATCTGTAAAAGAATCTCTTAATGCCTCTTGTCTCAGTAAAATCTAGTGTGTTTGAGAAGTCTTGTAAACTCAGGAGGAATTTTATGTGGTTTAGGTTGATGTTACTTGACCTCTAAGAACAGATTTTCACAGCAGCCATGTGACTAGGGCTGGCTATCCCTTAGTATTTAATAAGTGTTTTTTAGATGAAAATTAGTAGTTACCCAGAAAAGGATATATTTTTTTTTAGTATTAAAACGGTATGTTAATCTTACTGCTCAGCAGATCTGTATAAATGTAGCAGGAATTAAGTTTTCACTTCAATGAGCATTTTTGTGCTGAACTGGGCAGCACTTTTGTCATGTTACTATGATTATGGGTTTCTTATATGTCTTATGCAACATGGTATGCTTACTTCTGAGTAATTTCTTCTAGAGTGATTGTTTCACTCTGGTACAGCTAGTTTATATGTAGATGTATGTGGAATTGCACAGATCTCCAGATGTCCTACTTTCATATGAAAATTTGATCAGACTTGTTTTGGTGACAGGTTTTATCCTGTGTATCAATACTGGGTTTGCCTGGCAAGGTTTTGGTAGCAGAAGATCTTGCAGATCTTCAGGGGTGACTTCTCTGATAAGCTCCTAGAAGCTTTTTCGATGTCCAACAGAGTCAATGGCAGATAGCCCTGACAGGAACCCACTGGCCATGGCAAATCCCATCAGTAATGATGATAATGTCTCTGTGATAATGTATTAAAAAAGGAAATAAAGGTATTGAGCAGATATAACTGCAGCTAGAGAAGAGCAGGGAGAGATTATGTGAGAGGAACAATTCCTCAGATACCAAGGTCACTGGAGAAGGAGGGGGAAGAGGTGCTCCAGGCTCCAGACTGGAGATTCCCCTCCAGGACATGGTGCAGACCATGGTGAGGCAGCTTGCAGTTGTTCTGCCACAAGTTACAATGACTGAAGATTGAGAGAAGTCTGTGAAATTTGCTGGTCAACATGGTAAGGACAGTAGAACAGAGCAGCATTTTACTCACTTGGTGAGGTTAGTAGAACAGAACAACATTTGCTCTTAGCAAGGACAGTAAAGCACAGCTTTAGACAAATAAATAAAGGATGCAACTTAGGCATACAGAAGTCATGCCAAATGCAAGCAGGATGCCGTCTCAGCTCTGGAAGGCTGGCAAAGTAGAAGTTGTGCAAAACAATGATACTGCACTTACTCAGAAGCAGAGGCCAAGGAAGAGCCACATAGAAAGGACACTGTACATTGAAGACAGCCCCCAAGAATCAGATAAGGACTTCTGATAAGGGGTGTGATTATGTCAAATAAAGTAAGTGGGGACAGTTAATGAATATAATCCATGTGCATGATAAAAACTCTGTTCACTTGATGCTCAGGGCACTCGAATGGAGGAAGAGTCGCCCAAGTAACCAGCATGCTTTCTAATACTCAAAACTGAGTTAGAAAATTTTTGTCAAGACATTTTCATTAGCAAACATACTAAGGAATTGGAAGTGCTTGGTGTTCCCAAGGATTTTGTAAATACTTGTTTTTCTGGTCTTCAGAATATTTGTTTGCATCCAGTAATAAAGTTAAATTCTAAATTACATGATGTTATGGTGATGAAAGTTACCAAAAATATAGTCTGCTTTAAAACTAGAGTTATTAAAGCTTTTAAACTGAGTATATTCCTCAGAGTATAGATTTCTTCTTTATTCCTGCTCTTATGATTGGCAAAGAATCTCAAGGGTTTGAGAAACTATAAATTCCACTTAAATACAGAAAAGATGACCAGTTACTTAGACAAAATTCATGGGTAGTATTAGGTTCCTATTTTTTTAAAGTAGACATGGAAAGCTATCCAATGCCAAAATCTGTTTTTGTTTTTCTAAATATTTGGCATAAAACAATGCTTTCATAAATTATGTGGAATTTATTCAAGAATATTTTAGCTAAGTGTTTGTCCTTGAGAAGATACCAAGAATATTTTTATCAAAAAGATGAATGCATTGCTCACAACAACTACAAATTTAGTAAATGTATGTATAAAACTAAAATGCTTATTTACAGCCTTGGATTGTGATAGATCTACTACCTAAACAATTTAGCTAGCAATAGTACTTACAGATATATTAAACAATGTCTAGTGGTGGAAATTCAAGTGAAGTTACAACAGTAAGCAGAATTAAGAGAGCAACTTAACGAGGTAAAACAAGGCCAAGTGCCATGTCTTTCACTTGGGGCACAACAACAACCCCATGTAACACTACAGGCTGGGGGCAATGTGCCTGGAAAGCTTCCTGGTGGAAAAGGGACCAGGGGGTGCTTGTGACAGCAGCTGAACATGAGCCAGCTGTGCCCAGATGGCCAAGAAGTCCAATGGCATCATGGCCTGTACCAGCAATAGTGTGGTCAGCAGAGCCAGGGCTGGGATTGTCCCCCTGCATTCAGCACTGGTGAGGCTACACCTCAAATCCTGTGTCCAGATCTGGGCCTGTCACTCACTATGGGACAGACATTGAGGTGCTGGAGCATGTCCAGAGAAAGGCAATGAGATTTATAAAGGGTCTGGAGCACAAATTTTATGGGAAGCAGCTGAGGAAGCTGGGGTTGTTAAACTTGGAGAAAAAGAGGCTCAGGGAAGACTTTATCACCATCTGTGATTATCTGAAAGGAGGTTGTAGCAAGGCAGGAATTGGCCCCTTCCCCCAGGCAGCTCATGACAGGACAAGGGAAAATGGCCTTAAGTTGCACCAGTGGAGGTTCAAGTTAGACATGAGAAAGAATTTCTACCTGAAAGAGTTATCAAGCTTTGGAATGAGCTGCCCAGAGAGGTGGTGAAGTCACCATCCCTGGAATTATTCAAGAAATGACTGGAATGGCACTTAGGGCTATGATTTTGTTGTCATGGTGGTGTTTGGTCAAAAGTTGGACTCAATGATCTTGGAGGTCTTTTCCAGCCTTAATGATTCTACAATTCTACATCAAGAAGCAAGAAAAGGAAATTTTTCATATTGAATTGCTTTGAAGCTTTGTGAGAAAAGCTTGGAAGATCAGTACTGGATTAAGACTATCAACAGAAAAATGCTGAAAAGCTAATAAAGCTGTAGCTGCTAAGAAGGAGGAAGATTAGTAGGCTTAAGAATTGTATACTTAGTGACTGTAACTGTCCATAGGTCACAACCACTCATTTTTTTATTCAAATACGGATACTCTAGCCGAGAAGCTAAAAACCTGAGCAGTTTTGAGTAAGTTTGTAAGGGTTGTCTTTGAAAGAGGGATGAGAAAATGTGCATGAAAGTTAAATCATTCTACAAAAGCAAATGAAAGACTGTGAGGCTGTTCCATGTGAGGGAGCAGAGTGCATCAAAGCTATTAAGTTGCATGTACTCTCATGGTTTATACTGACGCTGTGCTTACAAATACCAGCCATTTTACAGCATGATGTTTTGTGTTTTGATTCACATCTGAATTAACTGTTATCTGACAGTAACCTAAGAAAATAGGAACTTTTTTTTGTCAGGAAAAGGACTGACATAGAAGAGTGGCTTTCACACCCTGAGATATTTACTCAGTGCCTGTTGGAACCTGTCTGCTTATTAAGGGATGGTAGATGGATCACTTGCATTCTAATCCAAAATTCAGTGAAGTTAATAATAAGTTTCTAATGTATCTTTTAAGTCTGAGAATTAGGACTGTCAGAAGTGGAATGCTTGTTTACTAATAACAAAAAAAGCCCTTTTGCTCCTAATTAGGTTCTTATACACATTATTAATTATTGGTATGAAATTATTTTGCATATCATTATTATCATTATTTAGTGTTATTCACATAATTTCCATGAGGAGCACCATTATTTGTGCTTTAAATAGTATATAATACATTTGAGAAGATCAAGGTTTTGGAAGGTGATTATTTTTAATTTGGAATTACATTTTCAGGTGTCACTGTTAGTGGTTCCAAAATTTTTAAATTCTTATAAAGCAATAGCACAGAGCTGGTTTTCTGTGGGTTGTTTTGTTTTGTTTTCTTTCTTTTTCTTAGTTTTTCTAACTTTTAGCTGTTATAAGAAATATTATGTGTCTGTAAAGGAAGACATGATGTCTGTTTTCTGACAGAAGGTCCATAATTTTGCAGCTTTATGAGAAAGAGAGCTTTATAAATAGGCCATGCTGAAGGGATTTAGCAAAAAGTATCTGACATTAATTATTTAGAGGAATAAATTAATGTATTTCTGCTACCTGACTAGTTCTGTCCTTAATATTTGTGTAAAGATAGTTACTGATCAGAGGGATGAGCAGGGAGAAGATACCCTAATTTGTGAATCTGCTATCTTTCCTTATTTTTAAAATCAAGGGTGTTGGTTTTGATGCAAAAGACTATGCATGTATGTAGTGGTTTAGATTCACCAATTGGAATTTTCCGGCCAATGCACCAAATAATGTGGTGGGTTTAGCGCTGGCTAAAATCACCACTACACTTACTCATTTCTTGCTGTGAGATATGGATTAGGAGAAGGGCAGAAAAGGCTTAAAACTTAAAACATACAAAGAAACTTTATTAACAGAACTACAAGAGTAAGAAGCATCAGAATAAAACTTCCAGAACACCTTTCCGTCCTCTGCTCAGCTTTTCCTTTCCCAACTGACCACCACATAGAGACAAAACCTGGGATGGTAAAGCAGTACCTACTATACCATAGTCTTTCATCAGTTCTTGTAGGGAGAACTGTTCTTATGCTATGGAGACTTCTCCACAAGAAATAGTTTTCTTGTGGCTTTTCATTTCCATGAATAGCAGCTGCCCAGGAAAAAAGTTCTGCAACTGTGAAATTCCTCCCATTTTCACAGCCCTCCTAGAGGTGTGTCCATGGACCATGAACTCAAGGGGTATTATTTTAAGGATGATTTGTTCAAAGGCAAAGGTTCGCTTCATCTGTCTCTGTGATCATCTCTGGCAACAGAGGTTTTTTTCTTCTTTCCCTGGGGGCAAAAGGTCTTCATCAACTCTCATCTCTCTTTCTGTTCAAGCTTCTCATGGGATCACACTTACTCCAAAATCTGCTTGGCTTCATTAATGGATGCCTCCACTCACATCTAGTTTGAATACTTCATCCCCCCACTCTTTCTCATGAATTAAAGGAGGTATTTCAGTGTATCACTGTCCATCTCCATGGCCCTGCCAAAAGAATTTTCAGCCCCATTTGGCATCTCCTCATTCTCCTTCCATCTGAGGCTTGACTCTACTGACCTTGGTATTTTCATGTTGTCTTTCTACATGCCATCACTCTGTCCTTTTCTCTCCCTGGAGAGAGGATAGAGGTCTGCAGGTCTCATTTGTGTAGTGAAAGGGTTAAATCTGGCCCAGTGGCCATGGCAGTCCCGGTGTTGGATTTCAGGCCGCACTGGGCGCCTCCCTCCACCCGGCAGCTGCTGGGAGCTGGGGCTCAGCCTGGAGTCTCGGTGCTGGGGGGGTGTTTAGTGTTGGCAAGATGTCAGCAGCTGTGGCCTGGCCCAGCCTGGGGCTGGGATCCCACAGCCTCCATCCCCTGCCCGGGAGCCGCTGGGGCCGAGACCCCACAGCCTCCATCCCCTGCCCGGGAGCCGCTGGGGCCCGGCCCGGCCCCCTCCAGGCCGCACAGGCTGCGGGGAGCAGGGCCGGCCTCACCAGACCTCTGATACCCTCTGAGGCTGGAAACAAACAGAGAGAGATTCCTTGGGTTTGGTGTTTTTAAAATGTGGATCTCACAGAGGCGGATCTAATTCCTGAATGGTGCAAAATGTTGTCAGCTCTCAGAACTGGGAAGCTATTGGCCTTTTCCAAGCACAAAAGAAGCTGTCAGGACCTTCTCTCAGAGAAATCACTTCCGTGGGTGGTTTCTTACTTCTTCCCCAAATGTCAATCAATGTGAAACCACCACAGTGTGTAAAAAGAAAAGAAAGAGAAACCAGAGGAAAGGTCAAAGATGAAGTATTTAACAATTCTGGTAAATACATATAGCAATCTTTGACACACCTTTGACACAAATCTTTTGACACATCCTACTGCATTACAGAATAGAGGGGAAGTAGGGACCACTGACTTCACTCAGGAAACTTGAGTGCTGACTTACTCACTCACTATAGTTCACTTTGAGAAAAAGCAGTTCCATATGATAAGATGACCTCACAATTAGCTGAATACTTCTGAGGAAAGTCAAGGAAAAAACATCAAGGTTTTGAGTGTAAAGGAATAGGCTTTAACTCCACACAATATGCTTTTTTTGTTTTTTTAAAGGCAGCCTAAGAACAGAAATGCTGACTAAGCCAAAAGAATACTTGCTTAGTGCAAATAAAACCTGAATTTGATAAAGTAAGAAAAGTTGTAACAGAAACACAAGCTTTTGGTAAGTATCAGGAAAAATACTAGAGATATCTTTGTAAGTAAAGCTTAAAGTAGGTTCCACTTGCTTAAGGTACTAAAGAGATGCCTCCCTTATAGGGAGATGTCTGCAGATGTTCAGAAAAAGTACTTATCTTGAAACTCTTCCACTGCTGGAGTAGGAAGGGCATGGACATTCAAGTGACTCTGAGTGTTTTTAGATTCAGTGCCTGTTTCTTGGGATTTTAGCAAAAAAAACCCCCGTTGTAGAGGTCTCTAATTGTTCATTCTTATGTGATGATAGCAGCAATTTAATGAAATAATTGTTAGTGGCTATCTGTCATAATTCTTGTTTGAAAGAGCAGTCACAGCCTTAGTACTAATTACTTACTAAGCAGCTAAATTGGGGTGAATTTATAAATCTATTGCCCTAATCTCTTAAAGGAAGAGACATACTGTTACCTTTTTTATCAGACATGTAGTAAGTTATGCAGCTTCTTTTTGTTTCATCAAGGCTGATGGAACAGATTGTTATCCTCTACTAAGTTACTAAGAGAGTGATCTTGTGTAAATGATTTATTCATTAACCCATGTGAGGCAATGTGAGATAACAGTGATCTTTAAGATATCTGAAATAACCAGGTGTAATTTGATGGACATGGGTTGGGGAGTATTACACAATTCTCTCCTCTGGCAGATCTGAGAAGGTGTTGACATCACTATTTGTGGAACAGGAGATACCTGGGAATTTTTAAAATAGCAATTTCTTTATTTCTTTGTATAATTTTGTCTTTGCATTTAACCTGCCAGGGCATCAGAGAAATAAGAACTTAGTGGTTTTGTTGACTAAAATGCCTTTCAGTTCCTCTTGAACTTTGTACAGGCTTCAGAATATTGTCATCATACCCTCAAACAAATATGGTTGCTCCTCTCCATAACAAATGAGGGATTATTATCCATTAATTATTTGTGAACTTGATACAAGTGCATACTTTAAGATGGGTAATAGCTGAGCAATGATCCAAATTCTCAAGGTTCATGACTCACAGAATCCTGCCCTGGTGGGCACATAGGAAAGAAGACCAGATTTTTTAACCTTCAGAATATACTTATCAAAATAGCCTAAATGCTGAATTTCTATACTTTCAGGAATTCAATTAAGTCTGTGGAGATACTACTTTTTTATTCTGAGTGTTTTACTTTTCCTTCTGGACTCTATTTCAGTTTCTGTTGCATGTTTGGATCTTTATGGACTTGCTGATGTCTGTTCTGGTTTTTTAAGTGGAAACAGAAGCTGGCAAAGAACAACCTCCAGCATCTGTTTGTTTTACTAGCTTTCCTTGAACTTCAGATGACAGAACATTGAGAAACATCATCCATGTCCTCATGCAAGTTGCTATTATCTGCCTTGAACCTGTCAAGGCGAGCTTATCTAGACTTATCTTGCCAGAAGTAAATTAATAAACACTCCCAGGAAGTCCTTTGCCAATAAATATAAGGAAGAAATAACTTTGTGTAGCAAAACAAAGAGATTGGGAAAACTGCTTTTTCCACATGCTCTTAAAAAGAAAAGGAAAGAAGTATTCTTATATTTGCCTACTGAATGTACAGTCAATGAAGGTATAGGTTTCAAACAAATTTACAGATTAACTATCAGGTTTCTTACACTATCCCACTGAAACTAAATCTACAATCATTTTCCCCTTCATTAGGAATTTTATTTAGTTAATTCAGATGGAGAATACTTTTCTTACTCAGATAAGAAAACTTTTCTCCCTCCAGGTGTAAGATAAAACTGTAAAAGTGCTAGATAAGATCCAGAGCATAAAAATCACAGAATCATATGATAGTTTGGGTTAGAAGGGACCTTAAAGATCATCTCATTACAAACATACAGGTCTACAGATCAAAACTTTCCCAAAGACTGGAGGTCACTGAGTGCATCTAATATTTTTTTGTTAGTTACAAAGTTGAACTCATTTTAACTCATCATTTTACAATTGGGAAAATTAAAGCACTAAGAGAGCTAGAACACACCTTCTAAGGCAACCTGATTTTGAATGTCTGAGTTGGACATGCCTTTCAGATGCACTGAATATCTGGAAACTCTGTTAGAGCTAAGGAAATTTTGCCCTTGTTCAAAGCTACGTTAGCTACCAGCCCAGGCTTGCCAATTTGAAAGAAAACACTACTACATTATAAAGCATAGTAGGATATGAATCTGAAACCAGTTACATTAACATTCCTGGTTTATTAAGTTCACTTTACTGCTGTTTTTGAGCACTGGGAGTGAGTGGCTCTGTTTCTGACTGCAAGAATAGCATTCAGAAATTTGCAATTAAACAGAAGTAAACAGCAACCCTGTGAAGAATTTTTTAGATGATATGGAGAAACAAAGTAGTTACAAGTTCTGTAATTCTGGGTAGGTCAATACTGATGAGCTCAGTTTCCACAGCTTTATGCTCCAGTCTGATGGGAAGCCATGCACCTCTGTTAATAAAATGGGATGCCTAAACTCTGCTTCTTACTGGAGATGGTGAATTTGAAAGGAATGGCATGCTAACATAGCAATAAAAACTTCTGGATCACCAGTTTTGTGTTTAGCAAGTATGGAATCTGAGGGAGACCCTCATAGTTACCAGTGGATTTTGAACCATGATCTGCTGTTTTTCATTCACCTGAATCACTGACCAGCATACATAATCTTGTGTACATGCATTGCGCAGTACAATTAAGCAAGCACCCAATAGCCTGATTTAATAGTAGAGTTTGATTTAGCAGGTTGGTGAACTCTCCATTGCAATAAAAGATGAGTCATTTTTATTGATTCTGGCAAAACAGCCTAGTGGGCCTTAACCAGGGTTTGTGAACATTTTCAAGCATGAGCTGCATATCAGTAGCACATATTCAAAGCAAGTATCTTGTCAAGAGGACAATTCCCAGTGCTACCCAGGGACTCAGAAGCTAAAATACTTCTAACAGAAAGACATTTAGCCATGCTCAACAAAAAAAAAAAACAAAAAAAAAAACCAAAAAAACAACCTCTAAGGTGAGGAAGTTGTGGAAAGCTTAGAGTATCAAGATTGTTGCCCAAAAACATGGTGGAATAAGAGCAAGGCTTCTGTGGAAGCCTCTTTGGGTTCCAAAAGAAGAATGTCTTCCACACTGCCAAACCTGAGACTTGATTCTATCTCCAAAGGCTTTTTCTGCAACACAGGATATTTTGCAGCTAAATCAGGATAGAAGCCATTAAGTCAATAACGCCAAAATGGTTTCCAGCAGCTGCCTGGCCCTCTTTTCTCTTTTTGTATCAAGTCAAAAGAAATGTAAGTAGAGAAAACTGGGGTGTTTTGTAGTGCATTAATCTTAGATTCCTATGTAGTATATAAGAATAAATATACATCTAGTAAGGAACTAGATCTTGTGGAACTTAATAAAGGAAGCTCTCAGATCCAGATAAAAAGAAATAATTAGTTGCTAGTAAGAGGCTTGTTGATAAAACATTAAAAAAAAAGTGGTTTAGGTGGAGAATAACATGAAGTATCTCAGGTTTGTGGTGGGAAAATCTTATAGTAGAGCCATTATAGTTTTAAAAGCTATATTTTAGTAGTTACATTTTAATTAGTTATTAGTTATATGAATAGTCTTAGAACTGTTCCTTAGTTCTAGAACAGGGTCTGGACACTTTTGTCCTGTGCATTTTATATCTGCCAACAAAATCCTTACCCACAACTGCATCTCCTGACTGTTAATGAAATACAATTAAACAGTTACAGGATCTTGTTAGCATAAATACAATTACTTTGTTTAACTGATGGTACCTAGATAATTGCTAAACAAGGACATTTTTTTTTCTGATGGTAAGTTATTATGAAGTAATTTGTCTTTTAAAATAGACTGCTTTATTGATAACTTTTGTCATGGCCTCATCTAGTGTGTTTGATTATGTAAAGGGTGAAAACTAAAGAGGTACACATGGGTTGATGGGAGTTATATGTCACATGAGATATGAAGGCCTGCTGTTATCTTTCTGAAGTGCAGCATGACACCATAACAACAGGTTGCTGCCTAGACTTCTGATGACATCTGTCAGGGTTATAGACAAGCTGTAGACAAATTGAAAAAAAATAAAAAAATCAAAAAAATCCGTGCAATATGTAAATACATATAATTGACTCCTTGTCCCTATCAAGCCAGCATGAGTTAGTCCCCTTCTTCTTCTTCTGTCTTAGTTAAACATGTAACATCTGTTGTGGGGCTGGGTTTATAGTGCCTGTCTGCCTGTAGTTGATGATACTGGTGCTTGCTTTTGCCTTTCCTCAGTATTCAGAGGAAAACTAAGTTTGACCCAGTCTCTTTTGAATCAAATGTCGGGTTAACTCTGTTACAAGTGAAGAGGTAAGAGATAATGATCTTTGGACAGCTAACAAAAGATAAGACACACTGAAAGGTACATTCCAGAGAAAATGGAGTATGTTGTAGAGAAAACCTGCAGGTTGTGTTACTCAGAAACACAAGGTGGAGTGCTTTACTTCTGGGCAGAGCAAAATAAGGATGCTATCCTTTCTAAGTACAATTAGTGTGGACTTACAAAAGGAGAATCAGGCCTTAGAAATCTGATATCCTCTTCTGGAGAGAGGAAAACTAAGTGCGTCACAACAGGAAAACTGTTGACATGATTAATCAAGTCAAGGGGAAAGCTTTTCATACAGGAACATACAAAAGGCTTAATCCCAAATACAAGGGGTAAGGCAAATAAACAATTTAAGTGAATAAGAAGTTAGTTACAAGTTCAAGCTCAGAATGATGCAAGACAGGATTACAAAGACTTGAAATGAATTACTGTAAGGCTTGAAAGAAAGAGGAACAGTGAGAAAGCTGAGCAAAAATAGTCTTTGACAACTGTGTTATTTCACAATTAACAGTCTCAGGGTTTCCAGCACAAGGATGTTGATTCCAAATTTAGTAGATTTAGTTGCATCTCACATGACAAAGCAACAACTATAAACACGTGAAAGAAAAATGTTCATTGAATATTAGACATCTTTGAGGTCAGATGACTAGGTGTAATGAATTTAATTGATTATTAATGTTATCTACCCTGAACCATCCATCCTTCACAGCTATAAGCATCTTCTTTTCCTTTGTGTCCCTAAAGCATTCCTGACTGCTGGGAATGCTCTCGGTGCTGGTGCTACTGGCAAGAACTTGAGAGAGAAAAGGCATGTCAGTTTTCTTGTGCTTTTAGGTTCCTCCTGAGAGCCTCAAAAACTGTCTGGAGGCAGTCCTTCGAAGCCTGACCACTTCCTAAGGTTGTGAATGCACGTAATTTGTCAACAGCTCCAAAGGGCCAGCCTTCTCTGCTCTCTGTTTGCAGGCCAAAAATAGTTTTTAGATAGTTCCTCATAACATGATTAGGAGTATGACGTATACCACCACTTCACTGTTTGAACAGTCATCCTAACTACTGAGAAAAGGCTATCTCAGTGTGCAAGCATGACTACTTTTAAATAAAAGTAGCTTCAATCTGTTGGAAGGGCTCTCAGTCCCCCATTTTTGAGTTCCCAAGATATCGCTCCATCCACCAGCTGTGAGGTCAGGTGAAGATCCATATATCAGATCTGGTTAATTCACTTGCACTCTAGCTGTCAGTCAGCCCTACATCAGCATTATTAGACTACACTGGTTCATAAAGGAATATTGGCAGACTACTCAGGCCCCTTCAGACTTAGCACTGCTCTCCCCTTTGGCCTTTCTGTCACCTTGTTAGGGAGCAGCTGATAACCTGGTCTCAAGACAAGTAGAAGTACCTGTCACCAGCTGGAACTGTTGGTCAGGGTCTCACTGGCATGGGCAGGGCTTACTGTCTGTGCCCAGCCCTCCCTAGAGCATCCTGCATCCTGCCATTTCAGCTTCCTGGGGCAGCCAGCCCCTGCCCCAGTGATGCCATAGCAGAGGGACTCTTTGGCTGCCCTGACCACTGCTGGGGTCCAGGGTTGATGTTCCAGCAGCTCCTCCACTTGGCTGTACTAAGATGGTGAGAAAAGCTGAAGGAGCCATGTTATCTGCTGCTGCTATCTCTGTCAGAGCTGTGTTACAGAGATAGGATGCTGAAACCTGAGGTGTTCTGTATCATGAAGGGCATTATAATGAGTTTAAAAGAGATGCACCAAAGGATAGATAGGTTTACTGTCTGATCAATTAACTCATAACTTCAATTTTATTTTTTTTTTTTCAGTTAAGGATATGTAGGTGGACTTATATTCCAAAAATGTTAATTAAATGGACTTGGATGAATGAATGTGTAGATGTATCACTGTGAGTTACTTCTTGAAAGAATGAAACTTCTTTCATTAGATGCATTATGTGACCTTAAATATCTGCCCTTGCCTCATGGGAGAGAAGTGTAGGGTATACTATTATTTCCCTACTCTTTTAGCAAAGACTGATGTGTCATGCTTTTGTATTATCTGTTACTACTGCTTTTCTCAATGCTGTTCTGCCTTCCTTTTCATCAGTCCTGACAGCACTACTCTATTTTATGATACTTGAGGAATTTGGTCAATCCAAGATGTAATGCCATCCTCTCCCCCTCCCTCTCCCTGCCTTCTCCCTGTCTGCCTGCCCCTGCAACAAAGCCAGCGTTCTCAAGAGGTAAGTTTGTAGATTTCCAAAACTTCAGATAAGCCCTTACAAGTTTATAAAATACCGAAGGACACCCATTTGTCAAAACATGACCACAGTCTACATTCTTAGCCAGCCAAGGACTGTCAAGGATTTGGTACTATCTCTAGTTACTGCATTCTGGCATAGTGTGTCACTGGGCTGTGCAAGTCTTGGGTGTTCCTGTATTACAAATAATGGTGCTACTTATTACTAAATAAATCCCTGTAACAGTCTAGAATTCCCAGTAGAGATGCTCCTGACAAAGGGCATGTAGACGTGGGCACAGAGTGGTTTACACTTGATAAGCCACATGACTGGGAAAAGAGAGAACTCTCAGATGACAACAATGAAAAGAGCAAAGTGCACGCGAATGTTTGGTGTGCATGCTAGCAGAGCTGTAATAAGTCTGCTCAAAGAAGTGAAAAATTCTGGTTTGCTCCATTTATTCTGCTCTGCTGTCAGGGGAGGTTTAGGTTGAATATTAGAAAACGGTTCTTCTTCCCTAGGGTGGTTGGACACGGGAACAGGGAAGTACCCCGCTCCCCAGGGCAGCGGTCACAGCCCCAGTCTGACAGAGAGAGATCAAGAAACGTTTCGACAGTGCTCTCAGGCACATGGGGTGGCCCTTGGGGATGGTGCTGTGCAAGGCCAGAAGCTGGACTCGATGATCCTTTTCATTCCATTACAATTCCGCATGCTCTGTGCTTCAGTGAACCGGCCTTCTGTAGAACCAGTTGCACACCAGCTCCCTTCAGCGAGATGCTCCAGGACAGGGCAGTGCCCTCCCGCTGACCGCCGCTGCGGTCACTACGTGTCCGGCCCCGCCCCGCGCCGGCGGTGACGTGCGGCGGCGGTGACGCCCCATAAATAACGGGGCGAGGCCGGCGCTCCCCACTCAGCGGCGGCGGCGCCCGTGCCCGCGACCCTGCCCGTGCTCCAGTCGACGGCGGCTCCGGTTCCTCCTCCCGGGTGAGTTCGGCCGGCCCGGTGCTCCGGCGCGGCTCTGGGCGGCCGCGGCGGCGCTGGGCTGCTGCCCGCCCCGCGGGGCTGACTCCGCAATATGGTGGAAGCGGCGGCGGAGCGGGCGGGGGTGCGGCCCCGTGCGCGGTGCTGACCGCCGGGCCGCCCCCGCTGCCACCGCGGCCCGGCGCGCTTCGGTGCGCTAGCCGAGGCTCGCCCGGACTAGAAAGTCCTGAGAGCCTCGTCCGCCCCTGGGAGCGGCGTTGGAATGCCCCATCCCGGAAGCGGCCCGTGGAGGCACTTGGGAAAGCAGTGCGCCTTCCTGCTTTGGGTACCGCGGCGAGCCAGAGCGGGCGGCTGCTGCGCCGCGCTGCTTTCTTGCACTTCTCCCCATAGCGAGAGGGGAGAGTAGGGATGAAGTTTGTGAAGTAGCCTGAGCGCTTTCCTCTCCAGCGCTTGCTGTCTCTGAAATATGCTTCGACTTGGATTCTAGGCGTCTCACTCAGCTGCTTCAGAGGAGTGGATCCGACTTCAGCTAGGGCTGAACCTATTCAAAGGGTTTCTGAAACCGTGCAAGATTCTACTTGTCTTCCTTTTCTTTAGGAGTAGGAACAGCTTCACAGTTTATTGACTAGAATTCAAATGCATGCCCTGTGTGGATGGATTTTATGAGACACACTATGAACATTGAATAATCCTTAAAGTAACGGCCCTTCTTCCCTAAGAGGCCAGATTCTGTGCCGTTATCATCTTCCTTGTTCTGTAGTACGGTTTGCAGTTCATAGTGAAGTCCAGCTGAACTCCCAAGTGATCTGACTTGTAATACTATGTGTGTGTTACAAGTTCCTGAGGGTATTTAAATTCTTATTAAATTTAGGGAAAGCTTCTTTGTTACTGCTGTAACCATTGTCTGTTACTTGTCTTGCTTGTTTCATGTACAGTCTCATTACAGGCATTACTTTATTGCACGTGTATGTTAATACGTGCAAATATGCCTGCAAAGTGTTAACAGGATGCCTTTGTCCTCGTTCTCCATTATGTAATGGGGAAAAGTTTTATTTTCCCTCAGGTGGAATATTAACACATTCCTTTTTTGGTGTCATACTTATGAGATGGAAAACTGCTGTTGGCTCTTGGACAAACCTAGCAAAAGGCCTTGTAAACCACAATCCTTTTGAGGACGGACTCCTAGTTTACGTTTTTGTTGCCTTCATTCATGCAGATTCTTCTGGAACTTAAGCATTATGTGAAATCATTAGTGGAAAAGGTGCTTCTTGAAGATGTAGTTCAGCCTGCACGTGTGCATAGGAAGACAGTGTGCTTCAGTGCGTTCTCCTTACGTGGTACTGCAATACTCTGCCCCTTCTATAGGGTTATTGTGGGGAGAGCTGTTAGAATTTTCTCCATGGGAATACATGTTGGAATGCATGTTGAGTACTGTACATTTGTTGAATGACCAATGTTTGCAACTCATTTCAATGGTGAGTGTGTAATAATTTAGTCTAAATTAGCATAAAGGAGATTTATTTTCTGCAGGAGGGAGTTCCAATGCTCTCAGTGTCACAGGAATGTTAACTCCTTAGCAAGCAGAACAGAGTGAGCCTTAGGTGGGCTCCCTAGAAGATCTAATCTGATTAAAGTTATTGGTGGTGGATTCTTTGTTTGACTTGGACATAATAAACTAGATTTTTAGTGACTTCCAGGATGGCTTTTATTTGTCCTGGCTCAACAGATAAGTCTGTCTTAATTCTTCTAGAAAAAAATAAGTGACTCCATCTCCTGGTTGTTCATCAGTGAACTGCTGTACCTCAAAGCCTATGTCGTGCATATGGCTGTACTTGCATTACCTAAATTAAGTTTTGGATTTGTAAATTGTTACAATACAATCTGATTTCTGTATGCATGAATGTGAACATCCTGGTCCCAGTAAATGGGGTGGATCACAGAAAGGTTGTTGGTTTTAAAGTTTGATGGTTGGAATGAGCAGATACGATGCCATAACTCATACATGTTTCTTTCACAGGCTGTGCAAGATTCAAGACGTGAAAAAATGGCATTGGCAGCAGTTGATCCACAGCAGGTATGTCTGAGTAAGTCCCATAATTTCTTTGTCTAGATCATAAAAATAGGAGTCAAGTAACACCTTTCTCTTTTAAACAGAACATTGTATCAAGGGTTGCCAACCTTCCTTTGGTGAGCTCCACCTATGATATGGTGTCCACAGCTTACATCACCACAAAGGACAATCATCCTTATCTGAAGTCAGTATGTGAGATAGCAGAGAAAGGAGTGAAGACGATTACATCAGTAGCCATGACAAGTGCTATGCCTATCATTCAGAAACTGGAACCACAAAGTAAGGCAAAGATGAAGCTGTTCATAACTTTAGTTCAACTGATTGTTTTTTATATCCAGATGCACTTATGGTTTAACATGGTCATGCTGGTCTTGAATTCTGTTTTGGGTAGCTGACTGAAGCTGTTGCCTGACTTGTTGCATAACTGATTACACATTGATAAGACTTTAAAAAAACCCGTAATAATCCAGAGTGAAAGCATATTCCAACTTTCGTAATACTAAATTGATGGATGACTTTTGATATGTGAAGTTATTACGCAGTCTCTTGCTCAATACCTTCCTCACTTTTCACCTGGTTTCAAATGCTACTGCTGTATTTTCTTACACTGAGAACTAGTTAAATTTAGAAGCTGTGTCACAAGGTTGTTGTAACCAGAAGCCTGGTTTTATAGAATGGCAAAGGTCAAGTTATTTCAGCTGCTTCTACAAGTTGCTTGTGAATTATCAAATGAATTTTCTTTGCCTGCAAGAAGTTTTTTTCTTACATTGTAAATCTGCCTTGTTCTTTGGCTTCGCTGCCTCAAACCTCATTGAAAAGAGGAGGAAACTATTTCAGGGATATTGCATGCATGAGTTCTTTTTCAAAACAAGTTTTCAGTTTGAGTTGTTTTACTCAGGGAAAAAGTAATTAAAACAAACTCTTGTAATTTCTTTTATAGTTGTAGTTGCCAACAGCTATGCTTGTATAGGTCTAGACAAAATTGAAGAGAGACTGCCTATACTGAATCAACCCACCGACAAGGTAAGTTCTTTCCATTTATGTATGTTGAACAGAAGAACCATACACCCTTCTTTTCTATTATCACTAAAACCCCAGGGAGACACGTTTCAAACCACTGTGCCTGAAGCACAGCTTGGAAGCAAGGAGAGAATCAGAGATGTATCTGTAGGACTGTTCATTGCCTTTGAGAGACCATTGAGTTGTTTGGTTTTTTTCCCCATTGTTTGAAATTGCCCACCACGACAACATCTTTCTATAGGTGCAGTTTACTGGTGGGTGTCTTTTAAAATGTGAGTCTTTGCCTCTTTCTTGCTCTATGTGAAGCACCTAGATTACATTCACTGAAGTTTTTTGAGCTGAAAGCTGTGTGGCAGTCATGTTCTTTCTTCTCTTGTACATATTTTTTCAGGGCAAATTTTCTTCTAGATAACCAATAGTTGTACAAGCTTTAGCATAAATTTATTATTTCCTGGATTATGTAGCTCTCAACTAGCTAATACTTCTAGTAAATACAAGCATGTCCTGTGGCAGGTTGTTGCCAATGCCAAGGATGTAGTTGTTGGAGCCAGAGAAGCTGTAACAACCACTGTGACTGGTGCCAAGGAAACTGTTGCTCACACAATCACTGGAGTTGTGGGCAAGACTAAAGAAGCAGTGCAAGACAGCGTAGAAATGACCAAGTCAGTTGTCAGTGGCAGCATTAACACTGTCCTGGGAAGTCGTGTGGTGCAAATGGTGAGCAGCGGTGTGGACAGTGCTCTCACAAAATCAGAGACCCTTGTGGACCAGTATCTTCCACTTACAGAAGCAGAACTAGGTAAGACCAATTGAAGGTTTGATTTTGTTGGAATGATCATATTGGAGAGAAGCAAGCAATTATCTATTTATTGTTTGCTCATAGTGGGGAAGGGGGCACATGCTTCCCAAACGGGCTTTTGCCTTGCTGATTGTAGTAGCAGCATCTTCACAAGGAAGCAGAGTGAAAATAAGGATTTCTCTGTAAGGTGGTCTATCAGCCTACGTATTGGTGCTAAAGGACTACTCAACAAGCCCTGTATTCAGCTGTTACTAGGCAGATAAAATTGTCTCAGACCTCTTTAGTATTATTTATTATTTACTATTTATTATTTAGTAGACCTCCAGCTATTAATTTGCTTCCTTTCTGCATACCTAGAGAAAGAAGCTGCAAACGTTGAAGGCTTTGAAGTTGGAGTCCAAAAGCCAAGCTACTATGTTAGACTAGGATCCTTGTCTTCAAAAGTCCGTGCACGTGCCTACCAACAAGCCTTAAACAAAGTTAGAGATGCTAAACAGAAAAGCCAGGAGACAATCTCTCAGCTCAATTACACTGTTAGTCTGGTAAGTTTAAGCTTTCACCTGATACATAAAAAAACATATGTTGGCCTTGGTTTAGAGTGAAGAAAACAACCAAAAGAGTCACAGGAAAACAGGGATGGCTCTCTGATTAAATGCATAAATACATTATTACATGTATTATGTGTATTACATTAAATACAAAAAAATTTGCCATTAAGAGATTTTGGAGAGTTCTAAATCAGGCTAAGATGTGAACTAATGAACAATTGCATGTAATTGCACTGCAGAAATAGAAGTGAACATGTTTGATTTTATTCCTGTTTTTTAGTGCTGGTTTTGATACATAATTCATTCAGTGAAGGAATTGTTATGCAATTTAGAAACACAACAGTCCTTTTTATTAGTAAAATTTCAAATTCTTTTGGGACTTGCTCTCTAGCTGTTTCTATCTCTGAGCGCTTCTGGTACTTCATAGTCTTATCCCAGCAAATACTTTTATGTACATGACAAACTGCACATAGAGTCATGGCCTAGACACTTTCAATTCCTCGGGAAATAGCTGAGGCAGAGGGGAACACTACATAACATCTTAAAACTGCTTTCAGTTTTCAATTCTTTGATGAGACTAAACACACTCTTACACTCCCCAAAATTATTTATACTGATTTTATGAAGTATTTTAAAAGACAGTTACAAAACAGTCAAGGCAGAGAAGCCCTAAAGCATCTGTTTGGACTCTTGGCTCTACTTCCTTATTTGGCTGTATTTCAGATCGAGTATGCCAGAAAGAACGTGAATAGTGCCAATAAGAAACTTCTTGGTGCTCAGGAAAAGCTTTATCAGTCCTGGGTAGAATGGAAGAAAAATACAGCCCAAAGTGATGGTGATGATCTGCGTATTGCTGAGGTAAATAGATGTAAATGTACACTAGAAATAAATGTATTGTATCCCATCAAGGTCATGGCAAGCTAACAGTCCCTGAAGTGTGCAACATTGAGGCTGGATGCTGAAGCTGAGGGCAGATGACTTCCAAGAAGTAGGAGACCTGAACTCTTTAAATGAACCTGCTTCATGCACACCCTCTGGGGTTCATTCTCCTCTCTTGAGAATGTTCATCTTGTTTGGCATGTGAACCTGTGTTGGGATATCTGTATGTAGATTAGCTAGAAACCATTTATGTGATGTGTCCAGACCAGAAATAATGATATGTCAGCAGTTTTAGGCACAGACTCACTGAATCCTGCACATAGCTTTCAGGGATAGTTCATTGATTAGAATGTACTTACCTGCTGTGACTTGTTATCCAGAGTTGAAACAAGAATCTGCTTGACTGTCACTGGGTAGAAGCTATCAGTTTCTTTTCACAAAGATTACTTGAGTGCTGAAGAAATATCAAGTTGCTTCTAAATCTTTGATGCTTCAGACTTAAAATCTGGTTTATTATCTGCTATAGCTTTATTACATCCCCTTTGCTTCTTTAAGTATCTTGATCAACATAAAGCTGCTACAGTCATAACAAGACACTAATGTGCTGTTACGCTTGTTCTTTCTAGCACATTGAGTCAAGAACTCTAGCTATTGCACGAAGCCTCACTCAGCAGCTTCAGACCACCTGCCTCACACTGGTCTCAAGCCTACAGGGGCTGCCACAGAATGTACAGGATCAGGTTTACAGTGTTGGGTCAATGGCAGGTGATGTCTACCAGAGCTTTCGGTCAGCATCCTCCTTCCAAGAATTATCAGACAGCTTTATTGCAGCCAGCAAAGGACAGCTGAAGAAAATGAAGGAGTCTCTGGATGATGTGATGGATTATCTTGTTAACAACACACCGCTCAACTGGCTGGTAGGTCCCTTTTACCTACAACTGCCTGGCATTCAGCATGCTGAAAGCAAAGGTGAAGGGGAGGAAAGTTCCAGCCAGAAAGACAAACAGCCTGAACACACTACTGAATAAACTGTGTAGCAAGCATATACTCTGCTGACTGACCAAATAAGTGGCCTTACTAAGTGTAGCTGTCAAAAAAATCCATTTTCACCATTTTTTGGTGAACAGTCTATAAATACAGGAATAGGGGAATCTACAGGCCAGGAAACTTACACGTGGGCTGTATTGTCCTGTGTAGTTAAGCCATCCTTAAAAATTCAAACTAAACTCAAGTGCCTAATTATGGGCAGCTGACAGTTGTCAAGACACCCTGTTTGTCTGTCAAGCCCTCATTGTGTTTCAGTGGTATTAATAATCTAAATGAAATCCACCATAGCTTTGATTTGCTGCTTAATTTCTCCCAGAATGATATGAAAGCCTTACGTACTATGAAATGCATTTAAAAGTTCTACAGTCTATCTATTTACACTTAAATGCTATGATTGCTTCATATCATACGTTTGATAATTGTGCATCTGACTATCTCAGATTCTATTGCTACATAATTCACGACAAAAGTTCTGTAAGTATAGAATGCCAAAGCTAAAAGTGGGGTTTCTGAATGAGTCAGCTGGAGTTAAATGCTGTTACAGTTTTAACATTAACTGTATAAACTTAAGTATTGTATAACATAATAACTTGACCACAGAATTATAGAACATTTCAAGCTGGAGTGGACCCATAAGTGTCACCAAGTTTGACTCCTGCTCCTTGCAGGGCTACCTAAAAACTGAAAAACTAAACCTTATGACTAAAAGCATCATCTAGATGCTTCATGAACACTGTTCCAGTGACTGACCAAATAATTATAAACAATTTTTTTTAATATGCAGTATAAAAGAAGATTCATGCTGTTTGTACCCAGGTGCCTGCTGTTGTGAGTGTGTGTTTATGTAGCCATTGTTTTGTAACTCATTTTTGTATGTTAGTAATAAATGCTTTAGTAGCCAAAGCCTGTCTCCTTTGTTTTAAAACAATCTAACTTGCTCTTCTGTGACTCCCTCAAACTGGGTCCAGCAGAAAGCAAGTTTGACATGCAGATGAAGTAGATGTGCATTGAAAATGTTTGTGTATGTATTGATAGATGAGATTCTGCTGCAGCATTTCCTTCCTTTTGGATTTCTGTGTATCTGTCCAGTGAGTCTTAGCTTTACTGATGCTTTTGTTGATCCTTGCTGTTGTCACCTTTAAAGATGACCTAAGCTGTGAGCTGATGGATGTTCTAATATTGAAAAGAGATGGATATGGACAAAAGAATCCTCTCCTCCCTTCACAGTAGGTGTTGTGTGTGGCCATCTACCAGCTTTGTCTTCTGACTGCCTATAAACAGTTTTTGCTTCTCAGCTGCATCACCAGTTTTAACTTGACTTTATTTGTTCTCTTGAACTTGAGTGACAAATGTATGTTTACATTCAACTACTTCAGTGGAATTATTTGTTCTCAGTAAGTCCTGTGAACCCCTCCACTGGAAAAGAAGTAGTTGCTAAGAAATAAGCTTTCTTGCGTTAGTGCTGTCCAGGTAAGTTGTATCTTTTTTTCTGATGCATGCCCTGTACAACTTGGGGTTGCAATCATCTAGTGTTGCAGTGCCAGCCATCATTTTCAAAGAAGTGACAAAGCAGTATAAGGCAAAAATGCTGTTCAAAGAAAAACTTATCAGATAGCCGCACAGTGCTACATGGAACAAATACCTCTACTTGGCATGATTTAGGCACTAAAGCAAATTATATGTTGTCCAGCCTTCTAATGTGAGCGGGTTAGCTGTTAGATCAGGGTTGGCCTAGAAGTGTGAGGAAGACTGGTTTAAGCACAATATTAAATGAAACTGTAGAAAAACAGGTTTGCAGGTAAAGATTCTGTAATTTACAATGTTTAATACTCACTTTATTTAAGGGAGGTGTTTAACATGAAATCAACATGAGATGGTGAGACTCCTTTCCATCTTGGGTCTGAGTTAAGACTTCTAGAGACATAGTGCTTTCAGGAATTAATTTATTTTAAAGTTTACTATTACACAGGTCCAGTGAGAATTTTATTTCTATTTGCAATAATACCCATAGAATGCATCCATAGAATGAGGTGTGCTCAGGAACTGAGCTGGATGGAACTAATTAGGTGTAGAAGGAGTGGGCTGTTGAAAGAATGGAATTCCTATTCTATGTGTGCTTTAAAGTCTTATTACTCTGGGACTTCATCCTGAGGTGATCTATCAAATAAGATACTCAAACTTTTCAGTGTCTTTTAAGGACTGAGAAATAAACAGCATCATCTAGCATTAGTGCAGATGCAGTACATTGTGTCTCTTCTGTCTTGTGTTACTGGTCTGTATTCTTGCGTGGGTGTCCAGCTTTACTAAATTGCAGCAAGCAGATGAAGTAGAATGCAAGTAAAAGTTGCTACCAGCCTAGACCTTCAAAGCACTTCTTCCTTACCATGTGCTGTAGGGTGACTTCTGTTCAAAAGTTACTTGGACTTCTGGCAGCTGACCTATAACTGGTGGCTGCAAACAGGGCAAGGCCTGGTTAAATTCTTACCTAATGGCTGGTCACCTGTGTCATGGTGTTGTGGTAGGTGCTTGTTTTGTTGGACGGTGCCTGCCCTCCCTCCAAGTGTTTTTAAGTTTCTGTCCACACATGCACAGCCCCCCATCCCCCATCAGAATTAGGAAGACTCTTCTCTAGAGGAAGGTGCTTCCTCACAAATAAAGACGGGAAAGCTGAGTTACTGACATCTTACCTTTTTCTCTCCAACTGCATGTATTAAACATCTCAGCTGCACTGCACAGAAGCTTTGTTCCTCTTAGTCCAAAATCACATTTGAGAATATAGCTTGGGCTAGAAAATTTTGAGGTTTCTCTGTCTGAAAACTTTTTAAAATGGTAAGACCAGATGTGTTGAAAATGACAGGAAGTAGATTCAACTGTTTTCAGCAAGGCAGGTAAACTAGACTAAATGGAAGAATGTCAAATGCTGCTAATTGCAGAAAACCTGGGATAGTAAAGGTTATAATACTAACATCATTATCACTTGTAAGGTTATTTAGGGTTTATTTGGAATTAAGAAAATTACTTTTTCTCTTCTAGAGATCACTCAAAAATTGTTCATGCTAGTTGACACTTTCTCTTCCCAGGTGCATTTAAGAGAGAACTATTATTCTATCATTGCTGATAATAGTTTTCTAGAAAACCTTTCAATATAAGCATTTGTGAATAGCTCCATATGGTATGCAAGTTTTGCAAACATTTTTATAGCATTGGTCAAGCCCAAATTACAAGATTTGTGTAAGGCCTGGAGATGAAGCTAGGTTGCCTCAATCTAAAAAAAGTGTAAAGCTTTGGAAATACCTCTTATTCTTCAAGATTAATATTTTTGCAATCTTTTCCAAAATTCAACTTAGGTAATATTTTATAGCTAATAAAATATGTGAAAGGATTTGGGAACAACTGATAAATTATTTCTCACTATTTAAAAAAATCAGTAGCTACCACTAAAAAGCTCTTTTAAACCTTCATAATTAAAAATATTAAACAAAACTGAACTTGTTTTAAAGTATGCTTGGTTACTAATTTGCATGATCAGAGGGTCTTACATGAAGTAGCTTGCTGGAGGTATTGTGGACAGTGTTTTGATAAATGATTTTTATTTCATTTATTGCCAGTTTTATTTCTTTTGGATAATACAGTCTCTGATGGCTAAAAATAAGCACTTGTTTTGAAAGTTTACATAATGAGAATGCTGTGTCAAAATGCTAGTGGTTCAGGTCTAAAATCTTAGCAAGAAGAAAATGGATTGAAGTTAGAATTGACATTAACATTTATATATGAAGACAGCAAAATGCCAAAATATTTTTTGGCACTGTTTTATGTGAGGATTTTGGAAGTATTATATCTTTGTAAATGATATACTGAATCATGAAGAGAAATTGCATGAAGAAGGAGTTACATACTCTTTTATTGCAAGAATTGCTAGGAAGCTGAAAGAAAGCAGTGAGTCAACTGTGAAAAGTGGTGTGGAAGCAAGGGTCTTTTACATAAGCAATCCCATAACACCAAGGGCTTGGCATTGTTTTAGTTAGACTGGTGCAGATGTCAGAATATGTGATTCTAATACAATTTAGCTCAGTCAAAACGGAGGTGAATCATACTGACATCTAGTCTGTTTTACTCATGCTGAGATACACTGCAATTTGAGGTTCTTTCATGGCTATCAAAAAACTTACATTAAAGGAGTCAAGTTCTTCTGCTGCATGCATTAAGGAGATGAAGAAGGCAGAAACTTAAATGTGAGCAATTACTCTGTTGTCACTAAGAATAAACTGGTTATAAGTAATAAAAACCTCTTAATGTATAACAGAGAAAATTCCTACTGGTCAGACACACTTAAAAAACATGGCTGTGTCCTGGTCAGTTTAAATATATATAACCATCCATTTGGGCACGTTCTTATTTGTAAGAATGTATTTTGCAACATAAGAATTGTTTTTCTACCTGTATTTGTATACTGCAGTATGAAATACAAGATCATGTGCTGATAATGGGAAAACTTGTTGCTTTCTCTAAGTGCAGTAATGAGAGTTTTAGGAAAACTGCCATAAGCAGAAAGATGGAAAATAATTCTTTCTGGTAGAAAGATGTGTTTCCTCCATTCCTAGTGCCTTTTGATCTTTTGGGAAACAAAAATTACTGATGTTATTTTGATCAAGCTTAAGTTCTCAAAGTGGTCCACACATTTCATGGTATCCACAGTAGTTCCTGGTTAGTCACATGCTGCTTAAGTTCTTCTAAAGATCAATTTAAATAAATAACTAGTATTTAAAAGATCCCTGGTATCCAATGAATACCTATTCTGTAAGACCAGTAAATTAACATGTAGAGCTTCTGTGTTGAGCACAGCCTAGTAACTGAAGCAGTACTCCCTTTATTTGATACATTGTCAGCCCTCCTGCCCTGCCTTCATAGCAGGCAAAGCATAGATTTTTATTGCTTACTGTCTCATTAAAGTAAGTCATAAGGTGTTTCGTAGTTAGGGAATGCATTAAAAATGCCACTTCAGTTGGTGCTGAGCTTAAGTTACAGAAATGCCTACAAGCTGCTGTTGCTTTGAACAGAAACACTCCTGTCAAAATGCAGCAGTAGTT
Organism: Parus major; assembly: GCF_001522545.3. Classification (NCBI taxonomy): domain Eukaryota; kingdom Metazoa; phylum Chordata; class Aves; order Passeriformes; family Paridae; genus Parus; species Parus major. The sequence continues at coordinate 32,661,837 of NC_031799.1, read as the reverse complement.
ATTTGCTGATACTGTGTCTGGCTCCAAGTATGGCACATCACCAACATTAAAACTAACTATAAATCATATCACAGATATGAGTATTTTTTACCTAGGCCGAAAAAACTTATGAGTAAATTGCTTAATTTTATCCTATTTTTCAGAAGTGCCTAAGTAATCTAAGTCCTACAAAGGGGACTTAAGGGTTGGGACTTAAGCTCCTAAGTGTCTTAGACAACATTTTTAGAAGTCTGCAACATCCATGTATCCACTGATGTCTCTCTGGCAATTCCTGAAACCCTGTGCTGCTTAGCAGTACAGAATATGCGCAGTTAAAATGGAGGCCAAAGTGACATTGCAGTTCCAGGTTTTGGTTTCATAAAAAAAAAAATGTCTGATGCAGACGTTGGCATCCAGAGCAACACAGCAATCCCTATCAATCTCCTCAGGGCAGATTACTTTGTATAGTCCATTGCTTCTGTGAAAAGAAGAAAGGTAAAATTAGTTTTAAAACCTCCTTTCTTAATTTTCTGGTCACCAGTTTCACTAAATTTAGTCTACTGCGTTCAGCTCTTGTCTGTCTCTACTGTATAAAGTCCTACCTTCTAAGCAACTGATTTCCATCTTGTGTTGTATTTGATCTGTCTTAATGGTTTGTGTTTTCTATATGTCTGAACATATTTCGCTCTGTAATCAGGATGTTTGGTCTGATTTCTGGAGGTGCTGAGCATCTTTGTATCCTGTCATCAGTGAAGGACTACTGCACAAATCTGTTTAGTTTTACTTTTAAATTGATTGAAATTTCATTCCTACACAGGTTCCAGATTTCACTATTACAGACCTGTCTTCAGAGTCAGATGATGTACCCGACATTTTGGATTTGGACGAAGAGGATCAACAGGATTTTTCACGCACAAATGGTCCTTACACTGCAGGGCAAAGAGCTGAATAGAGAAGCATAAAAATGTCTTTTTGATACAGTGTACCTTTGCCATGTTTAATTTAGATTTCTCCTTTTTAAAGATGATCCTGCCTAGTTTAGGGATTATGGGGATATTTTATTATTTTTTTTTAATCAGTACTGTTTCACTTAGCTGCATCAAAAATCTGGGTTTTTCAATGTAAGGAATGCACGCTACATTAATTGGTTAGCATGGGTGTCAGGCTCCCATTCTGCAAGCCAGCTATAGCCTAACCAGTGTAACCAACTAATCTGACCTTTGTGGATGATTTGTTCTTCTGCTGGTAGCAGCCATGAGAACACCCCAGTGCTTTGCATAAAGGGCTGCCAACAAAAGGAGTTGATGAGGATTTGCCCACCAAATTTCCCCTTTCAGTCTACGTGAAAAGCAGTGCTGCATCTACCTCTTTGCTGCTGGAAGGGGTAAGAGACTGTGTCTATCTCAGATTTTCTCAGGTTCTTTCATTAGGCTCTGCACCTACAGAGCTTAGAAGCTTAGAGCTTTCCTTTGGCAAGAGTGCTTTATGCACAAAAGGACTTCCTTTCTTTCCACATGCCTTCTGTGTGCAAATATTTTGGCATGATGTCATGATTTGTCATGATGCTATCAGTTGTGGCGCCTGAGACTAAAAGGGAGTAAATACTTCAATATTAAAGTATTTTGGGTATAAGGATAGCATTTAAATAAGGAAGGGAAAGAGAGTGTAAAAAGAAAGGAGAAATAGAGTAAAGAGATAAAGACTTCGGATAAAAGAAAACTTGGAAAAAAAGAAGGAATTGAATGTGAGTTCTGGTGACAGTGGTTTTTAAAAAATCTTTTAATAAAATCTCACTCAGTTATTTGCTAAGGGCTGGTGAGTCTGCATTTGCTCGCACACAGTAACTTCTCTGGGAGTTGGGGAGAGTGGGAACGGGACTGGAGGCGGACTTGTTAACATTTCTGTGCGAGGACGAGGCCGAAGTGCTGTCGCAGAGACCTCTCGGTGTCGTCGGTGTGCCGGCGGCGCAGTCACGGGAGTTGCGGCAGAGCGCCGCTCTGCTGCGGCCGCGGCACGCCGCTGCGCCCTCATCCCGGGACACCTGTCGTTGTGAGGGCCTGCCAGTCTGCTCACGGAAATGCCTTGGAATAAAAGTTTGAACCGCACAGCCCTCTTGCCGGTGCGAGTTTTTCTTGTTAGGGAGGAGGGGGGCGTGGCGGGCTTATGTTGGTTTTGTTTTGTTTTTCTCACCGATTGCAAAATCCCTATTTAAACGGCAGGGCCCCCTGGAGAGATGCCTGCACCCGGACTACAGCTCCCGTGAGGCAGCGCGCCCGGCTCGCCTCGTCCTTGGGCTCCGGGGCGGGCGGGAGGTCTCGCGAGGGTAGCGGCGTGGTGTGGGCGGGCCCGCGCGCGGGAGTTTTTGGCGGGCTCGAGAAGATGGCGTGGCTGTGAGGGGCTGGAGGGGTGCGCCGTCTGACCGCCCAGTGCCGACGGCTGCCATGGCAGACAAGTGGGAGAGCGATCACCTCTGGCTCTGTTTGTTGGCCTTGGGCTTCCGCCCGAAACGCCACTGTGGCGTAAAACTAGGGAGGTGAGTGCTAGGGAAATCTGGGAGAGGGTGGAGGTGGGGGATTCGAACCGGGTCTCCCCCGGGAGCGCGAGGCGGGAGCGTCTCGCCATGGCCGCTGAGGGGCCTGGTGCCCCTGGCGACATACAGCGCCCGGGAAATGCCCACATTGCCGCTGTAGTCTACATTATTATCTCAGACTTTCTGAAGAAATGAAAGCCAGGACTGATGAGAAGTCTTGCTCCCCCGCACAGTCCTGTGGGAAAGGCGAGGTGAGGGGCTTCCTAGCGCGTGTTTTGAAAACTTGCATTGGAAGAGAAATTGCCGGAATTGTTTCGTAGCATCGTAGGTTGTTAGGGGCCTGGAATGGACCTTAGAACATGATATATATTCCGCTGCTGCCCTCCCGCCATGGGCCGGGACTTATTCCACTAGACCTGGTTGCTCAAGGCCTTACCCATCCTGGCCTTAAACGCTCTCAGGGTCGGGGCATCCGCAACGTCCCGGGGCAGCCGGTTCCAGTGCCTCGCTATTGTCACAGTAAAGATTTTCCCCCAAATATCTAACCTGAATTTTTCGTCTTTCAACTTGTACCCATTATTCCTTGTTCTGTCTCTACAATTCCTAAGAGTCCCTCTCCAGCTTCCCTGCAGGCCCCCTTTAGATACTGTAAGGTTGCTATTAGGTCTCCATGTAACCTTCTCTTCTCCAGGCTGAACACCCCCAGCTGTCAGTCTTTGTAGTAGGTGCTCCAGTCTGCTTTTCAATTTCGTGCCCTTTCTCTGGACTTGCTCCGACAGTTCCATGTTCTTGTTGTATTGGGAGCACCAGAGCTGAATGCAGCACTCCAGTTGGGGGTCTCACAGGAGCAGAACAGAAGGGCAGAATCACCACATTCGATCTGCTGGCCACACTGTTTTTGTTGCAGCCCTGGATTTCACCCGTTAAATACGATGAAAAGTGTATACTTCTACATAGGATATAAAGCATTCAATTAATTACTCTGTAACATAACAGTGTTTTGTAGTCTTTAGCAGCCAGTGAAAATGCAGTGCTGTCACCCTAACTGTTTCTGATGTGGCTGTTTATTTATTAGGGATATGTTTGCTAAACCAAACAGCAGAGCATTCCATGTCGTTGCCCTCTTCTTGTTTACTAAGCTGGATAAGCGCCGCGCAAGACAAACTTTCAGGTAAGTGCTTGGTTTCTGAGGTTACTGCTATGCCCTTAATTAAGAATACGTTTTATACATATTTTGCATACATATATATTTTATACATATTATACATATAGTTGCTGGAGGGGAAGGAAGTGGTTTTTTGAGGAATGCTTTGGAAGAAGAGCATACAGTCAGAGAATTTGTTTCCTTTCGATCACAACTCATTCACTCAATTTTGATCAGTCTGAAACCTTGACTTAATTAGTTGTTTCTGTTGCTATCTGTTACTTAGAAAATTTGATATAAATTTTAATAGCTGATAAATAATCTACCTGTCCCATTCTTTTTGACTGAGCAGAAACTAACACTTGCCATTTGTGGGTTGTTGCCAGGACATTCAACATGGCAAGATCCCAGTGTTCTTTAATGGTTTTCTTTGTATAGCAGAGCTGTTTCAGCTTATGCATTTGAAGATGTGTTGGGAGGAAGACCACTGATATGAAAATGAGGTTTCTGGCCTCTTTTTTTTCTTCTTTGCATGTCCAGAGTTAGAAAGAGCTGCAGACAAACCTCTATCTGGAATAATCTCTAATTAATTTATGGAAAAAAAATATTGTCATTTAACAAACTTTCATCTCCTCTTGGTCTAGGGTATATGCCCCTCATTTTCTGGCTCGGCAACAATAAGAAATCTGTGTCTTATTCTTGTTTTTACAGTGGTTAATTAGGTATTTGAATATTTGAATGTATTTTGACATGGCTTTTTCTTTTTCTTTTCCTTCTTCCTCATCCTTTTTAAATGAAAAGGCCATCTGAGTTCAGAAAACAAGGAAGTCCTAAATTTAGGAAGCACTGCTGTCTGTGGCTAAGAGAAATTTCAGTGAGTACTGTAAAAGGTGGAAGTTCATGCTGTGCTGGTTTCTGTGACCTTACTCTTTTTTTGAGGGAACTGTTTTGTATCAGAGTTTTAAGTATGGATTTTCTTAATCAAAGATTTCAGTTTTGCCTTGTATATTCTTTCATATAGTTTATCCTGGACTTCCTTGAAGAAAAGATGTTGGCTTTGGGGAATTTAGAGGACAGAAATCTAATTGGGTCCTAAAACTACTGTTGCTTGCTTTTGGATAATAGTATTTGATTAAATGGAAGTGTAGAGAATGTCTTAGCCCTCTAAGGTCGGAGGGCTGGTAGGTGAGAATAACATCCTTCAGCTTGAGGGCTGTTTAACTTGCCTGGGAAAGTGTTTATTATTGTGAAAGCTGATTCACATGCATGAAAAAATTAATAGAATTTTCTTGTATATTGCGAAAGGAGCTAAAATGTGAACTTTTTAAAGACAAAGCAAAACTGATTTCTTCAAGTCTTGTTGCTTTCTTATGCTGCCTTTGTTTTAATGATTGTTCTAAAAATCTTGTCTTTATGTTCTTCAGCACTTCTGTATTTTAGTAATAATGGATAAAGTGAAAACCAATGATGCAGTATCTTTAAATATGATTAAAGTACACTGATTCAGGACTTCAATAGAAAATGAAAGAAAACTTGAATGTGTTTTCAAAGATAGAGATTACCAGTTAGGAATGAGGAGGGTACCTATTTTTAACATTTATCCAACACTGATTTCAGTCTTTGCTTTGATACTGGCTTGTGTATAGAACTAGATGGGTGTTGGGAAAAATGAAAAAAGCTTTGTTCTCTTCTGCTGATTACAGTAGGTGTCAGCTGTGGTGGCAGTCATTCAGCTTTGCATCAGGCTTGCTAGTGGATAATCTGCACTGTTTTGGTATGCAGACAAGTCTTTGATAGCTGTTGTGTATGCTTTACTTCTTAGATTTGTTTTGATTTAAAATGATTATACTTTTCTAGAAGCAAAAGGAAATTGGTATTCCACGAATTACACCTTCCATGCTCCTTTGTCCTGGTGGTGCTAAATTTGTTCACGTGATCTACCTTTTTGCAAGATACATAATGATTGAGAACATGAAAAAACTCTCTGTAGGTAAGCTATATGGGACAATAAAAATGTGTAATTTGCTATTTTTGTAAATCTATCAAGTCTTCAGTATATGTCAGGAGCTTTAAGTAGTTCTTAGTTGACTGCTGAGGTCAGATCTTTCACTCTGCATTTGCGCAGAGCTGCTGCTGATAGAGCAGTGCAGATGGGTTCGCTCTCTATTACTTTATGAATTTGTTACAAGGTTCACCTGTGCAATGCTCTGCACCATTACCCACACAAGCAATGGTTTGGTCCAGAAGTATTGGATGGCTACATTGTTTTCTTACTCAGAACTTGAGGAATTCTGAAGGATGAGATCTGTCTGTTTCAGTCATCTTGTATTATTGTAACCTAAAGAGTATAGAAAGGGGGTGAGAGTGAGGGAACGAAGATGTATACATCAGAAAAAAAGGCCAAAGAGGCAGTACACTGCATGCTATATTTCAGTCCAGGTAAAAATGAGCATCTTGATTTGTGATTGTTGCAGTTTGATCTAGGTAGATTAGAAAGTTGCCCATTTGTTAAAAGCAAATAATGCAATCCAAGCGTTGACTTCTGTTTAGGCACTGGTATACCTTTTGCTGAAGCTATAAGACGGAGACCTGATGATATGTACGTAGCAGAAGCAAGACACAGAGTTGCATACAATAAACTGCTACAAAATCTTCGAATGGAAGACTTTGTTATTAAACAATACAGGGGAAAAGCACAGTAAGTAATGCATGTGAAGAAAATTAGTCTTTCCATAAAAGCTGACTTACATGTTACATGTTTTTAAAAGGATTTGAAAAGTCTGTATAGGCTTTACATCACAGAACTCATTCTGTTGAACTGCTCCCTTATTTTCCCCCTTTAACTTCTTTCATCAACAGTTCTGCTTGTAGATCTTTTGTGAAGCATCATAGCTTAAAGAAGTGAATCATTTAGGAGATGCCGTATGGTACATGGGCATTAAAATGGTCAGGGAATTCTACATGTGTAGCAGTTATCATTTCTTTTGAAGGGTTATATTAACATTCTCAGAATGAAACTGGATTTTGTTTAGTGACTGTGAGACACATTTTATTTGCTTAAACCTTAATTATTTCACCAAAAGTGTGCTATTCTTAACTCTTGTTTACGGCAAACCCTCCCAGGTTGAGAAATGTCGAGAGCTGGAACTTTCTCTGCAAGCATAGAGTAATATACCAATGGAATTTACAGAATTTGTGTGGGATAATTTACAGTATTGGAGCACTGTCATGGACAGTTACGAGTTTAGTAAATGGCAGAAAAGGGTGAGGGGTTGCACTGTAGGTAAAAGAGCAGCGTCAGAGCGTGTAGTGTAGCTCCATACAAGAGGACTGGTCACATTTCATGACTTTGGATGAGGGTTTAGCATCCACGGAGACCTCATGGTGTGTTTCTGCTGGCCTTGATTCTTATCAAGGACTTCAGTTTACCCTGGTATTTCCTGGCAAAGTAGTTCAGTGGTGCATTAGAGATGGCAGGAAGCAGGAGTACCTAGAGAATGACTTCATAGTGCAATCACTGAGGGTGTTGAGTCAGAGCGGTACTGTCTTGAATTCACTGCTTGTAAATGAGAGAAACTTCTTTGGAGATGTTAGAGGGCTCTTATGGTCTCTGCAGCCAAGACTTAGAACCTTCATTCCAAAGGAATGTGTGGAAGACGAGGAAAACTGATGACACTGGCCTTTTAATTTTGAGTGTATTTCCACTGACCTAGGCAACTGTAGGAGATGTCTTGTGGAAAGCAGGAAAGTTCATGAGTGATAGGATACTTCCAGAGATCCTTGCTGGAGCTCATGTGTGATCCATCTCATAAAGTGAAAAAAGAAACAGGTGCAACAAGGAAGCTGCCTAATTAGGACAGTGTAGCAACATGGAATAAAGAAAAGGGAACTGACTCCAAGACATAAATACAGAACTATTTCTCAGGTGTGCAGTGATGTAGCTAGGAAGGCCAAAGTTCAGCTAAAGCTCCAAGAGCCTGCTAAGATCTTAAAAAAAAATACTGCAATATGTTATTAGGAAGTGGAAGTACTTGGGGGATTTAGATCTGATTCTGAACAAAGTTGTATGTTGCAGGTCTCACAGGTTGGAATACCCAATATATACCTTGCTTCAGGCTACATGGGTAAGATCAGTAGCCCAGTCTCTGTGCCAAATGGTGAAAGAAGCAGCAGAAGAGGGTAAAGGAAAGGCTTCATTGCTTTCATCCAAGGGTACAGGGATACTTACCTAATGTCATTTCAGAACAGATTAATATATTAGGAAAGACAGAAGGCTAGTTAAAGGGGTGAGCCCAAAGTGTGATAGTGCCTCAAAGTCATAGCTAGTCTGTGAGTGGAGTTCGTATGAGTCTGGTGCTGTCTTCTTAAGGAATATGGATGACAGGCATGCATACTAACCCACCAAACTTCCAGATGTTGCCAAACTGTGAGGAAGGAGGAAACACTGCAATGGGAAGCATTTCACAGAGAGACCTTGCTGGGTCTGGAGACTTGCACAACAAAAATTTTGTGGGGTTTAACAAAGACCAGTGTGAGGTCCTGCACCCTAGAGAGAAAACGGACCTCAACAGCAGCACAGGTTTGTGGGTGATTAGCTGGGGAGTAGCTCTGTTAAGAAGACTCAGAAGTGAATGTAGTGTCAGGCCACAAGCTGAGCATGAGTCAACAGAGTGTTCTGGTAATCAGGATCAGCAGCCTACCATATTGTGTTGGAATGAGCCCTGCTCATTACCATTTTTCAGATTCTTCCTATTCTTCTGGGGCTGGGGAGCTGGGAATTGAGTGAGCAGCTGTGTGGTACTTAGTTGCTGGCTGGTGCTGGCAATTCTAGTGCCACTGTGTTTAGTTTTGATCAGCCCACTTGAAGGTAGAGAGTGAAAAATGGGAGAGATACTAGCAGAGGGCTGCAATGGATTGCAGGGTTGCAGAGTGTGAAATATATGACTAAAAACTGGAGAAATTTGGTTTGTTTAGCCTGAAAAAGGCAATTCTAGGGGTTTAATCAGAGTTTCAGTATTTAAGAAGTAGTTGTAGAGAACATGGAGGCACTCTTAACAAGGATGTGTCCTGACAGGACAGGATGTTTAGGGGGAAACTGCCTCTGGATTTAAAATAATCTCTTATAAGAACAATTAAACTGAAAAAGGTTGCCCTCAGAAGTGAAATTTCAGTTCCAGGACATATTCAAGACTTAGTTTGACAAGACTGAGCAGCATAATTAAAGGCTCTGCTTTCAATGGAAGGCTCAACAATGCAATTTCCAGAGGTCAAAGTCTCCTAAACTTCTCTGATTTCTGTAATTCTGTGTCTCCTGTCACCTTGTTTGGAAATACTGCCAGTGTTTACTGTTTGAGTGATACCCTTCAAAAATGTATTTCTTTAGAGTTCTTTTTTTCATTCTTGACAATGTGTCAGAACTCTGAAGATCCTTTGGAATGCAGCATGATTGAGGCACCCAGTGTTTCTGAAAATCAGACTACTACATTTTTTCATGCTTAAAATGTCAATAAAAGCACTTTGACAAAAGATCTTCTGTGGTCCAGCTGCTTCTACTCCAGTATTCTGTTCTCTGGTCTTTTGAAAATGAGGGATTTGAGTACTGTAGAATTGCTGAATATATTTGTGGTTCATGTTGATAATAGATGCTTACAGTAATTTAATGCTGCTGGGTATAAGAAACAGCTGCCTTACTATGTAGATCTGGAAAGAATGGACATGATTAGTGACTGTAAGCAATTCTGAGAAACCTATACAAGCTGTTGAATTTTTTCCTAGGGTTTTAATTAGAGAAATAAAACGGACAGTGTCTGAATATCAAGTTGTGCAGAAGCAGTGTTTCAGGTAAGTGTTTCTCCTTGTAACCAAGTTAGGATGTATGAAATAGATTAGATACTTAGTTTTATGAAATATGAACTGTAATTCCACTGTATTCCACTTGAATTTCTGTTTTGTATGTGCATATAGGATGAAACAAAAAAACCAAAACAAAAATGACACAACTGACAAAATTCAGAAGGTGAGCATTTTGTCCCTGCTGTGGCAGTGTGTTGAATTCTAACATTTCTGCAACACCTACTGTCAGATACAGTATTACTTGCGCTTGTTTACATGTGGTTATGCTAGCCCTTTCATCTTCCTTCACGATGTTTTGATACTATATCTATATCATTATAGATACTATAGCAAACATTTTAAAACAATGTTTTTGTCCTTTCCTATTAAGGTCCGCAGTATGTGGACACTTATAGTGGAAGTACTTACATCTCTGAAAAAGGAAAAGGAAGTGGTGGATTCTGTACTTCAAGACTGTGCCAACCCATGTGTTCTGGATGGAACTGATGTAGCTGTGAGGGTTCCAGGGTTGCTGACTTACAGAGTTGAAAATAACATACATGGAGTAAGTGTTTTTATCCTCCTTGCTGAATTGCTAAACTGCTTTTATTTAGTCTCCAGGGATGCAATTAAATACCTTAAAAAAATTAAACAAGTACTTCATGGATTATTAGAGATGATTGCAGAAGGATGCATGAAATATGTATAATTCATATGCAGAGATTTATTATTATTATAATGCTGCTTTGTATTTATTTTGTTTAACCCATTAGCTTTTTCAGTTCAATAAATATATTGGTAAGTCTGCCTAATTAGTATTTGACTTTTTTTTTTGTCGAGACATTAAAATTATTTTGGGTGGTTTAACTGATTCTTCAACTAATTTGCTTTTGTTTCCATTCTGTAGAGTATGGTGTTCAGTTATGGCATTGGTGTTGTTTGTGCCATATCTTTTGGGGCAGTGGTCAAACAGAATACCTCATTGGTTGAAGTTTTCTTGGCTTGTATTGCTTTGACCTAGATTGTATTTTTTGAAAAATGAAACAATCAGGACCTGAACCTAAGTATGACATATACAGTGTCCTGGTTCTGACTACAGAAGACGTAACTTTCTGGTGTTGGTACTGTTCACTAAGTTGTTTTTTTTATTGCTTGCTCTACTTCAAGTTTTGTACAGGAAATTTATATGAAGATGGAAAACTGAATTTCCTAACAGTTATTCAATTGTTAAATGAAGCCCTGATGACATTGAGAGATGAACCTTGTCCGTGTGAATTAAAAGAATTTCACAGAATTGAGGACATGGTTACATCCTACAAGAATGCACTACAGGAGTTGAAAACAAAAAGGTAAGTGTTGGGAAATTTTCTCTAATTGCTTGATCTTAAATGGTAGGATCATGTCTATTAGTGTCTTTTCCAGAAAAATGTTACAGCAAAAACATGTTGGTTTGGTCTTTTTCTTGTGCCTCTGGGAAAATGAGTGTTTGTTTTTATCTATATGACTTTTTATTGAGATTCTTTAGTTAACTTCAGCTTTTTGCCTTTGTTTCATTAATATTTTAGTCTTTGTTCCTAGGGACCTAATTTGCTTGCTGATCTGATTGTTGCCTTGTTTTGTCTTGTTGCATTAATAAGTTCTGAGATTTTTAAAACTTTCATTGGTAACTGGCTTAGGGAAATTTCAAGTGTTTATTGTGCATATTTTTTAGTGCAGTTTTTTAAATTCTGCTGTAAGAGACTTGAAGACTACCTACCAGCAGTGTTTTTGGTTGTGAGATTTAGTTCTTAGTGAATGTATAAATGCATGAATAAATCAATACATATCAAAGGTTTGTCAGGATAAAGGAGAAAATGTAATCCTTTTCCTCTTTATGTAGAATTTTTATCTTTACCAACATCTGTCTTCATTTTTCATTTATGTATTACAGTCAAAGAAGAAGGCAACAGCATTGTGAGCCAAAGCAAGGGTCTATTTCTAGAAAACAGGAGATCTGGGAATCGAAGTGGAAAACAATTCTTGGCCAGTGTCCTTTTAATTTAATCTTTAAAGATGATCTTGTAAGTAGTGTTAATTTTATCTGATTCTGGGAAAACAGAAAAGGGTGAAGGTGAGAGAGGATGTAGGTCTAAACTGTTCTGTTGCAACACTTCTGCTTTCAATGTAATGTTAGGGGACTCACATAGTTCAGTATACCTGATTCTGCTTTAAGAAGTAGTGATTCGTAAAGAGAGTACATTTGACTTTATGATACCTAATGTATTCACTGGAGATGTTGAGACAGTATATCAGCATAAGAGTGAGCAGATTGGTTTTTGGTTTGTTTCTGTCAGTCCTCCTGTGGAAGCTCAGTATTTGTGTGGTCAGTCTGAATATTTGCTGATATCTGTTTTCCCTTTTTAAATCAATGCACTTGATGAATGAATGATTATTTTCATGTTGATGATCGCATTGACTGAAGTTATACCCTTGTGTAGCTACCCAGTAAGGAGAAAAGAGACTTGATGTTAAGTCTGACAGCTGGTTTGCAGAAAAGCTGTTTTAAGTACCTGTCTGTTAATTACTGTTGATAAACTGACTTTTTCTGCCTGCTTCTGTAACGTTTGCTTTTCCATTTGAAAGCAGCTAGCTTCACTCCAGTCTCTTAGTTCTTCAGATGAAGATGAAGACAGTGTCGTTTGTCAGTCATTTCCAGGTGAGTGAACAGTAGAAGCTTCTTTTCCTTCTCCCCACCACCACCACAATTGTTAAAAATTATGTGGAGTCAGAAAGGCTTCCTTTCTTGCATTTCAGATAGTCTTTGATAGTCCATGGTAATTGGTTGTGAATGACTCTTTGCCAAAATTGCCTTGTATTTTTCAACTTCTTAGTATCTTGAAGGTTCTCTGAAACTTGGCAAAAACCCAGTACTGAGCTGTTCGGTATTTTGTTGTTCTTGCACAAAGGATGTTGAGGCAGATGTCCATGTACAAAAGTTTATTCCTGGATTCTAGAGAAGACATTCAGTCTAACAGTCTAAAGGTTATTTGTGTTGGAGGAGTAATAAAGAGAAAAAGAGGTTAAAACTTTTTCCATTGACCATCTAGGAAAAGAAATTGAAGGTGCCCTCCCAGCTTTCCCTGGTGCATTCTGAAATACTTTTTACCTTGGTAACTGTGCCATTTGATCAGGACCTCACTTGACCTGTGTTGGTTCCATTCAGTCATTAGGTTAACAGTGTTTATCACAGCTGACTTTGATCAGGCATGGTTGTTGCCAATTGGCTGATGATCTGATGATATTTTACTGGGTGACCTCGTTTTACTTATTGACCAAGTCCAAGTCCTGATGATCACTAGTACAGAGTTAAAAGTTAAAAGCTACAAAGCAAAGGGGAAGACTGCTTGAATCATGTCAATTGCAGTCCCTTTTAGGAAAAATGGCATAGCAGAGGTATATTGGAATTTAAGATTCAAAACAATGGCAGGAGGATCCTTTTGGTTACAAAGGTAAAAGTACTGCTCTAGTTGTCTGAGGGTATGCGTGTATAAGGCTAGAAGCTGCAGAGGAAAGGCTACAGAATTGGATTTGGGACATAATCTGCCTTAAATTAGAGGACTGAAGTACTGTACTATGATGCTGTGAGCTGGTAGAATCAGAAAGCTTGAGACAAATTGATGTCTTTGATATTTTTCCTACTCTGTGGTTGAGTTGCATTATCAGAGCATACAGCCACTAAGAAGACTTTACTTCTGCCTGTTAATAGGGTCAACTCCAAAAGCAAAATACTGACCTCACCTAACTGCTAGAAGTGAGCTTAGATTTTTGATGTGTTGTTGAGTGTGACAGGACATGCCGTTTGTCCTTGCAGAAGCTGAAATTAAAGATTAGTATCTGTGGCTACAGATACTGCCTGAGCAGAAGGATTGATAGTATCCTCTTATGTATTAATTAATTTTTCTTGAGATAATCATAAAATCCATCCAGTGAGTAGTCTACTGAAGTAGTGTGAGTGAGCTATGTCACACGGGAAGCCTAAGTGAAGAAAATGGAAGCAATACTAAAAATTTTGAGTTGCTTTTCTAGATAATAATGACTCTCATCATGAAGAATGCCGTGGGAAGAATGATGGAGCTTTGGAAACCATGACAGATACAGCATTAGTACCCTCGAGATGGTATGCTTAATGAGAATTTAAAAAAAAATAAAGCAGTAGAAAAATTAGTTCACTTACTGGACTTGAATATTTTGCATCTCTTCAGTCTAAGTGGAATATTTCAGTAGCCCACTCATTACATCACTACTACTTGATTTAGCAAGATAGTCCTAAAGTAATTTCTGCTTTCTCCAGCTGATGACAGATTGATCAACTGGTTGCTCCTGAATAGGAGGATTAGCAGTCAAATTGCAGGGTTTTTTTCTTGCTTTCACTATATTTTAAGATTCAAGAGACAGATGGAGAGAACAGAAACTTCCGTTTCTCAAACCAAACCTTTTCTACAAGACTTTTCATTACTCTTGAGAGTTAAGTCACATTAGTCTGTAGCTACGCTTCCTATAGTACCAGAAAAGGGTTAAACACAGAACAGTGGTATCTTAGAAAGTTTTTTCCCTTTTGCCATTTGCTTAGTCCAGGAATATTTAATGACCTTTTGAATAATGCTGTTTTTTCATAATATGACTCCTACAGATGCTTGAACATTGCCTACTAAGAGACCAAGGGAGTTAACAAGGGAATGCTATCCATTCTTACATATCAGTAGATGTAGTTGCATGTAAGTCTCAGAGGCTATCAAAGTAATTAACAAATAACTCCTGATGTTCTTTCAGTGACTTCGTGCATCATGAAGGTTTTTCTGCTTCTGAGGCTACAGACAGGTAACATCAAAAACGTTTTAAGGTGTGCTTTTCCTAGGAAGTGAGGACTATGCAGTTTTGAAATATATGCAATTGGCATGAAATTTACCAGAAGTGAAAAGGGTGAAGATTTTGGTAGCCAAGTGATTGTTAAATATCAACAAGTTTCTCTATAGGAACAGACCTATGGAAGCCAGACATATGGTTCAAAGACTACGTATGTTGTAGAACATTCTCAAGTCTGCAGAAGACTTTCCAGTTATCTTTTATAGCAGAAATCAGAAGACTGGTTTACAAGCGTATTGAAAAATCCCTTCTTTTTCCGCATGCTAATTGATAGCAGAGTTTATTAATTTACTGTTTTTGGGAGGCTGATACACAACTAGGGCTAAAGCTGCTCTATTTGTCACACTGTTCTCCCTATAGTAAAATTGCTTTCTGATGACCGGGACGAATTGAGGGAAATCGTAACGGACAGATACGGAGCACACAACATATAACAGCCTTCTAAGATTTGCGTTCCAGTTGTTTAATTCGTCTCTAAAATTGTTGGTGTTTTTTTGTCTAGTCACTTCCTCTCTCCTTCCTTGACAAGATGGTCGGTGCCACTGTTGTCAGAAGCATTTAACAACGGGGACCTGTCAATTGAAAATGTAACCATCTATCTTTGAAATAAGTTAAACTTAGGACATGTTCTTTTTATATTGGTTGAAACTTAGACTTTGTGGAAAAGGGTTTTGGGGGTGGTTTTCTGGGGGCTTTGGTTTCTTTTGTGGGGTTTTGGGAGTGCTCTTTTGTTGTTCTTTGAGCAATATTTTTAAGCATTTGAGTTAGTTTTTTTTAAGCATTTGAGTTAGTCTGGCAAAATTGTAAAAGCTAACTCTCAGTGACTTTGTTAAGCTTTAGGAAAGAGCAGTACGAAGCAGCCATTGTATCTGGCTTCATGTGTAACATACAATGTATGACTTATTCCCTGTTTGCTGAAACAGTCTTTTTGATGTGAGCAGTGATCAGACTTTGTTTCTATAAGTTGTAAATGAAATTTAAGGGTTAAAATGTAGGAGACGCTTTCTGGGGACGGTCTGAGACATGGCAAAGACCTCTATAATCGAGTTAGGTGTTAGAAGTTTATTTCAGGGCGTGGGGTAGAGAGAGAGAGAGAGAGCCTGCTATGAGCCAGCAGATAGAGCTCAAGGCGGGCTCAGGGAGAACAATACAAAAGAGGGTAAGATACGAATACATGAGTTTAAGACTTAAGATTTCTACGAAAGAGAGTTACAGAACATAACAGAAGTGAGAGAGCTGGGAAAAAGAGAGCTAAAGAAGAGCAGGAAAGAGCAGCGAGAGAACATAGTAAAAGAAACAAGAGAAAACAAAAGAACTAAGAGCTAAGAGTTAAGAGAGGAGTTAAGAGAGACCAAGAGAGACTAAGAGAGACCAAGAGAGACTAAGAGTTAAGAGAGGAGTTAGAGAGACTAAGAGCGTGAACTCTCTTTTACAATTACTTATATAATCTATACATATGAATATTCTATTCTTTCACTGACTAATCTTTCTAAGTATACTAATACAGTAACATTTGTGTGCAACCTATAGAAATCGCTATTTTTGCATATTTTTAGTTATCTCAGGGTCCTTCAGACCTTTCCTTATAAGGCTGGGATGAGGGGTCTCAGCTTGGTTTTATTGCAGGAAAGAATGTGTTCTGGCATACCAGCCCGGTTTCTTTGAATTATTCAAACCATGCTATCATTTGTATTTCTTCCTTAGCCTTTCTGGCTACAAAGTCATATTTATAATTTCTTTCTAATTCTACCTTCCCAACATTAAAATGTGATGTAAAAGCAACTAGGATGTACGGTTGTCCATTGCACAACTGTACCATGATTAAGGTAGTTTCAAATGAGTCATTTGTGTTGTATATAATACCTATCACTACTTAGGTCCTAGTTTGAATACAGTTGTAAAAGCATTTTGTATTTAATTAGAATTCAAGACTGAAATATTTTTGTTGATGAAACACTGGGGCCATTGCAGTTCAGAATTTTTACAGCAGTTCATGCTAATATCCTTGCTTGAATTTAAAACTACTAATGATTCCTGTGTATTCCTGTAGAATTTGCATACTTGTGTGGGAGATAAAAAACTTGTGCCTCCAAAAATCTTCAGAAATGGACAGAAAGAATTTCCCCCTTCAGCAATGGAGGAGAACGCAGATGAAAATATTACCCAGCCAAAGTCTCCTGTGAAAAAAGACAGCCTTGAAAAAGCCAGAGATGAACTGGCAGAAGAGGTTAGGATATACTTTTTTTTTTTTTTGTTTGGTTTCAAGTAAGTGATCACTAAGTTAGAGAAAAAATCACTAATTATAACAAAAGATTTCTCTTGTAATCCACATATATTGAAAGTTTCCTTTTCTGCTAGGTAGTTATCAGTCATGGAATTTTAGAGTGGACTGATAAAGTCCATACTAAAAGATGGAGTTTGTGCAGGTATCATATTTAAAAATCATGCTGAAGTGAATAGCATGTTCAGTAGAATCATGGTGTGATTACCTTTCAGTCTGTGAAGTACACTGCATATATTCAGATCCAAAAATAACTGTTCAATTCTTAAGTTATACAGGTTAAGTATTTAGTAGGGACACTGTAATTTTAAGCAGGAATGTAAGGGGGTTTTTTTAGGTATTTTATTTAATATTGACTGAGGAATTCTTTCACAAGAGTTATGGTAAAATGTGCCACATCTTATTTTAGAAAGTAAATTGCATTTTTCACTGAAATTATAGTTATTTTTCATCTGCTGAGATTTTTTATTTATCTGAATGTATCTCTAGTGCTCATGCTTATGCTGTTACTGGCTCTATCTGAGCACTCTTCCATATTTGAAAGGTGGATTCATAGATGATGAGTGAATTGCGTCTGATTTTAGTCCTTTTTCTTCATTTTGTGTTTCTAGGATACTGTGGTCATTGTGAACCTAAGTAGTAAATAACAGAAAAGTTAGGATATACCAAATGCTGCAGATAATTTGGAGCACAAGATTTATTTTGGACCATAACTGACAGAAACAAAGAGGTTATAATTTTGCTTTCTCAGAATTTTCTGTTCTCTAACATCCTACAGATTGTAAAGGCAGTGATGTCTGAGTCAACAGACAATGCTGAAGAAGAAGGAATGGCATTGGATGATGTCTTTAACTCACTGTCTTTTAACACATTCTTAATGAGGAAACAAATAACCCAAACTCCAGAAAATCTGCGTGAGTTTGAAACTTTTTATAATGCTCCTTGATAAAAAATGTGGTTAGTTCATTAACATGTCACACAAGACGAAAACTATAATTATTTCAGTGATACTGTATGTTTTTCTAAAGGCTCACTCTGTAACACAACACAGTAGATGTAATATGATGTGAATACTGTGAATTTGACTCAAGAGATTATTTTTCTTACATAGAATCCCCTTTGTGTTGAGGAAACATAATATAAAGCAGCTATACATATTCCTTCTTGGATTGCACATGTCACTGAGGGGACAGCATAAGAACAGACTGATTAAAAATACTAAAATTTTACCTTGGTTTGTTCCATTTAGTTACTGAAATTAGAAGTTCATGGAGAAGAGCTATTCAGACTGAGGGCTCGTTAGACCTAGAGCTGTCCTCAGCTGAAGTGGGGACAGAAGAATCTTCAATGAATGCTACACCCAGCATGAAGGAGGAGGTGGACTCTAGTTTTGTGTGCTCTGAACCTGCATCTCCTGTATCTGAGTTAGGTCCTTCTGTGTCAGAAAAGAAGTCTCAATTAAGTTCTACAGAATCTAGTTTTCAGGAGCAGGTAAGTCATACATTTGAATCTTCAGATTCAAAAACATCTGGAATTCAAGAAAGTGAGAGAACTGAATCAGAGGAACTAGATTCTTGTGCTTTGAGTGGAAGTTCTGTAGAAGATCTAAGCCAGACTTCTCAAAATGCAGAGAAGAGCATGAATATTCCAGGTACTTGTTTGAAAAGTGATAGTAGAACAAATACAGGACCTTCAGACCACTGTTCCAGTTTTCTAATGGGTGGGACGCTACGCTGGAATATATCTGCGTTATATACTATTGGTGATGGAACTATTAACATGGGAATAATGGATGAGACACTTCCAGAAATTGATAGTATAGATCTCAGCATGTCTTCAAGCTCAGAGTCTGTTTTTAATACAATGGACAGTGAAAATTCAATGGATGACTCGAAAAATAAGGAGGATATTAAAATATTGGACCTAGATATACAGTCCCCGCCCAACTCACATGAAGTGCTAAAAAAGACTGTGTCTAAAAGTGAAGAGGAGCTGCATCAAAAACATAATGGAGACACATCTCAGAGTAATAGAGCTAGATTAAGTACAATATCAGAAGGAGAGGAGGATGATGATCCTTCCATGGATGAAGGGTTTACCACGATGCCATTGCCAGACTCTCCTAATGAAAGCAAATACTCCCTGTCATCTTTGCTGGTATCTGGTCAACAGGATGGTACATGAGGGCCCACTAACTTACTACATAAATTGAAGGGTAAGTGTCTGTGTTCTTTATGCATCAAGACTTTTGTACATTCTGTCACTGGCTATACTACCATGAATAACCTCTGTGCAGTTGAACTGTGCTGTGGAACTGGAGGGAAACAAATTTTTGTATGCTTATTCCTCATAGAACATGAGACGTTAGAAATAGAGGAAACATGCTTTAGTTCTAGAGTTCTATCAATATCTTTCAAGTAAGAGAAAAGATGTTCTTCTCACTTTCTGCTGTAATCTGAAGCTGTTTAAAAAAAGAAAAAGCCTTAAGGTGCACTAACTACAATCTACAGTTAGATTTTGAGTAATCTGAAGTTAGATTTTGAGAATTCATGAAGATAGTTTGAAGTTCTGTGTCTACTGTGAACAAATTTGGCTATTTAGAAATGAGTCATAGGTCATTGAAACTTCTGTGAGTTTATTAAGGTGTTGATAGAACTATCCTGCATTCCAGTCCACCTATCCCCTTACCCCATTTCCAACTGAAGTGTCAACTGTTCAGCCAGTATTGCAGTGTTTAGTTACACATGAGGTTAAATTATTGAAATGCATTGATAAAAATGAACTAGTAATGGATGAACTAAATTTTTCTGTGTAAACAGAAACATATCTGCAGGGGTATGATGAAGCAGGCCACTGCCTGCTTGGAATTGAGTCTGGCAAGGGATGTCAATGATAAGTACATCAGCAGGAAAAGGAAGATAAGGGAAAGTGGGGGGCCATTGTTGAAGCCAGATGGGTGTCCTCGTGATGGAAGACACAGTGAAGGTGGAATTAGTGATTGCCTTCTTTGCCTTAGTCTTTACTGCTGAGGCTGTCCTTCAGGAATCACAGACCTCAGAGGTAGGAGAGGAAGGCTAGAGAAAGTAAGACTTGCCACAGAGGGCTCAATTAGAGGTCAGCTATACAGACTTAATGCCCATAAATCCACAGGCTCCAGTGGGATGGTCCCATGGGTGCTGAAGGAGCTGGCAGATACTGTTGCTAAGCTATTCTCCATTATTCTTGAGAAATGGAGGAGGTGCCTGATGGCTGGAGGAAAGCCAATGTTACATTCATCTTCCAAAAGGGAAGCAAGGAGGAATCAGGAAACTACTGGCCAGTCAGCCTCACCATCATCCCTATAATGGTGGTGGAACAGATCACTTTGAAGATCATTACCAAGCATGTAGAAGAAATGCAGATCATGAGGAATAGTCAGGATGGATTCACCAAGCAGTCAGGATGCCCATTTGGAGTAGACAGGTGGAAATCATACTTCACCAATAGCCTTCTTATATGACATTGCAGGATGGCTTGGCTAGGGGAGAGCAGTGGATAATGTCTGCTGTTAAAGAAACTTCCCAGTCTGGCCATTCATGAGACTCTCTGGTAGTGACATTCCCAGCATCAGAGACTTTCACTGTTGGGCGTGAAGTCCCATCACAGTGGGTGACTCCAGTGAGCTGGCAGGTCACTTGACTGCTTGACTTCTTACATGCCCACACTCACATGCAGGCAGACCAGAGGTTCCTTAGAGGTTCAACCCATAGTGTGTTCACCAGGTTTCCCATAGTGGTGTCTCAGATGTCTCAGTCCATAAAGCAATTTATTCATGGT